>NC_053394.1:438808848-439180127 GCF_905171765.1 Bufo bufo | reverse complement strand
CCCCCATATACTGTGCAGACCCCCCCCCATATACTGTCAGACAGACCCCCCATATACTGTGCAGACAGACCCCCCATATACTGTTTCAGACAGACCCCCCCCATATACTGTGCAGACAGACCCCCCATATACTGTGCAGACCCCCCCCCCATATACGGTGCAGACCCCCCCCCATATACTGTGCAGACAGACCCCCATATACTGTGCAGACCTACTCCCATATACTGTGCAGACACCCCCCCCATATACTGTGCAGACCCCCCCCCCCATATACTGTGCAGACCCCCCCATATACTGTGCAGACCCCCCCCCATATACTGTGCAGACCCCCCCATATACTGTGCAGACCTACTCCCATATACTGTGCAGACCCCCCCCCATATACTGTGCAGACCCCCCCCCCCCATATACTGTGCAGACCCCCCCCATATACTGTGCAGACAGACCCCCCCCATATACTGTGCAGACAGACACTTCATATACTGTGCAGACCCCCCCATATACTGTGCAGACCCCCCCCCATATACTGTGCAGACAGACCCCCCCATATACTGTGCAGACAGACCCCCCCATATACTGTGCAGACAGACCCCCCCACATACTGTGCAGACAGACCCCCCCATATACTGTGCAGACCCCCCCCATATACTGTGCAGACAGACCCCCCCATATACTGTGCAGACAGACCCCCATATACTGTGCAGACCCCCCCCCCATATACTGTGCAGACAGACCCCCCCATATACTGTGCAGACAGACCCCCCATATACTGTGCAGACAGACCCCCCCATATACTGTGCAGACCCCCCCCATATACTGTGCAGACCCCCCCCATATACTGTGCAGACCCCCCCCCATATACTGTGCAGACCCCCCCCCCATATACTGTGCAGACCCCCCCTATATACTGTGCAGACCCCCCCCCATATACTGTGCAGACAGACCCCCCATATACTGTGCAGACAGACCCCCCCATATACTGTGCAGACCCCCCCCCCCCCCATATACTGTGCAGACCTACCCCCATATACTGTGCAGACCCCCCCCCATATACTGTGCAGACCTACCCCCATATACTGTGCAGACCTACCCCCATATACTGTGCAGACCTACCCCCATATACTGTGCAGACAGACCCCCCCATATACTGTGCAGACCCCCCCCCCCCATATACTGTGCAGACCCCCTATATAATAGAACCTATTTATAAGCGAACAATATGACAATTGCTCCTGCAAAGGGTTAAAAGCGCTTTTGTGAAATGGATATTTATACTACCCTCGGCGGATATTTATACTATCCTCGGTAGGGACGTAATTTTTCCCTACCCCCACACTGCGCAGGCGCGTATATCGGGTGGATTTTTATGAGTTAACCGCGCTTGCGCACTGGGCCGTAATTTTTCCCTAGCTCGGCTCCCCGACGCATGCGCAGTGTCCCAGTGTGCTGCTGAAATCGGCAGTGAGATTTTCACTAGTCTGGCCTTTTGCGCATGCGCAGATTGTAAAAACTAAGACACGTCATCGCCGATGCGACAGGAAGTCAGGGGGTAGGGAAATCTAACGAGGAAGGGTAATGTAACGCTACACCGGTGATTCGCCATCTTGGTAGTGGAAACCGTCAGGTTAGGGCAATCATCAACCAACATGGCTGCCTATGTGGCAGGGAAGTTCTGACGTCACGTGGGCTCTGAATCAGAGGCGGGGTTTATCTGAGTGGTAACACTTTCAGCCGTTGCGCTGTTTGAGCGAGGTGTGCGGTCACGTGACACGGTGACGTCATAGGGTTTAAAAGTTTACGGGAAGTCAAAACGTGAAAACTAATGCGAGCAGGATGGAGATTTCCTGGAAGTCGGGACAGAGTGCGGCCTAGGAAGAGGTGTGCGGAAGGAAGGGGTACGGGAAGGGGTAGTAGTCAGGAGCAGCTTCCTCACAATCTCCTGCTCGTCAATGGAGGAGACACATTTACATGCAGAGATCTCCTCCACAGTATAGGGAGCAGTGATCACTAATGCCATCGCTCGTCCCCATACAGAAGCGTTCCTTCCTGAAAATCTCCTGCTCGTCAATGGAGGAGACACATTTACATGCAGTGATCTCCTCCACAGTATAGGGAGCAGTGATCACTAATGCGATCGCTCGTCCCCATACAGAAGTGTTCCTTCCTCACAATCTCCTGCTCGTCAGTGGAGGAGACACATTTACATGCAGAGATCTCCTCCACAGTATGGGGAGCAGAGATCACTAATGCCATCGCTCGTCCCCATACAGAAGCGTTCCTTCCTGAAAATCTCCTGCTCGTCAATGGAGGAGACACATTTACATGCAGTGATCTCCTCCACAGTATAGGGAGCAGTGATCACTAATGCGATCACTCGTCCCCATACAGAAGCGTTCCTTCCTGAAAATCTCCTGCTCGTCAGTGGAGGAGACACATTTACATGCAGTGATCTCCTCCACAGTATAGGGAGCAGTGATCACTAATGCGATCACTCGTCCCCATACAGAAGTGTTCCTTCCTCACAATCTCCTGCTCGTCAGTGGAGGAGACACATTTACATGCAGTGATCTCCTCCACAGTATAGGGGGCAGTGATCACTAATGCCATCGCTCGTCCCCATACAGAAGCGTTCCTTCCTCACAATCTCCTGCTCGTCAGTGGAGGAGACACATTTACATGCAGCGATCTCCTCCACAGTAAAGGGAGCAGTGATCACTAATGCCATCGCTCGTCCCCATACAGAAGTGTTCCTTCCTCACAATCTCCTGCTCGTCAGTGGAGGAGATACATTTACATGCAGAGATCTCCTCCACAGTATAGGGAGCAGTGATCACTAATGCGATCGCTCGTCCCCATACAGAAGCGTTCCTTCCTCACAATCTCCTGCTCGTTAGTGGAGGAGACACATTTGCATGCAGTGATCTCCTCCACAGTATAGGGAGCAGTGATCACTAATGCCATCGCTCGTCCCCATACAGAAGCGTTCTTTCCTGAAAATCTCCTGCTCGTCAATGGAGGAGACACATTTACATGCAGTGATCTCCTCCACAGTAAAGGGAGCAATGATCACTAATGCGATCGCTCGTCCCCATACAGAAGCGTTCCTTCCTCACAATCTCCTGCTGGTTAGTGGAGGAGACACATTTACATTCAGAGATCTCCTCCACATTATGGGGAGCAGTGATCACTAATGCGATCGCTCGTCCCCATACAGAAGCGTTCCTTCCTCACAATCTCCTGCTCGTTAGTGGAGGAGACACATTTACATGCAGTGATCTCCTCCACAGTATGGGGAGCAGTGATCACTAATGCCATCGCTCGTCCCCATACAGAAGCGTTCCTTCCTCACAATCTCCTGCTCGTCAGTGGAGGAGACACATTTACATGCAGCGATCTCCTCCACAGTAAAGGGAGCAGTGATCACTAATGCCATCGCTCGTCCCCATACAGAAGTGTTCCTTCCTCACAATCTCCTGCTCGTCAGTGGAGGAGATACATTTACATGCAGAGATCTCCTCCACAGTATAGGGAGCAGTGATCACTAATGCGATCGCTCGTCCCCATACAGAAGCGTTCCTTCCTCACAATCTCCTGCTCGTTAGTGGAGGAGACACATTTGCATGCAGTGATCTCCTCCACAGTATAGGGAGCAGTGATCACTAATGCCATCGCTCGTCCCCATACAGAAGCGTTCTTTCCTGAAAATCTCCTGCTCGTCAATGGAGGAGACACATTTACATGCAGTGATCTCCTCCACAGTAAAGGGAGCAATGATCACTAATGCGATCGCTCGTCCCCATACAGAAGCGTTCCTTCCTCACAATCTCCTGCTGGTTAGTGGAGGAGACACATTTACATTCAGAGATCTCCTCCACATTATGGGGAGCAGTGATCACTAATGCGATCGCTCGTCCCCATACAGAAGCGTTCCTTCCTCACAATCTCCTGCTCGTTAGTGGAGGAGACACATTTACATGCAGTGATCTCCTCCACAGTATGGGGAGCAGTGATCACTAATGCCATCGCTCGTCCCCATACAGAAGCGTTCCTTCCTCACAATCTCCTGCTCGTCAGTGGAGGAGACACATTTACATTCAGAGATCTCCTCCACAGTATGGGGAGCAGTGATCACTAATGCGATCGCTCGTCCCCATACAGAAGCGTTCCTTCCTCACAATCTCCTTCTCGTCAGTGGAGGAGACACATTTACATGCAGAGATCTCCTCCACAGTATGGGGAGCAGTGATCACTAATGCCATCGCTCGTCCCCATACAGAAGCGTTCCTTCCTCACAATCACCTGCTCGTCAGTGGAGGAGACACATTTACATGCAGAGATCTCCTCCACAGTATAGGGAGCAGTGATCACTAATGCCATCGCTCGTCCCCATACAGAAGTGTTCCTTCCTCACAATCTCCTGCTCGTCAGTGGAGGAGACACATTTACATGCAGCGATCTCCTCCACAGTATAGGGAGCAGTGATCACTAATGCCATCGCTCGTCCCCATACAGAAGCGTTCCTTCCTGAAAATCTCCTGCTCGTCAGTGGAGGAGACACATTTACATGCAGCGATCTCCTCCACATTTTTAAGGAGCAGTGATCACTAATGCCATCGCTCCTCCCCATACAGAAGCGTTCCTTCCTCATAATCTCCTGCTCGTCAGTGGAGGAGACACATTTGCATGCAGAGATCTCCTCCACAGTAAAGGGAGCAGTGATCACTAATGCCATCGCTCGTCCCCATACAGAAGCGTTTCTTCCTCATAATCTCCTGCTCGTCAGTGGAGGAGACACATTTACATTCAGCGATCTCCTCCACAGTATAGGGGGCAGTGATCACTAATGCCATCGCTCGTCCTCATACAGAAGCGTTCCTTCCTCATAATCTCCTGCTCGTCAGTGGATGAGATACATTTGCATGCAGCGATCTCCTCCACAGTATAGGGAGCAGTGATCACTAATGCCATCGCTCATCCTCATACAGAAGCGTTCCTTCCTGACAATCTCCTGCTCGTCAGTGGAGGAGACACATTTGCATTCAGTGATCTCCTCCACAGTATAGGGGGCAGTGATCACTAATGCCATCGCTCGTCCTCATACAGAAGCGTTCTTTCCTGACAATCATCTGCTCGTCAGTGGAGGAGACACATTTACATGCAGAGATCTCCTCCACAGTATAAGGGGCAGTGATCACTAATGCCATTGCTTGTCCTCATACAGAAGCGTTTCTTCCTCATAATCTCCTGCTCGTCAGTGGAGGAGACACATTTGCATTCAGCGATCTCCTCCACAGTATAGGGAGCAGTGATCACTAATGCCATCGCTCGTCCTCATACAGAAGCATTCATTCCTGACAATCTCTCCGCAGGAGACACATTTACATTCAGAGATCTCCTCCACAGTATAGAGAGCAGTGATCACTAATGCCATCGCTCGTCCTCATACAGAAGCATTCATTCCTGACAATCTCCTGCTCGTCAGTGGAGGAGACACATTTACATGCAGCGATCTCCTCCACAGTATGGAGATCTGTGATCACTAATGCCATCGCTCGTCCTCATACAGAAGCGTTCATTCCTGACAATCTCCTGCTCGTCAGTGGAGGAGACACATTTACATTCAGAGATCTCCTCCACAGTATGGAGAGCAGTGATCACTAATGCCATCGCTCGTCCTCATACAGAAGCGTTCCTTCCTGACAATCTCCTGCTCGTCAGTGGAGGAGACACATTTACATTCAGCGATCTCCTCCACAGTATAGGGGGCAGTGATCACTAATGCCATCGCTCGTCCCCATAGAAACACAGAAACATAGAATGTGTCGGCAGATAAGAACCATTTGGCCCATCTAGTCTGCCCAATATACTGAGTACTATGGATAGCCCCTGGCCCTATCTTATATGAAGGATGGCCTTATGCCTATCCCATGCATGCTTAAACTCCTCCACTGTATTTGCAGCTACCACTTCTGCAGGAAGGCTATTCCATGCATCCACTACTCTCTCAGTAAAGTAATACTTCCTTATATTACTTTTAAACCTTTGCCCCTCTAATTTAAAACTGTGTCCTCTTGTGGTAGTTTTTCTTTTAAATATGCTCTCTTCCTTTACCGAGTTGATTCCCTTTATGTATTTAGCAGTTTCTATCATATCCCCTCTGTCTCTGCTTTCTTCCAAGCTATACATGTTAAGGTCCTTTAACCTTTCCTGGTAAGTTTTATCCTGCAATCCATGTACTAGTTTAGTAGCTCTTCTCTGAACTCTCTCTAGAGTATCTATATCCTTCTGGAGATATGGCCTCCAGTACTGCGCACAATACTCCAAATGAGGTCTCACTAGTGTTCTGTAGAGCGGCATAAGCACTTCACTCTTTCTACTGCTTATACCTCTCCCTATACATCCAAGCATTCTGCTGGCATTTCGTGCTGCTCTATTACATTGTCTTCCCACCTTTAAGTCTTCTGAAATAATTACTCCTAAATCCCTTTCCTCAGATACTGAGGTCAGGACTGTGTCAAATATTCTATATTCTGCCCTTGGGTTTTTACGCCCCAGGTGTTCCTTCCTGACAATCTCCTGCTCGTCAGTGGATGAGATACATTTGCATGCAGCGATCTCCTCCACAGTATAGGGAGCAGTGATCACTAATGCCATTGCTCGTCCTCATACAGAAGCGTTCCTTCCTGACAATCTCCTGCTCGTCAATGGAGGAGACACATTTACATTCAGCGATCTCCTCCACAGTAAAGGGGGCAGTGATCACTAATGCCATCGCTCGTCCCCATACAGAAGCGTTCCTTCCTCATAATCTCCTGCTCGTCAGTGGAGGAGACACATTTACATGCAGTGATCTCCTCCACAGTATAGGGGGCAGTGATCACTAATGCCATCGCTCGTCCTCATACAGAAGCGTTCCTTCCTCATAATCTCCTGCTCGTCAGTGGATGAGACACATTTACATGCAGAGATCTCCTCCACAGTAAAGGGAGCAGTGATCACTAATGCCATCGCTCGTCCCCATACAGAAGCGTTCCTTCCTCATAATCTCCTGCTCGTCAGTGGATGAGATACATTTGCATGCAGCGATCTCCTCCACAGTATAGGGGGCAGTGATCACTAATGCCATCGCTCGTCCCCATACAGAAGCGTTCCTTCCTGACAATCTCCTGCTCGTCAGTGGAGGAGACACATTTACATTCAGCGATCTCCTCCACAGTATAGGGGGCAGTGATCACTAATGCCATCGCTCGTCCCCATACAGAAGCGTTCCTTCCTGACAATCTCCTGCTCGTCAGTGAAGGAGACACATTTGCATTCAGCGATCTCCTCCACAGTATAGGGGGCAGTGATCACTAATGCCATCGCAACATGCATAGCGAGTCCTTTCTGATGCTAAAACAGTTACTGTGCGTCTGAATGATAGGCAGTCTCATATATGGCCGTGCACTTCATCGTGCAGGCCACCAGCATTCCTAGCTAAAAGAAAAATGAAAAAAACAGACAGCATCCTTCGGTAAAGAAAAATGAAAAAAAAAATTGCTGCGTGCTCCTGCGGGTTCCTAATGACTCTTCAGCGGAAGGCAACGCCAAGAAGGACATGGAGGCAGCGCCAATACAGTAGTGGAGAAAAAAAGGTTCTTTTAATCCATGTTGTGGCAATGCAAACACATGCGTTTGAATCCCTTCTGTTAGCTGTAGAATGACTGTCACTATCAGGCTCAGTTCACACTTCACTTAGGCCTCTTTCACACTTGCGTTGTCCGGATCAGGCGTATACTCCACTTGCCGGAATTACACGCCGGATCCGGAAAAACGCAAGACGGATCCGTCTTCAAAATGCGTTCAGTGTTACTATGGCAGCCAGGACGCTATTAAAGTCCTGGTTGCCATAGTAGGAGCGGGGAGCGGTATACTTACAGTCCGTGCGGCTCCCCGGGCGCTCCAGAATGACGTCAGAGCGCCCCATGCGCATGGATGACGTGTCCATGCGATCACGTGATCCATGCGCTTGGGGCGCCCTGACGTCACTCTGGAGCGCATCGGGAGCCGCACGGACGGTAAGTATGCCGCTCCCCACTACACTTTACCATGGCTGCCAGGACTTTAGCGTCCCGGCAGCCATGGTAACCATTCAGAAAAAGCTAAACGTCGGATCCGGCAATGCTCCGAAACGACGTTTAGCTTAAGGCCGGATCCGGCCTTGCGGCAAGTGTTCAGGATTTTTGGCCGGAGCAAAAAGCGCAGCATGCTGCGGTATTTTATCCGGCCAAAAAACGTTCCGTTCCGGAACTGAAGACATCCTGAACGGATTTCTCTCCATTCAGAATGCATAGGGATAATCCTGATCAGGATTCTTCCGGCATAGAGCCCCGACGACGGAACTCTATGCCGGAAGACAAGAATGCAGGTGTGAAAGGGCCCTAATTTGGTCAGTTATTCTCATCAGTTATTGTCAGCCCAAAAGTCACAATAGTGGCCCCAGAAGAAAGTGGTAAGGGTGGCAACAGCATGAAGAGTCACAATAGTGGCCCCGGAAGAGACGGGTGAGGGTGGCAACAGCATAAGGGGTCAACATAGTGGCCCCTGAACAGAGTAAGGAAGTGGGGGGCAACAACAGTAACAGCACAAGATGGTGACAGATCACTGTAGTCACATTTGGCAGCAGGTGCGTGGCATAAGGCGGGTGGCAGCATCAGAATAGTGAAGCATGTGGCCAGGAGTAACGGGCCATTTTTTACGATGTTCTGGTGTGGCAGCACTCTGCAGTCAGAACATTACTGACAGAATGATCTGGTCTGATGCATAAGGCACCAGTGTGTGGTTATCCTGGCTGATCCACGCCTAATTCATCTTTATGAAGTTTAGTCCCTCAACATTTTGTGTTAAAAGATGAGTTCTGTTTGGGGTAACTATTCTGCTCCCATGTCCTGCTGGTGCTAGGTGGTTTCTTCAGTAGCAGGTGAAGAAAAGTGCTTTTCAGAGATTGGAGACTTAAGTTACTGCTGACAGAGCTGGTGCTGCTTCTGCCTCCCCCCTTTCCCCCAACAGTCATGACAGTGGAGCGTGAGCGCAGAGGGCCCCCCGGCCAGACCTTCTTAAGGATGGGTGATGGCGCACATACGTAGCGACCAATCGACTGCATAGGATGTCTTGATAGTAGTTGAGTTTATCCTCCCTCTCAGTGGGTGTAAAAAAGGCCTCCATTTTGGCCTGGTAGCTCTCCACCCTAACATGGTGGAGAGCCAGTAGTTATCCCTCTACCGAATGGTGATAATACGGCTTTCTCTACGCAAGCAACTCAGCATGCATCTGGCCATTTGTGCAAGGGCCTCGGAGGGACTCCCTGTCTCCATCTCAACTGCATACTGCCACGGTCTGTCGGGGTCATCTATGTCATCTTCGTCATCGCTCTTTAGCTCCCTATGCTCCTCTCCTGTCGCTTGGGCAGATAAACTACCTATTTCTGTATAAAATTCCTGGACGTTAATGTCATCCTCCTATGCCAGTTCAGCCCCCACAGGATTCAGGTGTCCATGAGATATAGGCACCACGCCTCTTGTCTTCTTGCCAGTCAGATTTATCAGCATCCCCTCCTGGACTTAAAAGAGTGGAATGATGTTGTTCATCCTGTAGTCCTAGCAACTGACAAAGTGGCCTCCTCAAAGGCCCTGAGCAAACGGCAAGTGTCACGCATGAGCTGCCACTGGCTAACATCAAAGTTACATAGGGGAGTACTCCTGTCCTCCTGCATCATCAAGAAATCGTTCACGGCCTTCCTCTGCTCATATAGTTTGTCCAACATGTGGAGGGTAGAGTTCCAATAGGTGGAAATGTCGCATATGAGGCGATGTAGGGGAACACCATTCTGCCTTGCAGCTCACGGAGGGCGTATTTTGAACGGTAAGAGTGGCTTAAGTGCATATGAAGTGCAAGTTTCCTGGACATTCTCAAGACGTCTTGCAGATGGGTGAAGACTTCAGGAACCAGGTGTCACGGAAGGTGTACAGGAAACAAGACAATGCAAAAGAATCTATGACTCACTGGATCCAAAACTAAGGAACAAAAGGGAGACCCCTGCATGAGACCTGGCACTCTCCCTGACTGCTCAGCCTATGCGAACGCCCCAAAGGTGGATGATCGCATATCCCCGTACCTCGACTATATAATACCTGAACACCCTACAATAGTAAGGGGACACGACCACCGGCTCCCTACACTAGACACGGAGGGAGTCAGGGTCATCTGGGATCCAGCAAACAGAAAATCACAAATGAACGTACAGCACTTATCTTGTAGAAGACTGGGAAATAGGAACAGCATGCGCGCACACACACACTCCAGGAAGTTGTATAAGCCGCACACTAATGCATTATGGGGAGGAATTTAAAGGGATGCAATCAGTCCAACTACATGACAGCGGAGAGAGACTAACGAGATGAGGAACTGAAAACCAAAACAAAGAAAACTCAAGGAGGAGGTTCTGAAAGGCTTCTGTCAGAGCTTCTCAGCTGTCTGGTTGTGACACCAGGTGACAACCAGATTGAAGACGTGCGGCACACAGGGGCATGGGTCAGCCCTCCCTGATTCAACGCAGACAGAATGTTTTTCCCTACAGGGAGTGCAGAATTATTAGGCAAATGAGTATTTTGACCACATCCTCCTCTTTATGCATGTTGTCTTACTCCAAGCTGTATAGGCTCGAAAGCCTACTACCAATTAAGCATATTAGGTGATGTGCATCTCTGTAATGAGAAGGGGTGTGGTCTAATGACATCAACACCCTATATTAGGTGTGCATAATTATTAGGCAACTTCCTTTCCTTTGGCAAAATGGGTCAAAAGAAGGACTTGACAGGCTCAGAAAAGTCAAAAATAGTGAGATATCTTGCAGAGGGATGCAGCACTCTTAAAATGGCAAAGCTTCTGAAGCGTGATCATCGAACAATCAAGCGTTTCATTCAAAATAGTCAACAGGGTTGCAAGAAGCGTGTGGAAAAACCAAGGCGCAAAATAACTGCCCATGAACTGAGAAAAGTCAAGCGTGCAGCTGCCAAGATGCCACTTGCCACCAGTTTGGCCATATTTTAGAGCTGCAACATCACTGGAGTGCCCAAAAGCACAAGGTGTGCAATACTCAGAGACATGGCCAAGGTAAGAAAGGCTGAAAGACGACCACCACTGAACAAGACACACAAGCTGAAACGTCAAGACTGGGCCAAGAAATATCTCAAGACTGATTTTTCTAAGGTTTTATGGACTGATGAAATGAGAGTGAGTCTTGATGGGCCAGATGGATGGGCCCGTGGCTGGATTGGTAAAGGGCAGAGAGCTCCAGTCCGACTCAGACGCCAGCAAGGTGGAGGTGGAGTACTGGTTTGGGCTGGTATCATCAAAGATGAGCTTGTGGGGCCTTTTCGGGTTGAGGATGGAGTCAAGCTCAACTCCCAGTCCTACTGCCAGTTTCTGGAAGACACCTTCTTCAAGCAGTGGTACAGGAAGAAGTCTGCATCCTTCAAGAAAAACATGATTTTCATGCAGGACAATGCTCCATCACACACGTCCAAGTACTCCACAGCGTGGCTGGCAAGAAAGGGTATAAAAGAAGAAAATCTAATGACATGGCCTCCTTGTTCACCTGATCTGAACCCCATTGAGAACCTGTGGTCCATCATCAAATGTGAGATTTACAAGGAGGGAAAACAGTACACCTCTCTGAACAGTGTCTGGGAGGCTGTGGTTGCTGCTGCACGCAATGTTGATGGTGAACAGATCAAAACACTGACAGAATCCATGGATGGCAGGCTTTTGAGTGTCCTTGCAAAGAAAGGTGGCTATATTGGTCACTGATTTGTTTTTGTTTTGTTTTTGAATGTCAGAAATGTATATTTGTGAATGTTGAGATGTTATATTGGTTTCACTGGTAAAAATAAATAATTTAAATGGGTATATATTTGTTTTTTGTTAAGTTACCTAATAATTATGCACAGTAATAGTCACCTGCACACACAGATATCCCCCTAAAATAGCTAAAACTAAAAACTACTTCCAAAAATATTGAGCTTTGATATTAATGAGTTTTTTGGGTTCATTGAGAACATGGTTGTTGTTCAATAATAAAATGAATCCTCAAAAATACAACTTGCCTAATAATTCTGCACTCCCTGTATATCGGTGACCATGGTTCCTATCTCCAGTTGGCAAGAAGACAGCTAGGATTCAATTTCTTGGTTGATGACGTGGAACAGTTCCTTATAAAAAAAACAAGCATAGGGTCCGTGCTAGTGTCAGCAAGTCTCAGAGGTAACACAAATATAGTTTATTATCGGTGCTCTGCTCCGCAGCTCTCCTCCTCCACCTTCAACTGCTGCAGCGTCTGTGTCTGTAAACCCACGGGCTGTTCAGGATCGATCTTGCCACAACCTTCAAAGAAGTACTGACATAGCATAGACCCGTTTTAAAAGTTCATAGTACGGTACACTTTTTATTTTACTAACAAGATTGTATTCTTGAGTTCAACATCACATATAAAACAATGCCTGACCCGGGTTTCGCTCCTGCTTCATCTGGGGCGTCCGCTTGGATTTACAGACACAGGCGCTGCAGCAGTTGACGGTGGAGGAGGAGAGCTGCGGAGCAGAGCACCAATAATAAACTATATTTGTGTTACCTCTGAGACTTGCTGTCCGTAGCGCGGACCCTATGCTTGTTTTTAATAATATATTCTGAGAAAGTGGGGACCTGCTTCCTAACAGTGTAATAGCGCTTCCTGCCAGTCACACCATTTCAATTTTATTGTGTGGAACAGTTCCTGCCCGGTGTGACTCAATTGCAGAACCACGACACTGCTGTGCTCTGCATAGGTACACACAGACCAAAGATAAACTGAGACTAAACGGGTTTTTATAACAAAATATGAATGTACTTTATTAAATAATTAACATGAAATACAAAAATGTGATACATCGGATAAAAAAGTGGACTACACCTGAGGGGACATAACACAATATGCATATAGGTGGAGGAAAGTAAAGGAAGACCAAGTTGGCTAGAGTACACAATAGGTACAAAAATGTATACAAAAGTCAAATCCAGACCATATCAAAGTGCAAGTGCATATCTTGATAGGAGTAACCATCCATAACTTAAGATCAGACAGTAAACAGAAATGTATACCTACACAGAAACTAATCACTTAAATGGCCATATCCACTGGTAGTAAGCAGGAGGGGATCGAAAGAAATAAATACAGGGAGCAATCCCCCTATTACATGTGGCGGATGGCCAAGTATACTAGAATCTTATAACATATGCAGGCACCAACCATTTGTACTAGGCGCACTGAGGGAGTGTTGAGGAGGCGGACCTCACACCCCATAAAGAAACATACCCATAGAAACAGAAGTGTCCACCTCAGGAGAGCCACGTACCCTGACGCGTGTTTCGGCAGAATGCCTTCCTCTGGGGAAATTGGCATTCTGCCGAAACGCGCGTCAGGGTACGTGGCTCTCCTGAGGTGGATACTTCTGTTTCTATGGGTATGTTTCTTTATGGGGTGTGAGGTCCGCCTCCTCAACACTCCCTCAGTGCGCCTGCGCCGATGACATCTTCTCTTTCGGTGACGTCATCGGCGCAGGCGCACTGAGGGAGTGCTGAGGAGGCGAGCCTCCTTCTCTCAGAGCGCCTGCACCGAATGAAGACAGGCGCGGGATTTTAAATGCTGACAGGGCCAGCCGGAGGAGGAGATCACTCGCTGGCCCTGTCAATCAACAGGAGGAGGGGGCGTTTTTTTGGCGGCGGCTACCAGCAAGTAGACGCCCTACTTGCTGGTAGTGAAGTCATTTGCATATTTTAAAAGATCGATTTTTATGGAAACGAAGCCACAGACAAAGGTAAGAGCCCTATATAGGGAATAGTCATTCAATAAGGATTCTAACAAGCCCAAAAATAAAAATGTGTTTTGGGGGTGACAGAAGCCCTTTAAGGACATTTTTTGCAAATCTGACCAGTGTCACTTTATGTGGTGATAACGTTAAAACGCTTTGACTTATCCAGGCCATTCTGAGATAGTTTTTCATCACATATTGTACTTCATGACAGTGGTAAAATGAAGTTAAAAAAAAATCATTTTTATTTATAAAAAAAATACCAAATTTACCAAAAATTTATAAAAAAAAATTGCAAATTTCCAAGTTTCAATTTCTCTACTTCTATAAT
The DNA here is from genome assembly GCF_905171765.1 of Bufo bufo. NCBI lineage: Eukaryota > Metazoa > Chordata > Amphibia > Anura > Bufonidae > Bufo > Bufo bufo. The sequence goes on along the minus strand of NC_053394.1, from coordinate 439,165,913 downwards.
ACATAGTAATAGCTCCAAAAATAGTTATTACTTTACATTCCCCATATGCCTACTTCATGTACATTCCCCATATATCTACTTCATGTTTGGATCATTTTGGGAATGATATTTTATATTTTCAAAAACCCAATTTTTAGGGACCAGTTCAGGTCTGAAGTCACTTTGTGAGGCTTACATAATAGAAACCACCCAAAAATGACCCCATTTTAGAAACTACACCCCTCAAGGTATTCAAAACTGATTTTACAAACGTCGTTAACCCTTTAGGTGTTCCACAAGAGTTAATGGCAAATGGAGATAAAATTTCTGAATTTAGATTTTTGGGCAAATTTTCCATTTTAATCCATTTTTTACAGTAACAAAGCAAGGGTTAACAGCAAAACAAAATGCTATACTTATTGCCCGAATCTGTAGTTTGCAGAAACATCCCATATGTGGCCGTAAACTACTGTACGGGCACACAGTAGGGCGTAGAGGGAAAGGTGCGCCGTGTGGTTTTGGAAGGCAGATTTTGCTGGACTGGTTTATTTACACCATGTCCCATTTGAAGCCCCCCTGATGCACCCCTAGAGTAGAAACTCCATAAAAGTGAACCCATCTAAGAAACTACACCCCTCAAGGTATTCAAAACTGATTTTACAAACTTTGTTAACCCTTTAGGTGTTGCACAAGAGTTATTGGCAAATAGAGATGAAAAATTTGCCCAAAAATTTAAATTCTCAAATTTCATTTTAATCCATTTTTTTCCAGTAAAAAAGCAAGGGTTAACAGCCAAACAAAATGCTGTATTTATTGCCCCGAATCTGTAGTTTGCAGAAACACCCCATATGTGGCCATAAACTACTGTACGGGCACACAGTAGGGCATAGAGGGAAAGGTGCGCCGTGTGGTTTTTGGAAGGCAGATTTTGCTGGACTGGTTTTTTGACACCATGTCCCATTTGAAGCCCCCCTGATGCACCCCTAGAGTAGAAACTCCATAAAAGTGACCCCATTTTGGAAACTACGGGATAAGGTGGCAGTTTTGTTGGGACTATTTTTAGGGTACATATGATTTTTGGTTTATCTATATTACATTTTTGTGAGGCAAGGTTACCAGAAATAGAAATTCTGAAATTTCATCTCCATTTGCCAATAACTCTTATGGAACACCTAAAGGGTTAACAACATTTGGAAAATCCGTTTTGGATACCTTGAGGGGTGTAGTTTCTTAGATGGGGTCGCTTTTATGGAGTTTTTACTCTTGGGGTGCATCAGGGGGCTTCAAATGGGACATGGTACCAAAAAAAAAAGGCCATCAAAATCTGCCTTCCAGAAACCATATGGCGTTCCTTTCCTTCTGCGCCCTGCCATTTGGTCATACAGCAGTTTACGACCACATATGGGGTGTTTCTGTAAACTGAACTATGAGGGTAATAAATAAGTTTTGTTTGGCTGTTAACCCTTGCTTTGTTATTGGAAAAAAAAACAGATTAAAATGGAAAATTTGTCAAAAAATAGCATTTTTGGCACCGTTTATTTCTTTTATTTTTACCGTGTTCATCTGAGGGGTTAGGTGGGGGTATTTTTATAGAGCAGATTCTTACGGACGCGGCGATACCTAATATGTCTACCTTTTTGTTATTTATTTATGTTTTACACTATATTATCTTTTTATAAACAAAAAAAAAATACATTTTAGTATCTCCATAGTCTAAGAGTCATTTTTTTTTAAAGTTTTTAGCCAATTATCTTATGTAGGGGCTCATTTTTTGCGGAATGAGAGGACGGTTTTATTGGCACTATTTTGGGGGGTATTTTTATAGAGCAGATTTTTACGGACGCGGTGATACCTAATATGTCTACTTTTTTTTATTTAGTTTAGTTTTACTAAATAATATTTTTTTTTTATTTTAGTTTTTGTTTTAGTGTCTCAAGTCTGAGAACCAGTTTTTTATCCGATTGTCAGTGGCTAAATTGGGATATAAATGTAGTACTCCATGGAAGTGTGGTAATCCCTGAAGCAACCGTCAATGCAGAGGCCCGGATGATCGGGGCACGTGTCGCACTGAGTAGTCGTGTCCTTCCGTATCCCCTTCCTGTGACACACTCTGACACTTTTTTGGGTCCGTCCCTTCTTTCCAGTATGGGGGACCACACCTGGAAAGTGTTGGCCATGGACGATCCGGGGGCCTCCAGTTCCCGAGGTACTCCGGCCTGCTTTTTCCCGGTCAGAAAAGATCAGGTCCTTGAGGACTGGCTCATAGAACTGGAGGAATGTCCCTGTGTTGCCAGCGCTTCGGGATAGTACAAAAGAGTTGTACAAGGCAACCTGTACCAAGTAGACCGCAACTTTTTTGTACCATGTCCGGGTTTTGCGCATGGCGTTATATGGCTTGAGGACTTGATCAGAGAGATCAACTCCTCCCATATACCGATTGTAGTCGACGATACAATCGGGATTGAGGACCGTTGCCGCGGTACCTCGCACAGGGATAGGGGTGATGCCGTTACTATGAATTGTGGACAGTACAAGGACATCCCTCTTGTCCTTATATCTGACCAGCAACAGGTTTCAGGTGGTAAGGGCACGGGTCTCACCCCTGGGGATAGGTACCTGGAGGGGGTGGGCAGGGAGGCTGCATTGATTTTTCCGCAAGGTCCCACAAGCGGACGTGGATCTAGCGGCAAGGGACTGGAACAAGGGGATACTAGTATAAAAGTTATCCACGTAAAGGTGTTAACCCTTATCTAGCAGTGGGTGCATAAGGTCCCACACAAGTTTCCCGCTAACACCTGCAATGAGCAGGACACTGGTACGGTGGGGCAGCTATGCAGTGGGTCAGGATATATGTATAGTAGTTTGTGACGCCAATTGCAGCTTGCGCAGGTACTGTAGCAGGGCCCTTTAGGATGTAATAACTCACGTACCAGGTGAGGAATGCCAGAGGGGGAATAATGTCTCTGTGTAGTGTCAACGGTGTCTCCTACCTTGGTACGTCTGGACTCCTGGATCCTGGCTCACTTGCAATAAAATTGAGTGTGGTCAGTAGGAGTAATTGAGGAATGAATGCAATCCAGACAGGAAATATAATCCAACTTGTCTTTACTTAATGCAGCTTGAATCCATACAAGATACAGCATAAGTCTTGGGTCCCAGCAGGTATTGGCAATATGTGGCAGGAATTAATATATATTCTGCTTCTTGTCATATGCCTAGTAGATCTGGCAGGTATCTATCTTCTGCTTTGTCTGTAGTCTGCTCAGTTTGGGCCTGACTAGCTGAAGAGGTATTTAGCTTCTCCTGGTCTTTGGATAAGTACTCACAGGACTGCTCGCAGGGTATGATGGCTTCTTCCTGGAGATCTATAGTTCTGTAGATGGCTGCTTGCTTTGTCCACCAGCTGAGGTGGATGACTCAGTGTGGGAAGAGTGATCCTGGGCCTCAGCCGAGGCTTGGATCCTAGGTTGGGATCCCTGTTTCTGGGAGCTCCTACCAACACAGCCTTCCCCCAGGATGGGGCTGGTACACACTAACTAACTTCCTTCTCCTCCTCATGAGACAGGACATGGAACATCCCACTTCTGCTCACACAGGGGAGACTAACCTGGAATGGACTATTCCAGGCTAGAGATACTAACTGGCTATGGACTGCTAAACATATTGCTGCCACCTGCTGGTGTACATTGAAATTACAGCAAATACATCACACAGGCCTGGAAAATACATATCATGGAAACGCATTGTTAGATTACACCAGATGGTAATACACATATACACCTGACATGATGTAGCAGGGAAACAGAAGTTTAGTGACATACTTCAGGATGTTACACACCCAGAGTGGGGGGACATTCTGGGGGTTTAATACGGGAATCTTGCCCCTCGTACACACGAAATTAGATTTGCAACAAATTTCCTCGCGCTTCGTGGTAACGAATCGCATTTTTCCTAAAATGGCGACTACACGTGTGAGGACATGAGGCAAGGAACTCTGGGAAGGCGGAATCACCCAGATTGACATGCATGCATGCAGCCAGCCAGCACTGTGATGTCATATAAATACGGCAGACATTTTAGATTCTGCCATTTTCCAGCATTCTGAATGCAGGGACAGACGTGAGAAAGTTCTAGGGACAGCAACTGGAAAACTTAATTGTGCAAAAAAAAAGGAAAAATTTATAAGTGCAGGGAAAGCATAGGGAGGAATCATTTCACAGCATCTTAGTGCAGGGAGATACGTCAGAAAGCGCTAATGATAGGAATCCAAATAGCCATTATACAGCTCTGTCATTCCAGCTATTGGTTCTTGGGGTGCAAGTGCTATGTTGAAAAGCCTTTAGTGACTTATATCTGTGGAAAAAGAAAAACATATACGCACTTCACTGCTGCAGTTTTTTCTGGTGAAAGCGTATAGGGGTGTATTTCAGTACTACAAGAAAAATGTATACGCACTGCACTGTTTATGTTTTTTTCTGTTGAAAGCGTATAGGGGCACATTTAATAAAAAAAAAATGTATACGCACTTCACTGCTTAATTTTTTACTGCTGAAAGCGTATAGGGGCATATTTCACTAACAAGAAAGATCTATACGCACTTCAGTGCTTAATGTTTTCCCGGTGAAAGCATATAGGGGTGCATTTCTGTAACAAAAAGAAAAATTTATACACACTTCCACGGGCGTAGCTAGAAATGACTGGGCCCCATAGCAAAAAAAAATTATGGGCCCCCGCCCCTCCCAGATCTCCCACCCCCACATACCTCTCGCACCTCCCACCCAAACACCCCTTCAGGACCTCCCAACCGCAACACCACACTATTAAAGGGATTCTGTCATCAGATTTAACCCCTCTAACCTAAACATATGCTCATGTCCAGACTAATAAGAAGAATCTTAAGCTGGCCTTATTAATCCTCACTGTGGCTCTATTTGACCAAAAAATAGGTTTTTATAACCTGTCAATCACTTACTTAAGGTGCCCAAGGTGAGGTTCGTTAATACAGGGTGCCCGGCCGCACCCCTTGCCGTCCGTTGCCCAGCGCCGCCTTCCCTGTCTTCAGTGCCGCCTTCTACAGCTCAGCGCCGCCTCCGCAATCCTCCCCGTCCCTCTGCCAGATCCTGCACCAAATAGAGCCACAGTGAGGTTTAATAAGTCCAGCTTAGGATTCTTCTTATTACTCCGGACATGAGCATCTGTTTAGGTTAGAGGGGTAAAATCTCATGACAGAATCCCTTTAAATAATGCAGCTGCGCCTCCCAGGCTTGAGCAGGTGTATGTGTGACTATGGATTAGGGAAGATGCTGAGATCTGGCGGTACCTTACTGTGAGGTACAGTCAGATCTCAGCATCTTCCCTATTCACACATGTACCCGCTCAAGCCTGGCAGGCGCAGCTGCATTATTTAATAGTGTGGTGTGGTAATGGTTATTGGCATTGGCGAAGACACAGCCACCTAATCCTATCTGAGGGGTCTGTATTACTGGAGTTATTTCATCTGTGTGTGTGAGCTACCGCCAGATCTCAGCATCTTCCCTATTCACACATGTACCCGCTCAAGCCTGGCAGGCGCAGCTGCCTTATTTAATAGTGTGGTGTGGTAATGGTTATTGGCATTGGCGAAGACACAGCCACCTAATCCTATCTGAGGGGTCTGTTGACCCCTCAGATAGGATTAGGTGGCTGTGTCTTCACCAATGCCATTAACCATTACCACACCACACTATTAAATAAGGCAGCTGCGCCTGCCAGGCTTGAGCGGGTACATGTGTGAAATTGTGAATAAGGATTAGCAGGGAAGATGCTGAGATCCGGCTGTACCTCACACACACAGATGAAATAACTCCAGTCTTCTCCACTTGTCCACTACACTAGTCTCCAGAGTGACTCCAGTTACAATACTCCAGTCTCCACATCTCTCCACTGACTGACGCTCCCACCTGCCGCTTCGGTCGGAGACTCAGTCAGACTCAGCCCCACTCCCCAGCCAGCCCTCACCTCAGCGACTTGAAGTTGAACCAACCGAACTGTACCCCGCACTGCGCATGCGCCGCCCGCCGAGCCAGCCAACGACCGACACTCCAGCAGCTCAACTCGCAGCTACCTAGTACATGCCGCTCCTAGTCTGCGACCCCGCCTCCTCCACTTCTGGCGAACCGCCGCCCAGACTGCCTCTCTACCTCTGCCGGCTCTGAGTCCGACCGCCCCCTATCACAGCGCGATGCCCGGCCCACTCGCCACATTTTTTATTTTATTTTTTTATCCTCAGTCGGCGGCGGTCCCCCAGTGGCGTAGGGCCCCATAGCCATTGCTATGGCTGCTATGGCGATCCCTACGCCACTGCACACTTCACTGCTTAATTTTTTCCTGGTGAAAGCGTATAGGGGCGTATTTCTGTAACAAAAAAAAAAATCTATACGCACTTCACTGCTTAATTTTTTCCTGCTGAAAGCGTTTGTTGGCCTATTTCTGTCACCGCCAGTTCTGTGAGAAGGTTTGTTAGACGTTCTTCTCTGCCTCTTGCGTGACATTCTTTGTTTTGGTTTCACTTTGTCATCTCCTTTCCTTCTCCCAGCTGTCACCTATTTACACTAATTGTCTCCCTTTGTATTCCCTCCCATACTGCCTCACTTTGCGGTTTATACTTCTTCCTGGATGAGTTGTTCACTGCTGGAGGCTGCTACTGCTGATTCCTCAGATAATTTTCCTTTATTTGTGTTTTCTTGCTGGCTTGATTCTAGGTGACCCTGACTCCGTCCGTATTAAGTGCAGGGAGCCGGTGGTCGTGTCCCCTCACTATTATAGGGTTTTCAGGTGTCACACAGTATTAGGTACGTAGGCATGCAATCGTCTACCATAAAGACCTTTGCATGGGCATAGCAGTCAGGGAGAGCTCTAGGGGTTTTATAGGGCTCACCCATATGCTCCTTAGTTTGTGATCAAGCCAGTCGGATATTTATTTATAAGTTCCAGCTTTCTGCAACACCATCCGTGACAATTTCAGTGACAAAAATAAAAATCTATACGCAGTTCACTGCTTAATTTTTTCCTGGTGAAAGCATATAGGGGCGTACTTCTGTAACAAAAAGAAAAATCGATACGCACTTCACTGCTTCATTTTTTCCTGGTGAAAGCGTATAGGGGCGTATTTCAGTAACAAAAAGAAAAATCTATACACAATTCATTGCTTAATTTTTTCCTGGTGAAAGCTTATAGGGGTGTATTTCTGTAAAAATAAAAATATCTATACACACTTCACTGCTTAATTTTATTCTTGTGAAAGCGTATAGGGGCGTATATCATTAACAAAAAGAAAAATCTATATGCACTTCACTGATTAATTTTTTCCCAGTGAAAGCGTATAGGGGCGTATTTCTGTAACAAAAAGAAAAATCTATAAACACTTTACTGCTTAATATTTTCCTGGTGAAAGCGTTTGTTGGCCTATTTCAGTAACAAAAAGAAAAATTTATACGCACTTCACTGCTTAATTTTTTCCTGGTGAAAGCGTATAGGGGCGTATTTCTGTAAAAAAATAAATATCTATACACACTTCACTGCTTAATTTTATTCCTGTGAAAGCGTATAGGGGCGTATATCATTAACAAAAAGAAAAATCTATATGCACTTCACTGATTAATTTTTTCCCAGTGAAAGCGTATAGGGGCGTATTTCTGTAATAAAAAGAAAAATCTATAAACACTTTACTGCTTAATATTTTCCTGGTGAAAGCGTTTGTTGGCCTATTTCAGTAACAAAAAGAAAAATGTATACGCACTTCACTGCTTAATTTTTTCCTGGTGAAAGCGTATAGGGGCGTATTTCATTAACAAGAAAAATCTATACGCACTTCAGTGCTTAATGTTTTCCCGGTGAAAGCGTATAGGAGTGCATTTCTGTAACAAAAAGAAAAATCTATGCACACTTCACGACGACGGAACTGCCCACCGGATCACACTGCCGCAAGTGTGAAAGTAGCCTTAGTGTTTGTGTTTGTTTTTTATTTACTTACTATTAACCCCTAAGGGGCTGGAACCCTTGTCCTATTCACCCTTAGGCCCCTTTCACATGGGCGAGATTTCTGCGCGGGTGCAATGCGTGAGGTGAACGCATTGCACCCGCACTGAATCCGGACCCATTCACTTCTATGGGGCTGTGCACATGAGCTGTGATTTTCACGCATCACTTGTGCGTTGCGTGAAAATCGCAGCATGCTCTATGTTGTGCGTTTTTCACGCAACGCAGGCCCCATAGAAGTTAATGGGGCTGCGTGAAAATCAGCTCATCACATGGTCCATCACATGATCCATCACCATGGTAATGGACCATGTGATGAGCTCAGTGACATCACAACAGGTCCTGAAGAAAGAACAGTTGAATCAATTGGAGGAGGCGAGTTAATTTTTATTTTATTTTTTAACCCTCATTGGCACTGCGCCACCAATGTTTATTATACTGGGGTGTTGGGGGTGCGCACTGCGCCACCAATGTTTATTATACTGGGGTGTTGGAGGGGGGCGCACTGCGCCACCAATGAAGATAACTGACCAGTTAACCCCTTAGGTACCGCACCTGAAGGGTTAACTGCCGCTGATCGCAGCTCCCTGTCATAGAGGTCGGGTGCCGGCTATTTGATTCCAGCACCCGCCTCCTGTATTTGTATTAACAGGTCAGTTATCTTCATTGGTGGCGCAGTGGCCACAGCCCCTCCTCCTCCCATCTCTCTTCTTATTGGCGGTGGCGGCAGCAACACAGGGGGGAGGGAGAGACTCCACTGCGCTGCTGTGAAAAACATCGGCGGCGGGGCAGAGAACTATCATCTCCTGTGCCCCGCCGCTGTATTCAACCTAAAAAGTCTTGTCGCCATTTGTAAATTCTAAGTCGCATTGGTGACCATTTTGGTCGCCATCCGGAGCCCTGAAGGGTGTATTTCTGTAACAAAAAGAAAAATCTATACACACTTCACTGCTTAATTTTTTTCCTGTGAAAGCGTATGGGGGCGTATATCATTAACAAAAAGAAAAATCTATATGCACTTCACTGCTTAATTGTTTCCCGGTGAAAGCGTATAGGCTTCGAAGCCATCAGGTGAAACGTGTAGGGTAAGTGAGGGACATTGGGATGGGTGATGTGGCTGTGACAATTATTTCATGATCCGGTGAGGAGCTGTATGATTTATTTGGTTCTCCTTGGCACTATTGTTATGCACTTTACTTGGCTAATGGCCATTATGTGGAAACCTTTTTTGTATTTTCCCCATTTTTGAAAGTAATATTAGTGATTACCTTGTATATACTTTGGTGCAAACTATACTTATGGTATTTGCTGCTTCTCCCATGTATACTATTAACTACTGGCCCTCCCCTTTTCCCAGTAGTACCTCTCTTATGTATGTTTTACCCCATGGAATTTTGTAGACTCCATTATATGTGTTTTATTGAGTATTTCCAATAAAGATTTTTTTGCTTATTATATGGTTGCGTGCGTTTCTGTGACCTGTGTATGCACATACTGCTTGTAGGTTTATGGTGCTGTTATTTGTTGTAAAAGCGTTTAGTGGCCTAGGTCAGTACAGAAAGAAAACTATATATGCACTTCACTGGTGCATTTATTACTGCAAAAAACTTTACTGGCCTATTTCAGTACAAAAAGAAAAATATATTCTCAGTTCACTTCTGTAGTTATATGTGGTGAAAGCGTTCAGTGTCCTATTTCAGTACAAAAAGGAAAACAAATATGCATTTATTTGTGGTGATAGAGTGTAAGTGACCTCTTTCAGTACAAAAACAAAATATATTTAGCGTTCACTTTTGCAGTTATATGCAGCAAAACCTTTCGTGATGTATTTTGGTCGAAAATCTAAATTTATTCAGCGTTCAGCGCTGCAGTTATATGTGGTTAAATCTTCATTGACGTATTTTGGTCTAAAAACAAATTTGATTCAGCGCTGCAGTTATATGTGGTAAAATCTTTATTGACGTATTTCGGTAGAAAAACAAATTTGCTTCAGCGCTGCAGTTATATGTGGTAAAATCTTTATTGCGTATTGCGGTGGAAAAACAAAATTTATTCAGCGTTCAGCGCTGCAGTTAGATGTGCTAAAACCTTTAGTGACGTATTTCGGTAGAAAAACAAAATATATTCAGCGTTCACTGTTGCAAGTATACGTGGCAAAACCTTTTGTGACGTATTTTAGTTGAAAAACTAAATTTATTCAGCGTTCAGCGCTGCAGTTATATGTGGCTAAGTCTTCATTGATGTATTTTGGTCGAAAAACAAATTTGATTCAGCGTTCAGCACTGCAGTTATATGTGCTAAAACCTTTATTGACATATTGCGGTCGAAAAACTAATTTTAATCAGCGTTCAGCGCTGTAGGTATATGCGGTAAAATCTCCATGATGTCTCCATGATAAATCTGCAGCGTGGGGGCCCTGTGTGGCTTCTACACACTTTTCAGCGGGTTAAATAGATGCCGGATGACCGGGATGCTCCATGACCTTCCCAGGAGCTGCTGTCGAGAGCAGCGGTTCATTTCTGAGACGTCCGTATAGTGTGGGGGGAATCCGAAGACCCTCTCCATCTCCGTGCTCCGTTATATGTAGTAAAATCTTTATTTTCATTTTTCGGTGTAAAAACTAATTTTATTCAGTGTTCAGCGCTGCAGTAATATGTGGTAAAAAAAATTGTGACGTCTTTCAGTGGAAAAAAAAATTGTATTCAGCATTCAGCGCTGTAGTAATATGTGGTAAATTCTTTTGTGACATATTTCGGTGGAAAAAGAAATTTTATTCAGCATTCAGCGCTGTAGTAATATGTGGTAAATTCTTTTGTGACATATTTCGGTGGAAAAATAAATTTTATTCAGCATTCAGCGCTGCAGTAATATGTGGTAAAAAATGTTCTGTATTTCGGTGAAAAAACACATTTTATTCTGCGTTCAGCGCTGCAGTAATATGTGGTAAAAAAAAATGTGACGTATTTCGATGGAAAAACAAATTTTATTCTGTGTTCAGCGCTGATATGCGGTAAATTCGTTTGTGACTAATTTCGGTGGAAAAATAAATTTCATTCAGCATTCAGCGCTGCAGTAATATGTAGTAAAAAATTTTGTGCCATCTTTCAGTGTAAAATTTTTTTTTTATTCAGCGCTGCAGTAAAATGCGGTAAATTCTTATGTGACTTATTTCGGTGGAAAAACTAATTGTATTCAGCATTCAGCGCTGCAGTAATATGTGGTAAAATCTTTTGTGACTTATTTCGGTGGAAAAACAAATTGTATTGAGCGTTCAGTGCTGCAGTAAAATGTGGTAAAATATTTTGTAACATATTTCGGTGGAAAAACTAATTTTATTCAGCGTTTAGCGCTGTAGATATATGTGGTAAATTTTTTTTTGACGTATTTCGGTGGACTACAAAACTAATTCAGTGGTCAGTGCTGCGGTTATATGCGGTAAAATCATTATTGAAGTATGTCGGTCGAAAAACAAAATTAATGCAGTGGTCAGCGCTGCGGTTATATGCGGTAAAATCTTTAGTGATGTATCTTGATGAACTTTGCGACTCTTCCGGGCTCAAAGCTATCTTGACGCTTTGCCTTCTCATTGTCTGTAGCTACTAGAGGCCTGTTCATGCCAGGCAGGTTCCCCCAGAAGTATCTTGGTCGATCGACACTGTGTCATTGGGCCATTCTGTGGCTTCCTCATGCTGCTGCCACCTCCAAACTCACTCATTGTGCCACTCTGTGGCCTACTCATGCTGCTGCCACCTCCAGACTCTGTCATTGTGCCACTCCGTGGCTTCCTCCTGATGCTGCTTCCACCTCCAGACTCGGTCATTGTGCCACTCTGTGGCCTACTCATGTTGCTGCCACCTCCAGACTCTGTCATTGTGCCACTCTGTTGCGTCCTCCTGATGCTGCTGCTGCCACCCGCAAACTCTGTCATTATGCCACTCTGTGACTTCCTCATGGTGCTGCCACCTCCAGACTCTGTCACCTCCAGACTCTGTCTTCCTCCTGATGCTGCTTCCACCTCCAGACTCAGTCATTGTGCCACTCTGTGGCTTCCTCCTGATGCTGCTGCCACCTCCAGACTCTGTCATTGTGCCACTTTGTGGCTCCCTCATGCTGCTGCCACCTCCATACTCTGTCATTGTGCAACTCTGTGGCCTTCTCTTGATGCTGCTGCTGCTGACACTTCCAGACTCTGTCGTTGTGCCACTCTGTGGCTTCCTCATGCTGCTGCCACCTCCAGACTCTGTCATTGTGCCACTCTGTGGCTTTCTCATGCTGCTGCCAACTCCACACTCTGTCAATGTGCCACTCTGTGGCCTTCTCTTGATGCTGCTGCTGCGGACACCTCCAGACTCTGTTGTTGTGCCACTCTGTGGCTTCTTCATGCTGCTGCCACCTCCAGACTATGTCATTGTGCCACTCTGTGGCTTCCTCATGCTGCTGCCAACTCCACACTCTGTCATTGTGCCACTCTGTGGCCTTCTCTTGATGCTGCTGCTGCCGACACCTCCAGACTCTGTCGTTGTGCCACTCTGTGGCTTCCTCATGCTGCTGCCACCTCCAGACTCTGTCATTGTGCCACTCTGTGGCTTTCTCATGCTGCTACCAACTCCAGACTCTGTCATTGTGCCACTCTGTGGCCTCCTTCTGATGCCGCTGCAACCCCCAGACTCTGTTATTGTGCCACTCTGTGGTTTCCTCGTGCTGTTGCCACCTCCAGACTCTGTCATTGTGCACCTCTGTGGCCTACTCATGCTGCTGCCACCTCCAGACTCGGTCATTGCGCCACTCTGTGGCTTCCTCATGCTGCTGCCACCTCCAGACTCGGTCATTGTGCCACTCTGTGGCCTACTCATGTTGCTGCCACCTCCAGACTCTGTCATTGTGCCACTCTGTTGCGTCCTCCTGATGCTGCTGCTGCCACCCGCAAACTCTGTCATTATGCCACTCTGTGACTTCCTCATGGTGCTGCCACCTCCAGACTCTGTCACCTCCAGATTCTGTCTTCCTCCTGATGCTGCTTCCACCTCCAGACTCAGTCATTGTGCCACTCTGTGGCTTCCTCCTGATGCTGCTGCCACCTCCAGACTCTGTCATTGTGCCACTTTGTGGCTCCCTCATGCTGCTGCCACCTCCATACTCTGTCATTGTGCAACTCTGTGGCCTACTCATGCTGCTGCCACCTCTACTAATTCTACTGCTAACTCCAGACTGTCATTGTGCAACTCTGTGGCCTTCTCTTGATGCTGCTGCTGCTGCTGACACTTCCAGACTCTGTCGTTGTGCCACTCTGTGGCTTCCTCATGCTGCTGCCACCTCCAGACTCTGTCATTGTGCCACTTTGTGGCTTTCTCATGCTGCTGCCAACTCCACACTCTGTCAATGTGCCACTCTGTGGCCTTCTCTTGATGCTGCTGCGGACACCTCCAGACTCTGTTGTTGTGCCACTCTGTGGCTTCTTCATGCTGCTGCCACCTCCAGACTATGTCATTGTGCCACTCTGTGGCTTCCTCATGCTGCTGCCAACTCCACACTCTGTAATTGTGCCACTCTGTGGCCTTCTCTTGATGCTGCTGCTGCCGACACCTCCAGACTCTGTCGTTGTGCCACTCTGTGGCTTCCTCATGCTGCTGCCACCTCCAGACTCTGTCATTGTGCCACTCTGTGGCCTCCTTCTGATGCTGCTGCAACCCCCAGACTCTGTTGTTGTGCCACTCTGTGGTTTCCTCGTGCTGTTGCCACCTCCAGACTCTGTCATTGTGCACCTCTGTGGCCTACTCATGCTGCTGCCACCTCCAGACTCGGTCATTGCGCCACTCTGTGGCTTCCTCATGCTGCTGCCACCTCCAGACTCGGTCATTGTGCCACTCTGTGGCCTACTCATGTTGCTGCCACCTCCAGACTCTGTCATTGTGCCACTCTGTTGCGTCCTCCTGATGCTGCTGCTGCCACCCGCAAACTCTGTCATTATGCCACTCTGTGACTTCCTTATGGTGCTGCCACCTCCAGACTCTGTCACTGTGCCACTCTGTGGCCTCCTCCTGATGCTGCTGCTGCCAACTCCAGACTCTGTCATTGTGCCACTCTGTGGCTTCCTACTGATACTGCTGCTGCCACCTCCAGACTCTGTCATTTTGCCACTCTTTGGCCTACTCATGTTGCTGCCACCTCCAGACACTGTCATTGTGCCACTCTGTTGCATCCTCCTGATGCTGCTGCTGCCACCTCCAAACTCTGTCATTATGCCACTCTGTGACTTCCTCATGGTGCTGCCACCTCCAGACTCTGTCATTGTGCCACTCTGTGGCCTCCTCCTGATGCTGCCAACTCCAGACTCTGTCATTGTGCCACTCTGTGGCTTCCTACTGATGCTGCTGCTGCCACCTCCAGACACTGTCATTGTGCCACTCTGTTGCATCCTCCTGATGCTGCTGCTGCCACCTCCAAACTCTGTCATTATGCCACTCTGTGACTTCCTCATGGTGCTGCCACCTCCAGACTCTGTCATTGTGCCACTCTGTGGCCTCCTCCTGATGCTGCCAACTCCAGACTCTGTCATTGTGCCACTCTGTGGCTTCCTACTGATGCTGCTGCTGCCACCTCCAGACTCTGTTATTGTGCCACTCTTTGGCCTACTCATGTTGCTGCCACCTCCAGACTCTGTCATTGTGCCACTCTGTTGCGTCCTCCTGATGCTGCTGCTGCCACCTCCAAACTCTGTCATTATGCCACTCTGTGACTTCCTTATGGTGCTGCCACCTCCAGACTCTGTCATTGTGCCACTCTGTGGCTTCCTACTGATGCTGCTGCTGCCACATTCAGACTCTGTCAATGGGCCATTCTTTGGTTTCCTCATGGTGCTGCTAACTCTAGACTCTGTCATTGTGCCACTCTGTGGCCTCCTCCTGATTCTGCTGCTGACATTTCCAGACTCTTGTAGACAGAGAAAACCTATAAAAGGACACTGAAAGCTGATGAACTATAAAAATATTGTTTTATTTGAGTACTTGATTAAAAGCATACATAGAGATAACAGACAAATGCACAAAGTGCAGCACAATCCTGGGAGAGTTAGTAGAGTACAAAAAGGGTAAGGAGACAGGAGTGACCCGAATGTGGATATATCTAAATAAGGCAAAGTTACCATGTAAAATATATGTTGAAGGGATACCCACTATTGGTAAGAGTACAAATAATCTCGTCAAATATAAAGTGCAAGTGCAAGCTTATATATATAAGCAAAGGAGAGGAGAAATGACCCTTCAATGTGGGTCCCTAAATACATATATGTATATATACCTATTCAAGTAGTCTAGGCGGGTAAGTAAAGTGCATGTGCAGATCACATAACAGTTTCTAAAAGAAAACACATAATAAGTGTTTAATCAAAAAGCACAAGACAACCGCAAAAGTTAAGCAGGTAAGCAGATGAACAGGGATAAGGTCACATACCGTGTGTAAAATGATAACATCTTAAAAACCACCGAGTTTATGAATACTGCACAGACAAAAACATATAAAATTACACACCACATCTCGTGTACAACTAAAGGTGTAATTTACCATGCTACCTGTCCGTGTCCAAAAATTTACGTGGGACTGACAAGCAGGGAACTAAAAGTACGAGTCCGCGAACATGTCCGAGATATCTTAAAATCGAAGGACACCACTGAAGTGGATGACTTAAAACCGATCGCGAGACACTTTAAGAGCTTCCACGATAGTGACCCCTCATCCCTGAAAGTCTGTGGCATTGACCACATTGACTTAGGTATGCGGGGTGGTAACTTAATGAAACGGCTGGCCCAATTGGAAACAAAGTGGATTTGGACCTTGGACACTAAACAACCAAAGGGCCTCAATGATGCCCTGTCGTATGCCCCTTTCCTACAGTGAACATGTAATTTTACATTTTTACTAACAAAAATGTTCTATATATTTTTGTTTTTTAACTTTTCTTTTTCCTTAGATAGGATCTCATGTTCATAAGTGTTTTATGTATCTTCCCACTGGGGAGTCCCGCTATTAATAATGTTTCTCTATTATAGGTTATTAGATCTATTTCCACGCTCTCTACAAGTACTTTGAGCATGTTCTATTGGATTATCTACGTCACCGATGATACAATCTGAAGGATCGAAATGTCACTTCACGTCTCTTTTTCTCTTGTGTTTTTACATTAATATTTTTTATGGTTTATGAATGACATATATGTACTGTCCCCTCAGGTTCATATATGTATGTCATATACGTGCCCTTCTTTCACTTATTGATTGTTTTTCTCTTTTTCACCTACCAATAATATTTTGTATTTTGCACAATGCACTTATCCAGTGCATCAACAATCCCTTCTCCTCTTTTTTTTTGCACTTTGGGTTTGGTTGTGACTCCCGGCCATACAGTCTCCCTCATTGGGTCCCGTTGGGGTGTTGCCCTGTCGGGAGACTGTGTGGCCGTGACTCATTTTACCTCTTCCAATTTTTTATAAATTTGCACAATGCACTTATAAGCACATTACTAATATTCTTCTTGTGCTTGGTTTTGACTCCCTGCCATGCACTCTCTCCTCCTTTTGGGGAGATTGTATCGCTGTGATTCATCTTACCCAGTCCAATTTTCACCTTGTTCATCAGGTTGTGCATATTGCACCACTATGTATATATATAATTGCACTACGTTATATATGTGATTTCACCTGTTGAGGTTATGACTCGCGGCCATGGACTCTCCTTGTGAGGATATCCGCTATAGGTTACTGCCCTTCCAGGAGAGACTATGTAGCCGCGACTCATTTCACCTCATCAAATTCCCATTCCTTCATTGTTTTTCTTATGCCCTTAATGTGCATCACAATTTTACGAATATATATGCGCATTATTTTGTGCTTAGACACTTACTTGCTCACACATCGTGACGTGCCTACTTGTGTCCTCCCCCTTTTGGATGACGTTCGAACCATTGGAGAAACATGTGATTATAACTCACGATCATGTGATCCGCCTGCATGACCTTGTTGGTTGTAAAACTAACTGTTACGTGACTGCTGAATATCTCGCGAGACCATGACGTTTATTACGTCACGGAAGGTCCTTGAACAATAGACGTAGTTGTAATATCGGCTACCATATGACTTTTGAATATCCCGCGAGATTATGACGCTTTTGACGTCACGGAAGGTCCTTGAGTGAATAGACGCAGCTGCACCTGCGCGTTTGGCCACCGCGCGGTTCACCTGTGCCTTAGAACCCATGTGTCCGATTAATGGACTCCGATTGGCGGAACACTTGTTTAAGAGGGACTGCTCCAGTGGGAAGACTGTACCCCCAGAGGAAGGTTTCAAATCGAAACGCGCGTCGGGGTGTGCAGTCTTCCTGTGGACTTACCATCATTTTACACACGGTATGTGACCTTATCCCTGTTCATCTGCTTACCTGCTTAACTTTTGCGGTTGTCTTGTGCTTTTTGATTAAACACTTATTATGTGTTTTCTTTTAGAAACTGTTATGTGATCTGCACATGCACTTTACTTACCCGCCTAGACTACTTGAATAGGTATATATACATATATGTATTTAGGGACCCACATTGAAGGGTCATTTCTCCTCTCCTTTGCTTATATATATAAGCTTGCACTTGCACTTTATATTTGACGAGATTATTTGTACTCTTACCAATAGTGGGTATCCCTTCAACATATATTTTACATGGTAACTTTGCCTTATTTAGATATATCCACATTCGGGTAACTCCTGTCTCCTTACCCTTTTTGTACTCTACTAACTCTCCCAGGATTGTGCTGCACTTTGTGCATTTGTCTGTTATCTCTATGTATGCTTTTAATCAAGTACTCAAATAAAACAATATTTTTATAGTTCATCAGCTTTCAGTGTCCTTTTATAGGTTTTCTATTAGTTTCTGAGTTAAGCTCTTTTGAGGGGCCTTTACTGCGGCTTTACGCCATTCTTTTGTGTAATCTACTTCTGCATCTTGTAGACAGAGGTACGACTACAGCCCTCATCCAGAGTGATTACGTGGGTCCACATCCCAGGTTGATCTCTTCCACCCCAGAGATCTATATAAATACTCAATATTTGGTTTGATACCAACTGGTTCAGGACCCGACTAGAGGGACGGCCATACTGGACTTAGTATTAACCAATAGGCCTGACAGAACAACAGACGTGCAGGTTGGGGGACACCTGGGAAATAGTGACCATAAAGTAATAACCTTCCAATTATCCTTCAAACAAGCATTTCTACAGGGAGGAACAAGGTCATAGGCCTAACTAACTTGGACAAAGTCCTCAAAAATAAAAATACTGCCACAAAATGGGATATCTTTAAAAGCATCCTAAAACCTCATTGTGAGAGGTACATACCGTATGGGAATAAAAGGTTAAGGAACAAAAAGAAACCAATGTGGATAAATAGAACTGTAAAGAAAGCAATAAATGACAAAAAGAAAGCATATAAATCACTAAAACAGGAGGATAGCACGGAAGCACTGAAAAACTATAAGGAAAAAAATAGAACATGTAAAAAACTAATAAAAGCAGCCAAACTAGAGACCGAGAGATTGATTGCCAAAGAAAGTAAAACTAACCCTAAAATGTTCTTCAATTATATAAATGGTAAAAAGTATAAATCTGAAGGTGTCGGCCCTTTGCAGAGTAATGAGGGGGGAGTCGCAGAGAGCGACGAGGAGAAAGCAAAGCTGTTAAATATTTTTTGCTCCACTGTATTCACTGAGGAAAATAAACTGTCGGATGAAATGCTGAATGTAAAAATAAATTCCCCATTAAAAGTGTCCTGTCTGACCCAGGAAGAAGTACATCAGCGACTTAAAAAGATTAAAATAGACAAATCGCCAGGACCAGATGGCATACACCCCCGTATCCTAAGAGAATTAAGTAATGTCATAGCCAGACCCTTATTTCTGATATTTGCGGACTCTATACTGACAGGGAACGTCCCACAGGATTGGCGCATGGCAAATGTGGTGCCAATATTCAAAAAGGGTCCAAAAACAGAGCCTGGAAACTATAGGCCGGTAAGTGTAACATCTGTTGTGGGAAGGTTTTCTGAGAGATGCTATGTTAGAGCATCTCAACGGAAATAAGCAAATAACGCCATATCAGCATGGCTTCATGAGGGATCGGTCATGTCAAACTAATGTAATCAGTTTCTATGAGGAGGTAAGTTCTAGACTTGACAGCGGCGAATCAATGGATGTCGTATATCTGGACTTCTCCAAAGCATTTGACACTGTACCACATAAAAGGTTAGTATATAAAATGAGAATGCTCGGACTGGGAGAAAATGTCTGTATGTGGGTAAGTAACTGGCTGAGGGATAGAAAACAGAGGGTGGGTATTAACGGTACACACTCAGATTGGATTACTGTCACTAGTGGGGTACCTCAGGGGTCAGTACTGGAGGGGTCACTGTCACTAGTGGGGTACCTCAGGGGTCAGTACTGGAGGGGTCACTGTCACTAGTGGGGTACCTCAGGGGTCAGTACTGGAGGGGTCACTGTCACTAGTGGGGTACCTCAGGGGTCAGTATTGGGCCCTATTCTCTTGAATATATTTATTAATGATCTTGTAGAAGGCTTGCATAGTAAAATATATATTTTCACAGATGACACTAAACTGTGTAAAGTAATTATTACGGAAGAGGACAGTATACTGTATATATACTACAGAGGACAGTATACTGTGTATATACTACAGAGGACAGTATACTGTATATATACTACAGAGGACAGTATACTGTATATATACTACAGAGGACAGTATACTGTATATATATATACTACAGAGGACAGTATACTGTATATATACTACAGAGGACAGTATACTGTGTATATACTACAGAAGACAGTATACTGTATATACTACAGAGGACAGTATACTGTATATATACTACAGAGGACAGTATACTGTATATACACATTACAAAGGGCAGTATACTGTATATATATATATATATATACTACAGAGGACAGTATACTGTATATATATATATACACTACAGAGGACAGTATACGGTATATATATACACTACAGAGGACAGTATACTGTATATACTACAGAGGACAGTATACTACTACAGAGGGATCTGGATAGATTGGAGGCGGCCAGATAAGTGGCAAATGAGGTTTAACACTGACAAATGTAAGGTTATGCACATGGGAAGGAATAATGCAAGTCACCCGTACATACTAAATGGTAAAACACTCGGTAACACTGACATGGAAAAGGATCTAGGAATTTTAATAAACAGCAAACTAAGCTGTAGAAACCAGTGTCAGGCAGCTGCTGCCAAGGCCAATAAGATAATGGGTTGCATCAGAAGGGGCATAGATGCCCGTGATGAGAACATAGTCCAACCACTTTACACATCACTAGTCAGACCACACATGGAGGACTGTGTACAGTTCTGGGCTCCTGTGAACAAGGCAGACATAGCAGAGCTGGAGAGGGTCCAGAGGAGGGCAACTAAAGTAATAACTGGAATGGGGCAACTACAGTACCCTGAAAGATTATCAAAATTAGGGTTATTCACTTTAGAAAAAAGCCGACTGAGGGGAGATCTAATTACTATGTATAAATATATCAGGGGTCAGTACAGAGATCTATCCCATCATCTATTTATCCCCAGGACTGTGACTGTGACGAGGGGACATCCTCTGCGTCTGGAGGAAAGAAGGTTTGTACACAAACATAGAAGAGGATTCTTTACGGTAAGAGCAGTGAGACTATGGACTCTTTACTGTAAGAGCAGTGAGACTATGGACTCTATACTGTAAGAGCAGTGAGACTATGGACTCTATACTGTAAGAGCAGTGAGACTATGGACTCTTTACTGTAAGAGCAGTGAGACTATGGACTCTTTACTGTAAGAGCAGTGAGACTATGGACTCTATACTGTAAGAGCAGTGAGACTATGGACTCTATACTGTAAGAGCAGTGAGACTATGGACTCTTTACTGTAAGAGCAGTGAGACTATGGACTCTTTACTGTAGGAGCAGTGAGACTATGGACTCTTTACTGTAAGAGCAGTGAGACTATGGGCTCTTTACTGTAAGAGCAGTGAGACTATGGACTCTTTACTGTAAGAGCAGTGAGACTATGGACTCTATACTGTAAGAGCAGTGAGACTATGGACTCTATACTGTAAGAGCAGTGAGACTATGGACTCTATACTGTAAGAGCAGTGAGACTATGGACTCTATACTGTAAGAGCAGTGAGACTATGGACTCTTTACAGTAAGAGCAGTGAGACTATGGACTCTTTACGGTAAGAGCAGTGAGACTATGGACTCTATACTGTAAGAGCAGTGAGACTATGGACTCTTTACTGTAAGAGCAGTGAGACTATGTGCTCTTTACTGTAAGAGCAGTGAGACTATGGACTCTTTACGGTAAGAGCAGTGAGACTATGGAACTCTCTGCCTGAGGAGGTGGTGATGGTGAGTACAATAAAGGAATTCAAGAGGGGCCTGGATGTATTTCTGGAGTGTAATAATATTACAGGTTATAGCTACTAGAGAGGGGTCGTTGATCCAGGGAGTTATTCTGATTGGAGTTGGGAAGGAATTTTTAATTCCCCTAAAGTGGGGAAAATTGGCTTCTAACTCACAGTTTTTTTTTTTGCCTTCCTCTGGATCAACTTGCAGGATGACAGGCCGAACTGGATGGACAAATGTCTTTTTTCGGCCTTATATACTATGTTACTATGTTACTATACAGCACACCAGATGATCTTCAAGAAAAATTTATACTTTTATTGATTTTTCAACATCAGTATTCTAGAAACGTTTCGGGCCCAAATTTGGTGCCCTTCATCAGGCTATAAAAAAGATAAAGACACACAGTGAAAATACAATCTACTTAGAAATTATACATAATTATAAGGGGGGGGGGGGGAAGAACAGACCACATATTCTTTACATGATTATGATATTAGCATATCTCATGATTATAGCAATGAGTGGCTAGCATCATCAGATAAATTAAGTTGAGTAGGTATAATACCATTGTAATGGTTATACAATATTAGCATAAAAATACGGTAAGTACAATTATGTCACCATGTATATAATATACATGGTGACATAATTGTACTTACCGTATTTTTCGCCCTATAAGACACACTTTTTCCCCCCAAAAATGGGGGGAGGGGGATAGCAGTGCGTCTTATGGGGCGAATGCCGCATTTTTCCGAATTTTCAATGATACGCCGCGATGCCGCGTGGCGGGTGTATCAGCTGAGAGGGAGGAGGGGCTGGGGGCCGGCATCTGCTTTTATAATGACAGCGGGGCCCGTGCAGTGACTGTATTCTACTACACGGGCCCCGCTCACTGTATATAATCTTATCTATAATTGTAGGCATTGTTAATATATAAAAGTTCAAGGTAATCAGCGCCTGTATACCGTACTTACAAGCGCTCGTAGCAGAGAGGAGGGAGGAGGTAGGCCGGGAGGACGGGCGCTGGCAGTGTAAGTCACTACGACACGCGCCTGCGCCACCCACTTTATGAATGAAGCAGGCGGCGTGGGCGCATGACGTGGTGACTCACGCTGCCAGCGCCCGTCCTCCCGGCCTACCTCCTCCCTCCTCTCTGCTACGAGCGCTTGTAAGTAATACAGGCGCTGATTACCCTGAACTTTTATATATTAATAATGCCTACAATTATAGATAAGATTATATACAGTGAGCAGGGCCCGTGTAGTAGAATACAGTCACTGCACGGGCCCCGCTGTCATTGGGGGTCATTCACACCGCAGGGACACTGTTATGGAGGGGATCTGTAGATGACACATAGCATAAGATGCTATATATGTCTCATCGACAGATCCCCCCCATAACAGTGTCATCCAGAGATCCCCATAACAGGGCCATCCAGAGACCCCAATAAGAGCCATCCAGAGATCCCCCATAACAGTGTCACCCACAGATCCCCCATAACAGTGTCATCCACAGATCCCCCATAACAGTGCCATCCAGAGACCCCAATAAGAGCCATCCAGAGATCCCCCATAACAGTGTCACCCACAGATCCCCCATAACAGTGTCACCCACAGATCCCCCATAACAGTGTCATCCAGAGATCCCCATAACAGTGTCACCCACAGATCCCCCATAACAGTGTCACCCACAGATCCCTCATAACAGTGTCACCCACAGATCCCCCATAACAGTGTCACCCACAGATCCCCCATAACAGTGTCACCCACAGATCCCCCATAACAGTGTCACCCACAGATCCCCCATAACAGTGTCACCCACAGATCCCCCATAACAGTGTCACCCACAGATCCCCCATAACAGTGTCACCCACAGATTCCCCATAACAGTGTCACCCACAGATCCCCCATAACAGTGTCACCCACAGATCCCCCATAACAGTGTCACCCACAGATCCCCCATAACAGTGTCACCCACAGATCCCCCATAACAGTGTCACCCACAGATTCCCCATAACAGTGTCAACCACAGATCCCCCATAACAGTGTCACCCACAGATCCCCCATAACAGTGTCACCCACAGATCCCCCATAACAGTGTCACCCACAGATCCCCCATAACATTGTCACCCACAGATCCCCCATAACAGTGTCACCCACAGATCCCCCATAACAGTGTCACCCACAGACCACCATTAGTTCAAAACCCACCAAAAACACACATTTTGGTTCAAATTTTTTCTTTTCTTATCTTCCTCCTCAAAAACCTAGGTGCGTCTTATAGGGCGAAAAATACAGTAGCTATAAATATATAGCAGTTATGAAAATGTCCTGTATACCAGTGGTGTATCTTGGTTTTGTGCTGCCCTAGGCGAGACTAAACTCGGGCACTGCCCTAATATAAATTTGACCCACCCCTTCCTGTCAAGGGCATAAAAATCATATGTAAAAATCTGTAAAATACAAAGTATATGTGTCAGAAGTTGCACTTTTTAAATTTTTAGAATAATGATACAGGCAGCCATTTTATTTAATACATTTGTGCTTATTTCTGTGTTGGTTGGAGGGGGGTGAGGGGCAGTATTACACAATCTGTATATGTATAAAAATATATATAAAGATTGTGTAATACTGCCCCTCACCCCCCCACAAGTCTACACTTACCTGGTCCTGATAACCAGACGACACACGATTGTCACTTCCGTTCCTCAATAAGCATTTTAAGGATAATTGTGGTCCTTCGCTAAAAAGACTGATCGCCCTACTTTCTAAGATACCTAAAAAGCCATCCAGTTCTACATTTACCATGACCATGTCCCATCAGAAGATAGCAATAAGGACTCAGCAATGGTGTCTCCTAGCTGGACCAGAGGCCAGACCAGGAGTTTTGTGTAAAGTGATGGGCGCTGGGCACTTCCTGAGGTGCCCGGGGATGGGCACTGATTTCATTGCTCTCCTATATTACCGCAGGTGGGCACAACCAGACTTTCTAGAAGCAGACTCAACCATGCAGCCCAGCATCTACATGTCAGCGTAGAAGGTCAGGGCTCCCCTCATGTGCCCCCCTGTGTGTGACCTTCAGAGGCTCCATAGTTTAGGCTGCAGATGGAAGAGGAGGCAGCAGCAGCAAAGTAACCCCACAGTCCTGGGCATGCCACCATGCACGGGGCACAGGCTGCCTACACAATGTCATCTCCAGGGCTTACACTGGGGACCCGCGTGCGGCCATGATGAGCTGCAGGGCTGTTTGTCAACACGCATCACCCTGGGGTGAGGACATCACATGTGACAGGTCCCCTGGCGACCACACTCACCGGTGGATGCGGCGTCCATGTAGCAATGTTGTGAAGAAGAAGGACAGGAGAAAGGAAAAGAGCAAAAGAGAGAGGAGCAGGTTTCAATGGAAGATGGCCACAAGAAAGTCAGTGCAATTTTATTTTAGTACAATACCCTGATGGTATAACCAAGGACCTATCTAGTGCTTCTCAGGTGTCCCCACCCGGTACTAGACATAGTCGTGGTCCTAGAAGGAAAGAAAAGAAGACATATGTAGAATTGTAAAAGTACAGTAAATAGTATATAGATACATGACATGGGTTTATAGGAACCAATACTCTTTAGGCCTCTTTCACACTACCGTTTTTTTTTCCTGTTTTGCAGGCCGTTTTTTGCATTCCGTATATGGAACCATTCATTTCAATGTGTCCGCCCAAAAAACTGAATGTACTCCGTATGCATTACGTTTCCGTGTTTCCGTATATCCGTTCCGTGCAAAGATAGAACATGTCCTATATTTGGCCACAAATCACGTTCTGTGGCTCCATTAAAGTCAATGGGTCCGCAAAAAAAATGGAATGCATACGGAAATGCATCCGTATGTCTTCCGTATCCGTTCCGTTTTTTGCGGAACCATCTATTGAAAATGTTATGCCCAGCCCAATTTTTTCTATGTAATTACTGTATATGCCATACGGAAAAACGGAAACAAAAAACGGAACAACGGATCAGTGAAAAACGGAACGCAAAACACTGAAATAGCCATACGGTAGTGTGAAAGAGGCCTTAATCAGACCACCCGGACCCAAAGTACCTAGGTGCCGAATCCATTGCATCTCTTTCGTATGTAATAGTTCCTCACGGTTCCCCCCTCTATCTTGGCTGGGTGTGTGTTTGTACTCATAGAAATGTTGTGCTAATGGGGCTTCTTTTTTATTTGTCCGTATGTTGGACTTATGCTGGCTTATTCGATCTTTAATTCTTTGTGTTGTCTCACCAACATAGCCCAATCCGCACGGACATTTGATGAGGTAAATGACATAACTTGAGGTGCAACAAAAGTGTCCCCTAATGGAATATTTCTTCCCTGATGAGAGGTGAGTAAATGTTTTGCCTTTAGTCACATTGCTGCATTGGGCACAGCCTAAGCTTGGATAGGTGCCAGGGTTGGAACTACCTGTGATGGTGGTTTGTGGGTCAATCTTTTTGGAGCCCAAATCAGATCGGATCAACCGATCCCGTATGTTCACTGGTCGTTTATACGACATGAGAGGTTTCGTATGGAAGATATTAGGTGCACTTTTTTGTAAGCTGTGCCAGTGTTTGTACACTATTTTCCTAATTGCCGAACCTTGTGTGGAATATGTCGTGACACAGGGGATTCTAGTGTTCTATTCTTTCCTTGTAAGTTTAGGCTTTAACAAATCATCTCTAGATAAGCGCTTGGTCCGATCTAGGTGTTGGTCTAAGAGTTGTCTGGGAAATCCCCGAGTGGAGAATTTCCTAGTCATTTGTATCATTCTTGTCTCTGTGACAGTTGGATCAGATACTATTCTCTTGACTCTCGTTAATTGTGACAATGGGAGGGATCTTATTAGGCCTGGTGGATGGTGGCTATTGAAGCATAGAAGGCTGTTTCTGTCTGTGGGTTTTGAGTATAAGTCAAATTGGAGTGAATTATTCTGTACCTTAAGAAGGACATCAAGAAATGGGAGTTCGGTCTGGCCCTTTTCTAGAGAAAATGCAATGGATTCAGTGATTGAGTTCAGGTCCGAGTGGAACTTCAGCAAATCGTCGGCTTCTCCCTGCCAAACACAAAATACGTCATCAATTTATCTTAACCAGATTTTAACACATTTTTTGAAGAGAGGATGGGTATATATAAAATGTTTTTCAAAGGAGTTCATGTATATTACTGCAAAAGTCAGGGCCACATTAAATCCCATTGCAATCCCGGCTATCTGCAAGTAAAGGTCATCCTTAAAAAGAAAGTAATTGCTTTTCAGCACAAAGTTCAATAGATCCAGGATGAATATTTAATTTAATCTAAATAATCTACATATACTTACCGTATTTTTCGTTTTATAAGACGCACTTTTTTTCCCTCCAAAGTGGAGGGGAAAAGTCACTGCGTCTTATAAAACGAATAGAACTAAAATGAGGTGGCTCAGGAGCTCTCACTAACAACTCCTGAGCCTGTCATTAAACTGTTGGGCGGGCTGGCGGCTTCACTAAAGGTTTCTGCCGCTAGCCCGCGCTTCCTTAACAAGACTGCACCAGGGATTGTCGGGCCGGCGGCTTCACTTATTGTGCTCCGCTGCTGCCAGCCAGCCCGCCCGCTATTATAGTAAACCGAACTGAATTTTCTCCTGGTACGGAGATTTCAGAGACTTCCACTTCTGTTTTACCTCATGAATCAGTAACTCTGGGCTGTCTCCTCCCTTTTGACAATGTCCGCTTCTTGTATGAATTCAGGAAAGAAGTGCAGGACTTGCAGCTGGCTGCACAGCATCTTCTGCTTTCTGCGTCGCTCCATGGAATCATCCACCAGGACTGGCTGGGATCTCGCATCACCTTCTTCTTTACGCCGCACGTCCAGACTCCAGACAAGGGCGGTTAGAGAGGGAATCCAAAAGCCCTCCGCCATCCTGTCACTGCTTCCTGCTCCCGAACTACTTGTCTGGACGTGCGGTGTAAAGAAGAAGGTGATGGCGAGATCCCAGCCAAAGTCCTGGTGGATGATTCCATGGAGCGACGCAGAAAGCAGAAGATGCTGTGCAGCCAGCTGCAAGTCCTGAGCTTCCTTCCTGAATTCAAGCAGACATTGTCAAAACGGAGGAGACAAGCCCAGAGTTACTGATTCAAGAGGGTAGAAGAGGTAAAACACAAGTGGAAGTCTCTGAAATCTCCGTACCAGGAGAAGGGGAATGAACCGTTGGGCGGGCTGGCAGCTTCAGTGAATGTGCTCTGCTGCCGCCAGCCCGCACTTCTTTAGTCCTGCTGATTAGTGGTGAGCGCAGTGGTGCTGCCCTCACCTCCATCAGCTTCCTTCCAATTTCCCGCTGTACCAGCTCTGCTCCTGCTGTGTAGAGCGGTTTTGTGTACCCAGTCCCCGGGTGAGTGGAGCTCAGGGCAATATAAAAATGACTGCAAATGTGTCATCTATGACTACAAACCCCCCCTTCCCCCCTCCCCCCTCATCCATAGGTATCCACCCAGATACTGCAGTATATGAGTGGATTCCTATGGATGAGGGGGGTTATAGTCATATTTAATATAAGCACTGTCCAGGGACTGTTCTGTAATTGTCATGTGTTTATATTAAATATGACTATAACCCCCCTCATCCATAGGAATCCACGCATGTGCTGCAGTATATGAGTGGATTTCTATGGATGAGGGGGGTCATAGTCATATTTAATATAAACACATGCCAATTACAGAACAGTCCCTGGATAGTGTTTCTATTTAATCTGACTATAACTCCCCTCATCCTTGAGAATACACCAATGTACAGTACCTACAGTACATCAGTGTATTCTCTAGGATGATGGTATAATCACATAAGTGTCATCCATAGATCCCTCATAACAGTGCGTCATCCACAGATCCCCTCCATAGAAGTGTCATCCACAGATCACCCATAATAGTGTCATCCACAGACCACCATTAGTTCAAAACCCACCAAAAGCACACCTTTTGGTTAAAAATATTTATTTTCTCATTTTCCTCCTCAAAAACCTAGGTGCGTCTTATAAACAGGTGCGTCTTATAAAGCGAAAAATACAGTAATCGTTTCCCGACATTGAAAAATTCCATACCACTCCCCTCTTATCTTATAGAAGGTCACGTAACCTAGGGGATAGATTGATACATGCAGACACAAAACATTTAGACATGTCCAAGACCAAGAAGAAGGGTTGCTTTCCCTGTTTGGGTTGCTGCAACAGTAATGGCATGCTAAAAGGCAGTTACTTTACACACCCTAGAACAGGTAAAAGATATCAACTAGTGGGATACTACACAGGCAGATCAGAATATGTAATTTATGTATTACAATGCACATGTGGACTATTATACGTGGGAGAGACAACACAGGAACTCAGGAACAGACTAAATCAACATCGCTACCAAGTACGGAAACTGCTCTCAGGAGAGAGACAGACTGACACTCCAACAACTGAATTACCAGTACCGGAGCACTTTTTTAAATTTAGACATATTGTTTCTCAACTTTGATTTCGCGTGATTGATGGGGTATCTCCCCCAAAGGAGAGGGGGCGACAGAGAAAAGCCATTAAAAAGGTTGGAACTAAGGTGGATTTTCGAACTACAAACACTTGAACCTAAAGGCCTTAACAGGGAATTCAAAGTTTATTCGCTTCACTGAACCGGATAGGATTGTGTTTTTTCCTCACTTGATATGATTATTATACCTAATCCTAGTATTGGATATGTTTTTACTGAAGTAATGTACCCAGCCTTATTTGGTTGTGTTTATTAATATTTATTACTATTACTATATTTGTATAGGTATCTGCACTGCTGATGGAACCTGGGGGCACAGTCTGAGAAAGGAATCTACTTCTGGACAGCTTATACTCTGTGGTAGCTATTTCAGGAACTAAGTATTTAATATATTACCATATAGGATAGCTCTGTCTGTTTCTTGTTTATATCAGGGTCAGTTGAGATTTATTAGTGACATAGAGTAATTGGGAATTATTGGCCTCTGCTGTCTCTACCACACATATTTGTTCTTGGGCTAATGGTCACTTCTTTATCCTTTATTGCAGTAATAATAAGTCCATTTTTTTACATGGTTTACTATAGGGCCAGTATGAATGGGACGGGCCAGTTGGGGATAGGGGGTAAGCCCGGGAACAGGTTGCCCACCTGCCTGACCAGGGTAGTCGGTTTTGGTTGGTACAAAGGTGGGGCGTTTTCAACCACAAAGTGGAGGATGCGTCCGCCCGCTATTGTTTGAATGTCCAGTGTCCTGGGGGTTACACCAACCCCATACACAATGTGGGGGGATGTGCCCACCAATAAGGATAAAAGTGTGCTGACTCAGAGGAGGAAAACGACCCACGCATGATTTGTGTGGGGTACGTCCCCCTTCTAAAATGAGTACGTGAGCCCTCAAAAGCTTTCTATCCATGTTCTGTGGACGTAAGGGGATATTTATTCCAGGAGACCACAGTTTAACCTTAGTCATTGAACACTGGTTTAACGGCAGAGAACATGTTGTGATATATATAGATATACCAAGATTGGTTTAAAAATTGTCCCTTTTGATCCCTTCTGACGGGGGACCAGGATACTCTGATATAAGTAAGGTGGTCAATTTTGACATATGCCTATATTGAATGGAATTATTATGAAACTGAATATACGATGCCCTAAATCTCTCTTTTTGATGTAACGCTACGTTTAGAGGCTTTAAAGCAGTGGCACATCCAATATGAGGATTGGGAGAGTGATTACATAGATAGACAGAGGTATTGAGCATGCGCAATAGCGATTAGATGCACTACGCTTGTACGAACTGTTTAATTGATTTCAATAGCAAACATAGAAGGTTCATGGCGCAGGAGCTAGAAAATCTAAGGAATAGGAATAAGTATAGAGATGCCAGATTGCATAAAGTGGGACGCCAAGAAGAGTGCACGCTTTGACTACACTGAAGCGTTCAGGATGGTACCTTCTGAGATGTGTTCCCTAGGATTCCACCAAGGAATGCAGTAAGCACATGTTTATTGGCTTTAATGTTTTATTATTATTATTATTTTGATCTGGGTTTCTACAGTCGTGGCCAAAAGTTTTGAGAATTACATAAATATTGGAAATTGGAAAAGTTGCTGCTTAAGTTTTTATAATAGCAATTTGCATATACTCCAGAATGTTATGAAGAGTGATCAGATGAATTGCATAGTCCTTCTTTGCCATGAAAATTAACATAATCCCAAAAAAACTTTCCACTGCATTTCATTGCTGTCATTAAAGGACCTGCTGAGATCGGTTCAGTAATCGCCTTGTTAACTCAGGTGAGAATGTTGACGAGCACAAGGCTGGAGATCATTATGTCAGGCTGATTGGGGTAAAATGGCAGACTTGACCTGTTAAAAGGAGGGTGATGCTTGAAATCATTGTTCTTCCATTGTTAACCATGGTGACCTGCAAAGAAACACGTGCAGCCATCATTGCGTTGCATAAAAATGGCTTCACAGGCAAGGATATTGTGGCTACTAAGATTGCACCTCAATCAACAGTTTATAGAATCATCAAGAACTTCAAGGGAAGAGGTTCAATTCTTGTTAAGAAGGCTTCAGGGCGTCCAAGAAAGTCCAGCAAGCGGCAGGATCGTCTCCTAAAGAGGATTCAGCTGCGGGATCGGAGTGCCACCAGTGCAGAGCTTGCTCAGGAATGGCAGCAGGCAGGTGTGAGCGCATCTGCACGCACAGTGAGGTTAAGAGAGCATGCCCAGTCGAATTGCAGAGGTCCTGAAAAAGAAGGGCCAACACTGCAAATACTGACTCTTTGCATAAATGTCATGTAATTGTCGATAAAAGCCTTTGAAACGTATGAAGTGCGTGTAATTATATTTCACTACATCACAGAAACAACTGAAACAAAGATCTAAAAGCAGTTTAGCAGCAAACTTTGTGAAAACTAATATTTGTGTCATTCTTAAAACTTTTGGCCACGACTGTAGATCGCACAGATGGGCGGTATGTACTTAGCATATTTGATTTACAATTAACATATTTGATTTGGTCATGTGACCCTCTGGGAGGGTATATATATCTGACTATGTTCACACTGTTTGCTGCTTGAAAAAGACCATATCGGTCGAAACGTCGCACTAGGTTAGTGAATAAAGTTTGGAATACAGAGGACAAGTTAGTGCTGCAGATTCCTTACAAGTACTACGTATAGTATAGCTATATTCTGTATATTTTTTATCATTGTGCTGCTACAAATTTCCTTTTTTTCTATAACCTTACCGTAAAGAGTCCATAGTCTCACTGCTCTTACAGTATATAATCCATAGTCTCACTGCTCTTACAGTAAAGAGTCCATAGTCTCACTGCTCTTACAGTATAGAGTCTATAGTCTCACTGCTCTTACAGTAAAGAGTCCATAGTCTCACTGCTCTTACAGTAAAGAGTCCATAGTCTCCCTGCTCTTACAGTATAGAGTCCATAGTCTCACTGCTCTTACAGTAAAGAGTCCATAGTCTCACTGCTCTTACAGTATAGAGTCCATAGTCTCACTGCTCTTACAGTACAGAGTCCATAGTCTCACTGCTCTTACAGTAAAGAGTCCATAGTCTCACTGCTCTTACAGTACAGAGTCCATAGTCTCACTGCTCTTACAGTACAGAGTCCATAGTCTCACTGCTCTTACAGTATAGAGTCCATAGTCTCACTGCTCTTACAGTAAAGAGTCCATAGTCTCACTGCTCTTACAGTATAGAGTCCATAGTCTCACTGCTCTTACAGTATAGAGTCCATAGTCTCACTGCTCTTACAGTAAAGAGTCCATAGTCTCACTGCTCTTACAGTAAAGAGTCCATAGTCTCACTGCTCTTACAGTAAAGAGTCCATAGTCTCACTGCTCTTACAGTAAAGAGTCCATAGTCTCACTGCTCTTACAGTATAGAGTCCATAGTCTCACTGCTCTTACAGTATAGAGTCCATAGTCTCACTGCTCTTACAGTAAAGAGTCCATAGTCTCACTGCTCTTACAGTAAAGAGTGCATAGTCTCACTGCTCTTACAGTATATAATCCATAGTCTCACTGCTCTTACAGTAAAGAGTCCATAGTCTCACTGCTCTTACAGTATAGAGTCCATAGTCTCATTGCTCTTACAGTATAGAGTCCATAGTCTCATTGCTCTTACAGTATAGAGTCCATAGTCTCACTGCTCTTACAGTAAAGAGTCCATAGTCTCACTGCTCTTACAGTATAGAGTCCATAGTCTCACTGCTCTTACAGTAAAGAGTCCATAGTCTCACTGCTCTTACAGTATAGAGTCCATAGTCTCACTGCTCTTACAGTATAGAGTCCATAGTCTCACTGCTCTTACAGTACAGAGTCCATAGTCTCACTGCTCTTACAGTATAGAGTCCATAGTCTCACTGCTCTTACAGTATAGAGTCCATAGTCTCACTGCTCTTACAGTATAGAGTCCATAGTCTCACTGCTCTTACAGTATAGAGTCCATAGTCTCACTGCTCTTACAGTATATAGTCCATAGTCTCACTGCTCTTACCGTATAGAGTCCGTAGTCTCACTGCTCTTACCGTAAAGAGTCCGTAGTCTCACTGCTCTTACAGTAAAGAGTCCATAGTCTCACTGCTCTTACAGTACAGAGTCCATAGTCTCACTGCTCTTACAGTATAGAGTCCATAGTCTCACTGCTCTTACAGTAAAGAGTCCATAGTCTCACTGCTCTTACAGTATAGAGTCCATAGTCTCACTGCTCTTACAGTAAAGAGTCCATAGTCTCACTGCTCTTACAGTATAGAGTCCATAGTCTCACTGCTCTTACAGTATAGAGTCCATAGTCTCACTGCTCTTACAGTAAAGAGTCCATAGTCTCACTGCTCTTACAGTAAAGAGTCCATAGTCTCACTGCTCTTACAGTATATAATCCATAGTCTCACTGCTCTTACAGTAAAGAGTCCATAGTCTCACTGCTCTTACAGTATAGAGTCCATAGTCTCATTGCTCTTACAGTATAGAGTCCATAGTCTCACTGCTCTTACAGTATAGAGTCCATAGTCTCACTGCTCTTACAGTACAGAGTCCATAGTCTCACTGCTCTTACAGTATAGAGTCCATAGTCTCACTGCTCTTACAGTACAGAGTCCATAGTCTCACTGCTCTTACAGTATAGAGTCCATAGTCTCACTGCTCTTACAGTAAAGAGTCCATAGTCTCACTGCTCTTACAGTATAGAGTCCATAGTCTCACTGCTCTTACAGTATAGAGTCCATAGTCTGACTGCTCTTACAGTAAAGAGTCCATAGTCTCACTGCTCTTACAGTACAGAGTCCATAGTCTCACTGCTCTTACAGTAAAGAGTCCATAGTCTCACTGATCTTACAGTATAGAATCCATAGTCTCGCTGCTCTTACAGTAAAGAGTCCATAGTCTCACTGATCTTACAGTAAAGAGTCCATAGTCTCACTGCTCTTACAGTAAAGAGTCCATAGTCTCCCTGCTCTTACAGTAAAGAGTCCATAGTCTCATTGCTCTTACATTATAGAGTCCATAGTCTCACTGCTCTTACAGTATAGAGTCCATAGTCTCACTGCTCTTACAGTATAGAGTCCATAGTCTCACTGATCTTACAGTAAAGAGTCCATAGTCTCACTGCTCTTACAGTAAAGAGTCCATAGTCTCACTGCTCTTACAGTAAAGAGTCCATAGTCTCACTGCTCGTACAGTATACAGTCCATAGTCTCACCGCTCTTACAGTAAAGAGTCCATAGTCTCACTGATCTTACAGTATAGAGTCCATAGTCTCACTGCTCTTACAGTAAAGAGTCTATAGTCTCACTGCTCTTACAGTAAAGAGTCCATAGTCTCACTGCTCTTACAGTATATAATCCATAGTCTCACTGCTCTTACAGTAAAGAGTCCATAGTCTCACTGCTCTTACAGTATAGAGTCCATAGTCTCACTGCTCTTACAGTACAGAGTCCATAGTCTCACTGCTCTTACAGTAAAGAGTCCATAGTCTCACTGCTCTTACAGTAAAGAGTCCATAGTCTCACTGCTCTTACAGTAAAGAGTCCATAGCCTCACTGCTGTTACAGTAAAGAGTCCATAGTCTCACTGCTCTTACATTAAAGAGTCCATAGTCTCACTGCTCTTACAGTATAGAGTCCATAGTCTCACTGATCTTACAGTATAGAGTCCATAGTCTCACTGCTCTTACATTAAAGAGTCTATAGTCTCACTGCTCTTACAGTAAAGAGTCCATAGTCTCACTGCTCTTACAGTAAAGAGCCCACAGTCTCACTGCTCTTACAGTAAAGAGTCCATAGTCTCACTGCTCTTACAGTATATAATCCATAGTCTCACTGCTCTTACAGTAAAGAGTCCATAGTCTCACTGCTCTTACAGTAAAGAGTCCATAGTCTCACTGCTCTTACAGTAAAGAGTCCATAGTCTCCCTGCTCTTACAGTAAAGAGTCCATAGTCTCATTGCTCTTACATTATAGAGTCCATAGTCTCACTGCTCTTACAGTATAGAGTCCATAGTCTCACTGCTCTTACAGTATAGAGTCCATAGTCTCACTGATCTTACAGTAAAGAGTCCATAGTCTCACTGCTCTTACAGTAAAGAGTCCATAGTCTCACTGATCTTACAGTATAGAGTCCATAGTCTCACTGCTCTTACAGTAAAGAGTCTATAGTCTCACTGCTCTTACAGTAAAGAGTCCATAGTCTCACTGCTCTTACAGTATATAGTCCATAGTCTCACTGCTCTTACAGTAAAGAGTCCATAGTCTCACTGCTCTTACAGTATAGAGTCCATAGTCTCACTGCTCTTACAGTACAGAGTCCATAGTCTCACTGCTCTTACAGTAAAGAGTCCATAGTCTCACTGCTCTTACAGTAAAGAGTCCATAGTCTCACTGCTCTTACAGTAAAGAGTCCATAGCCTCACTGCTGTAACAGTAAAGAGTCCACAGTCTCACTGCTCTGATGGTAAACATTCCATATTCTAACCACTCTTACATTAAAGAGTCCATAGTCTCACTGCTCTTACAGTATAGAGTCCATAGTCTCACTGATCTTACAGTATAGAGTCCATAGTCTCACTGCTCTTACATTAAAGAGTCTATAGTCTCACTGCTCTTACAGTAAAGAGTCCATAGTCTCACTGCTCTTACAGTAAAGAGCCCATAGTCTCACTGCTCTTACAGTAAAGAGTCCATAGTCTCACTGCTCTTACAGTATATAATCCATAGTCTCACTGCTCTTACAGTAAAGAGTCCATAGTCTCACTGCTCTTACAGTAAAGAGTCCATAGTCTCACTGCTCTTACAGTAAAGAGTCCATAGTCTCACTGCTCTTACAGTATAGAGTCCATAGTCTCACTGTTCTTACAGTAAAGAGTCCATAGTCTTGCTGCTCTTACAGTATACAGTCCATAGTCTCACTGCTCTTACAGTATAGAGTCCATAGTCTCACTGCTCTTACAGTATAGAGTCCATAGTCTCACTGCTCTTACAGTAAAGAGTCCATAGTCTCACTGCTCTTACAGTATAGAGTCCATAGTCTCACTGCTCTTACCGTAAAGAGTCCATAGTCTCACTGCTCTTACAGTATAGAGTCCATAGTCTCACTGCTCTTACCGTAAAGAGTCCATAGTCTCACTGCTCTTACAGTATAGAGTCCATAGTCTCACTGCTCTTACAGTAAAGAGCCCATAGTCTCACTGCTCTTACAGTATAGAGCCCATAGTCTCACTGCTCTTACAGTATAGAGTCCATAGTCTCACTGCTCTTACCGTAAAGAGTCCATAGTCTCACTGCTCTTACAGTATAGAGTCCATAGTCTCACTGCTCTTACAGTATAGAGTCCATAGTCTCACTGCTCTTACAGTATATAATCCATAGTCTCACTGCTCTTACAGTAAAGAGTCCATAGTCTCACTGCTCTTACAGTATAGAGTCCATAGTCTCACTGCTCTTACAGTACAGAGTCCATAGTCTCACTGCTCTTACAGTAAAGAGTCCATAGTCTCACTGCTCTTACAGTAAAGAGTCCATAGTCTCACTGCTCTTACAGTAAAGAGTCCATAGCCTCACTGCTGTTACAGTAAAGAGTCCATAGTCTCACTGCTCTTACATTAAAGAGTCCATAGTCTCACTGCTCTTACCGTATAGAGTCCATAGTCTCACTGATCTTACAGTATAGAGTCCATAGTCTCACTGCTCTTACAGTATAGAGTCCATAGTCTCACTGATCTTACAGTATAGAGTCCATAGTCTCACTGCTCTTACATTAAAGAGTCTATAGTCTCACTGCTCTTACAGTAAAGAGTCCATAGTCTCACTGCTCTTACAGTAAAGAGCCCACAGTCTCACTGCTCTTACAGTAAAGAGTCCATAGTCTCACTGCTCTTACAGTATATAATCCATAGTCTCACTGCTCTTACAGTAAAGAGTCCATGGTCTCACTGCTCTTACAGTAAAGAGTCCATAGTCTCACTGCTCTTACAGTAAAGAGTCCATAGTCTCCCTGCTCTTACAGTAAAGAGTCCATAGTCTCATTGCTCTTACATTATAGAGTCCATAGTCTCACTGCTCTTACAGTATAGAGTCCATAGTCTCACTGCTCTTACAGTATAGAGTCCATAGTCTCACTGATCTTACAGTAAAGAGTCCATAGTCTCACTGCTCTTACAGTAAAGAGTCCATAGTCTCACTGATCTTACAGTATAGAGTCCATAGTCTCACTGCTCTTACAGTAAAGAGTCCATAGTCTCACTGCTCTTACAGTAAAGAGTCCATAGTCTCACTGCTCTTACAGTATATAATCCATAGTCTCACTGCTCTTACAGTAAAGAGTCCATAGTCTCACTGCTCTTACAGTATAGAGTCCATAGTCTCACTGCTCTTACAGTACAGAGTCCATAGTCTCACTGCTCTTACAGTAAAGAGTCCATAGTCTCACTGCTCTTACAGTAAAGAGTCCATAGTCTCACTGCTCTTACAGTAAAGAGTCCATAGTCTCACTGCTCTTACAGTAAAGAGTCCATAGCCTCACTGCTCTTACAGTAAAGAGTCCACAGTCTCACTGCTCTGATGGTAAACATTCCATATTCTAACCACTCTTACATTAAAGAGTCCATAGTCTCACTGCTCTTACAGTATAGAGTCCATAGTCTCACTGATCTTACAGTATAGAGTCCATAGTCTCACTGCTCTTACATTAAAGAGTCTATAGTCTCACTGCTCTTACAGTAAAGAGTCCATAGTCTCACTGCTCTTACAGTAAAGAGCCCATAGTCTCACTGCTCTTACAGTAAAGAGTCCATAGTCTCACTGCTCTTACAGTATATAATCCATAGTCTCACTGCTCTTACAGTAAAGAGTCCATAGTCTCACTGCTCTTACAGTAAAGAGTCCATAGTCTCACTGCTCTTACAGTAAAGAGTCCATAGTCTCACTGCTCTTACAGTATAGAGTCCATAGTCTCACTGTTCTTACAGTAAAGAGTCCATAGTCTCGCTGCTCTTACAGTATACAGTCCATAGTCTCACTGCTCTTACAGTATAGAGTCCATAGTCTCACTGCTCTTACAGTATAGAGTCCATAGTCTCACTGCTCTTACAGTAAAGAGTCCATAGTCTCACTGCTCTTACAGTATAGAGTCCATAGTCTCACTGCTCTTACCGTAAAGAGTCCATAGTCTCACTGCTCTTACAGTATAGAGTCCATAGTCTCACTGCTCTTACCGTAAAGAGTCCATAGTCTCACTGCTCTTACAGTATAGAGTCCATAGTCTCACTGCTCTTACAGTAAAGAGCCCATAGTCTCACTGCTCTTACAGTATAGAGCCCATAGTCTCACTGCTCTTACAGTATAGAGTCCATAGTCTCACTGCTCTTACAGTAAAGAGTCCATAGTCTCACTGCTCTTACAGTATAGAGTCCATAGTCTCACTGCTCTTACAGTAAAGAGTCCATAGTCTCACTGCTCTTACAGCAAAGAGTCCATAGTCTCACTGCTCTTACAGTATAGAGTCCATAGTCTCACTGCTCTTACAGTAAAGAGTCCATAGTCTCACTGCTCTTACCATAAAGAGTCCATAGTCTCACTGCTCTTACAGTAAAGAGTCCATAGTCTCACTGCTCTTACAGTATAGAGTCCATAGTCTCACTGCTCTTACCGTAAAGAGTCCATAGTCTCATTGCTCTTACAGTAAAGAGTCATAGTCTCACTGCTCTTACAGTATAGAGTCCATAGTCTCACTGCTCTTACAGTAAAGAGTCTATAGTCTCACTGCTCTTACAGTAAAGAGTCCATAGTCTCACTGCTCTTACAGTATATAATCCATAGTCTCACTGCTCTTACAGTAAAGAGTCCATAGTCTCACTGCTCTTACAGTATAGAGTCCATAGTCTCACTGCTCTTACAGTACAGAGTCCATAGTCTCACTGCTCTTACAGTAAAGAGTCCATAGTCTCACTGCTCTTACAGTAAAGAGTCCATAGTCTCACTGCTCTTACAGTAAAGAGTCCATAGTCTCACTGCTCTTACAGTAAAGAGTCCATAGCCTCACTGCTGTAACAGTAAAGAGTCCACAGTCTCACTGCTCTGATGGTAAACATTCCATATTCTAACCACTCTTACATTAAAGAGTCCATAGTCTCACTGCTCTTACAGTATAGAGTCCATAGTCTCACTGATCTTACAGTATAGAGTCCATAGTCTCACTGCTCTTACATTAAAGAGTCTATAGTCTCACTGCTCTTACAGTAAAGAGTCCATAGTCTCACTGCTCTTACAGTAAAGAGCCCATAGTCTCACTGCTCTTACAGTAAAGAGTCCATAGTCTCACTGCTCTTACAGTAAAGAGTCCATAGTCTCACTGCTCTTACAGTATAGAGTCCATAGTCTCACTGTTCTTACAGTAAAGAGTCCATAGTCTCGCTGCTCTTACAGTATACAGTCCATAGTCTCACTGCTCTTACAGTATAGAGTCCATAGTCTCACTGCTCTTACAGTATAGAGTCCATAGTCTCACTGCTCTTACAGTAAAGAGTCCATAGTCTCACTGCTCTTACAGTATAGAGTCCATAGTCTCACTGCTCTTACAGTATAGAGTCCATAGTCTCACTGTTCTTACAGTAAAGAGTCCATAGTCTCACTGCTCTTACAGTATAGAGTCCATAGTCTCACTGTTCTTACAGTAAAGAGTCCATAGTCTCGCTGCTCTTACAGTATACAGTCCATAGTCTCACTGCTCTTACAGTATAGAGTCCATAGTCTCACTGATCTTACAGTATAGAGTCCATAGTCTCACTGCTCTTACATTAAAGAGTCTATAGTCTCACTGCTCTTACAGTAAAGAGTCCATAGTCTCACTGCTCTTACAGTAAAGAGCCCATAGTCTCACTGCTCTTACAGTAAAGAGTCCATAGTCTCACTGCTCTTACAGTAAAGAGTCCATAGTCTCACTGCTCTTACAGTATAGAGTCCATAGTCTCACTGTTCTTACAGTAAAGAGTCCATAGTCTCGCTGCTCTTACAGTATAGAGTCCATAGTCTCACTGCTCTTACAGTATAGAGTCCATAGTCTCACTGCTCTTACAGTATAGAGTCCATAGTCTCACTGCTCTTACAGTAAAGAGTCCATAGTCTCACTGCTCTTACAGTATAGAGTCCATAGTCTCACTGCTCTTACAGTAAAGAGTCCATAGTCTCACTGCTCTTACAGTAAAGAGTCCATAGTCTCACTGCTCTTACAGTAAAGAGTCCATAGTCTCACTGCTCTTACAGTATATAATCCATAGTCTCACTGCTCTTACAGTAAAGAGTCCATAGTCTCACTGCTCTTACAGTATAGAGTCCATAGTCTCATTGCTCTTACAGTATAGAGTCCATAGTCTCACTGCTCTTACAGTATAGAGTCCATAGTCTCACTGCTCTTACAGTAAAGAGTCCATAGTCTCACTGCTCTTACCATAAAGAGTCCATAGTCTCACTGCTCTTACAGTAAAGAGTCCATAGTCTCACTGCTCTTACAGTATAGAGTCCATAGTCTCACTGCTCTTACCGTAAAGAGTCCATAGTCTCATTGCTCTTACAGTAAAGAGTCCATAGTCTCGCTGCTCTTACAGTATAGAGTCCATAGTCTCACTGCTCTTACAGTATAGAGTCCATAGTCTCACTGCTCTTACAGTATAGAGTCCATAGTCTCACTGCTCTTACAGTAAAGAGTCCATAGTCTCACTGCTCTTACAGTATAGAGTCCATAGTCTCACTGCTCTTACAGTAAAGAGTCCATAGTCTCACTGCTCTTACAGTATAGAGTCCATAGTCTCACTGTTCTTACAGTAAAGAGTCCATAGTCTCGCTGCTCTTACAGTATAGAGTCCATAGTCTCACTGCTCTTACAGTATAGAGTCCATAGTCTCACTGCTCGTACAGTATACAGTCCATAGTCTCACCGCTCTTACAGTAAAGAGTCCATAGTCTCACTGATCTTACAGTATAGAGTCCATAGTCTCACTGCTCTTACAGTAAAGAGTCTATAGTCTCACTGCTCTTACAGTAAAGAGTCCATAGTCTCACTGCTCTTACAGTATATAATCCATAGTCTCACTGCTCTTACAGTAAAGAGTCCATAGTCTCACTGCTCTTACAGTATAGAGTCCATAGTCTCACTGCTCTTACAGTACAGAGTCCATAGTCTCACTGCTCTTACAGTAAAGAGTCCATAGTCTCACTGCTCTTACAGTAAAGAGTCCATAGTCTCACTGCTCTTACAGTAAAGAGTCCATAGCCTCACTGCTGTTACAGTAAAGAGTCCATAGTCTCACTGCTCTTACATTAAAGAGTCCATAGTCTCACTGCTCTTACAGTATAGAGTCCATAGTCTCACTGATCTTACAGTATAGAGTCCATAGTCTCACTGCTCTTACATTAAAGAGTCTATAGTCTCACTGCTCTTACAGTAAAGAGTCCATAGTCTCACTGCTCTTACAGTAAAGAGCCCACAGTCTCACTGCTCTTACAGTAAAGAGTCCATAGTCTCACTGCTCTTACAGTATATAATCCATAGTCTCACTGCTCTTACAGTAAAGAGTCCATAGTCTCACTGCTCTTACAGTAAAGAGTCCATAGTCTCACTGCTCTTACAGTAAAGAGTCCATAGTCTCCCTGCTCTTACAGTAAAGAGTCCATAGTCTCATTGCTCTTACATTATAGAGTCCATAGTCTCACTGCTCTTACAGTATAGAGTCCATAGTCTCACTGCTCTTACAGTATAGAGTCCATAGTCTCACTGATCTTACAGTAAAGAGTCCATAGTCTCACTGCTCTTACAGTAAAGAGTCCATAGTCTCACTGATCTTACAGTATAGAGTCCATAGTCTCACTGCTCTTACAGTAAAGAGTCTATAGTCTCACTGCTCTTACAGTAAAGAGTCCATAGTCTCACTGCTCTTACAGTATATAATCCATAGTCTCACTGCTCTTACAGTAAAGAGTCCATAGTCTCACTGCTCTTACAGTATAGAGTCCATAGTCTCACTGCTCTTACAGTACAGAGTCCATAGTCTCACTGCTCTTACAGTAAAGAGTCCATAGTCTCACTGCTCTTACAGTAAAGAGTCCATAGTCTCACTGCTCTTACAGTAAAGAGTCCATAGTCTCACTGCTGTTACAGTAAAGAGTCCACAGTCTCACTGCTCTGATGGTAAACATTCCATATTCTAACCACTCTTACATTAAAGAGTCCATAGTCTCACTGCTCTTACAGTATAGAGTCCATAGTCTCACTGATCTTACAGTATAGAGTCCATAGTCTCACTGCTCTTACATTAAAGAGTCCATAGTCTCACTGCTCTTACAGTAAAGAGTCCATAGTCTCACTGCTCTTACAGTAAAGAGCCCATAGTCTCACTGCTCTTACAGTAAAGAGTCCATAGTCTCACTGCTCTTACAGTATATAATCCATAGTCTCACTGCTCTTACAGTAAAGAGTCCATAGTCTCACTGCTCTTACAGTAAAGAGTCCATAGTCTCACTGCTCTTACAGTAAAGAGTCCATAGTCTCACTGCTCTTACAGTATAGAGTCCATAGTCTCACTGTTCTTACAGTAAAGAGTCCATAGTCTTGCTGCTCTTACAGTATACAGTCCATAGTCTCACTGCTCTTACAGTATAGAGTCCATAGTCTCACTGCTCTTACAGTATAGAGTCCATAGTCTCACTGCTCTTACAGTAAAGAGTCCATAGTCTCACTGCTCTTACAGTATAGAGTCCATAGTCTCACTGCTCTTACCGTAAAGAGTCCATAGTCTCACTGCTCTTACAGTATAGAGTCCATAGTCTCACTGCTCTTACCGTAAAGAGTCCATAGTCTCACTGCTCTTACAGTATAGAGTCCATAGTCTCACTGCTCTTACAGTAAAGAGCCCATAGTCTCACTGCTCTTACAGTATAGAGCCCATAGTCTCACTGCTCTTACAGTATAGAGTCCATAGTCTCACTGCTCTTACCGTAAAGAGTCCATAGTCTCACTGCTCTTACAGTATAGAGTCCATAGTCTCACTGCTCTTACAGTATAGAGTCCATAGTCTCACTGCTCTTACAGTATATAATCCATAGTCTCACTGCTCTTACAGTAAAGAGTCCATAGTCTCACTGCTCTTACAGTATAGAGTCCATAGTCTCACTGCTCTTACAGTACAGAGTCCATAGTCTCACTGCTCTTACAGTAAAGAGTCCATAGTCTCACTGCTCTTACAGTAAAGAGTCCATAGTCTCACTGCTCTTACAGTAAAGAGTCCATAGCCTCACTGCTGTTACAGTAAAGAGTCCATAGTCTCACTGCTCTTACATTAAAGAGTCCATAGTCTCACTGCTCTTACAGTATAGAGTCCATAGTCTCACTGATCTTACAGTATAGAGTCCATAGTCTCACTGCTCTTACATTAAAGAGTCTATAGTCTCACTGCTCTTACAGTAAAGAGTCCATAGTCTCACTGCTCTTACAGTAAAGAGCCCACAGTCTCACTGCTCTTACAGTAAAGAGTCCATAGTCTCACTGCTCTTACAGTATATAATCCATAGTCTCACTGCTCTTACAGTAAAGAGTCCATGGTCTCACTGCTCTTACAGTAAAGAGTCCATAGTCTCACTGCTCTTACAGTAAAGAGTCCATAGTCTCCCTGCTCTTACAGTAAAGAGTCCATAGTCTCATTGCTCTTACATTATAGAGTCCATAGTCTCACTGCTCTTACAGTATAGAGTCCATAGTCTCACTGCTCTTACAGTATAGAGTCCATAGTCTCACTGATCTTACAGTAAAGAGTCCATAGTCTCACTGCTCTTACAGTAAAGAGTCCATAGTCTCACTGATCTTACAGTATAGAGTCCATAGTCTCACTGCTCTTACAGTAAAGAGTCTATAGTCTCACTGCTCTTACAGTAAAGAGTCCATAGTCTCACTGCTCTTACAGTATATAATCCATAGTCTCACTGCTCTTACAGTAAAGAGTCCATAGTCTCACTGCTCTTACAGTATAGAGTCCATAGTCTCACTGCTCTTACAGTACAGAGTCCATAGTCTCACTGCTCTTACAGTAAAGAGTCCATAGTCTCACTGCTCTTACAGTAAAGAGTCCATAGTCTCACTGCTCTTACAGTAAAGAGTCCATAGTCTCACTGCTCTTACAGTAAAGAGTCCATAGCCTCACTGCTGTAACAGTAAAGAGTCCACAGTCTCACTGCTCTGATGGTAAACATTCCATATTCTAACCACTCTTACATTAAAGAGTCCATAGTCTCACTGCTCTTACAGTATAGAGTCCATAGTCTCACTGATCTTACAGTATAGAGTCCATAGTCTCACTGCTCTTACATTAAAGAGTCTATAGTCTCACTGCTCTTACAGTAAAGAGTCCATAGTCTCA
The DNA here is from genome assembly GCF_905171765.1 of Bufo bufo. NCBI lineage: Eukaryota > Metazoa > Chordata > Amphibia > Anura > Bufonidae > Bufo > Bufo bufo. Next base: position 439,121,496 of record NC_053394.1, on the reverse strand, counting down.
CTGCTCTTACAGTAAAGAGCCCATAGTCTCACTGCTCTTACAGTAAAGAGTCCATAGTCTCACTGCTCTTACAGTATATAATCCATAGTCTCACTGCTCTTACAGTAAAGAGTCCATAGTCTCACTGCTCTTACAGTAAAGAGTCCATAGTCTCACTGCTCTTACAGTAAAGAGTCCATAGTCTCACTGCTCTTACAGTATAGAGTCCATAGTCTCACTGTTCTTACAGTAAAGAGTCCATAGTCTCGCTGCTCTTACAGTATACAGTCCATAGTCTCACTGCTCTTACAGTATAGAGTCCATAGTCTCACTGCTCTTACAGTATAGAGTCCATAGTCTCACTGCTCTTACAGTAAAGAGTCCATAGTCTCACTGCTCTTACAGTATAGAGTCCATAGTCTCACTGCTCTTACCGTAAAGAGTCCATAGTCTCACTGCTCTTACAGTATAGAGTCCATAGTCTCACTGCTCTTACCGTAAAGAGTCCATAGTCTCACTGCTCTTACAGTATAGAGTCCATAGTCTCACTGCTCTTACAGTAAAGAGTCCATAGTCTCACTGCTCTTACAGTATAGAGTCCATAGTCTCACTGCTCTTACCGTAAAGAGTCCATAGTCTCATTGCTCTTACAGTAAAGAGTCATAGTCTCACTGCTCTTACAGTATAGAGTCCATAGTCTCACTGCTCTTACAGTAAAGAGTCTATAGTCTCACTGCTCTTACAGTAAAGAGTCCATAGTCTCACTGCTCTTACAGTATATAATCCATAGTCTCACTGCTCTTACAGTAAAGAGTCCATAGTCTCACTGCTCTTACAGTATAGAGTCCATAGTCTCACTGCTCTTACAGTACAGAGTCCATAGTCTCACTGCTCTTACAGTAAAGAGTCCATAGTCTCACTGCTCTTACAGTAAAGAGTCCATAGTCTCACTGCTCTTACAGTAAAGAGTCCATAGTCTCACTGCTCTTACAGTAAAGAGTCCATAGCCTCACTGCTGTAACAGTAAAGAGTCCACAGTCTCACTGCTCTGATGGTAAACATTCCATATTCTAACCACTCTTACATTAAAGAGTCCATAGTCTCACTGCTCTTACAGTATAGAGTCCATAGTCTCACTGCTCTTACAGTATAGAGTCCATAGTCTCACTGCTCTTACATTAAAGAGTCTATAGTCTCACTGCTCTTACAGTAAAGAGTCCATAGTCTCACTGCTCTTACAGTAAAGAGCCCATAGTCTCACTGCTCTTACAGTAAAGAGTCCATAGTCTCACTGCTCTTACAGTAAAGAGTCCATAGTCTCACTGCTCTTACAGTATAGAGTCCATAGTCTCACTGTTCTTACAGTAAAGAGTCCATAGTCTCGCTGCTCTTACAGTATACAGTCCATAGTCTCACTGCTCTTACAGTATAGAGTCCATAGTCTCACTGCTCTTACAGTATAGAGTCCATAGTCTCACTGCTCTTACAGTAAAGAGTCCATAGTCTCACTGCTCTTACAGTATAGAGTCCATAGTCTCACTGCTCTTACAGTATAGAGTCCATAGTCTCACCGCTCTTACATTATAGAGTCCATAGTCTCACTGTTCTTACAGTAAAGAGTCCATAGTCTCACTGCTCTTACAGTATACAGTCCATAGTCTCATTGCTCTTACATTATAGAGTCCATAGTCTCACTGTTCTTACAGTAAAGAGTCCATAGTCTCCCTGCTCTTACAGTAAAGAGTCCATAGTCTCATTGCTCTTACATTATAGAGTCCATAGTCTCACTGCTCTTACAGTATAGAGTCCATAGTCTCACTGCTCTTACAGTATACAGGGAGTGCAGAATTATTAAGCAAGTTGTATTTTTGAGGATTAATTTTATTATTGAACAACAACCATGTTCTCAATGAACCCAAAAAACTCATTAATATCAAAGCTGAATATTTTTGGAAGTAGTTTTTAGTTTGTTTTTAGTTTTAGCTATTTTAGGGGGATATCTGTGTGTGCAGGTGACTATTACTGTGCATAATTATTAGGCAACTTAACAAAAAACTAATAAATACCCATTTCAATTATTTATTTTTACCAGTGAAACCAATATAACATCTCAACATTCACAAATATACATTTCTGACATTCAAAAACAAAACAAAAACAAATCAGTGACCAATATAGCCACCTTTCTTTGCAAGGACACTCAAAAGCCTGCCATCCATGGATTCTGTCAGTGTTTTGATCTGTTCACCATCAACATTGCGTGCAGCAGCAACCACAGCCTCCCAGACACTGTTCAGAGAGGTGTACTGTTTTCCCTCCTTGTAAATCTCACATTTGATGATGGACCACAGGTTCTCAATGGGGTTCAGATCAGGTGAACAAGGAGGCCATGTCATTAGATTTTCTTCTTTTATACCCTTTCTTGCCAGCCACGCTGTGGAGTACTTGGACGCGTGTGATGGAGCATTGTCCTGCATGAAAATCATGTTTTTCTTGAAGGATGCAGACTTCTTCCTGTACCACTGCTTGAAGAAGGTGTCTTCCAGAAACTGGCAGTAGGACTGGGAGTTGAGCTTGACTCCATCCTCAACCCGAAAAGGCCCCACAAGCTCATCTTTGATGATACCAGCCCAAACCAGTACTCCACCTCCACCTTGCTGGCATCTGAGTCGGACTGGAGCTCTCTGCCCTTTACCAATCCAGCCATGGGCCCATCCATCTGGCCCATCAAGACTCACTCTCATTTCATCAGTCCATAAAACCTTAGAAAAATCAGTCTTGAGATATTTCTTGGCCCAGTCTTGACGTTTCAGCTTGTGTGTCTTGTTCAGTGGTGGTCGTCTTTCAGCCTTTCTTACCTTGGCCATGTCTCTGAGTATTGCACACCTTGTGCTTTTGGGCACTCCAGTGATGTTGCAGCTCTGAAATATGGCCAAACTGGTGGCAAGTGGCATCTTGGCAGCTGCACGCTTGACTTTTCTCAGTTCATGGGCAGTTATTTTGCGCCTTGGTTTTTCCACACGCTTCTTGCGACCCTGTCGACTATTTTGAATGAAACGCTTGATTGTTCGATGATCACGCTTCAGAAGCTTTGCAATTTTAAGTGTGCTGCATCCCTCTGCAAGATATCTCACTATTTTTGACTTTTCTGAGCCTGTCAAGTCCTTCTTTTGACCCATTTTGCCAAAGGAAAGGAAGTTGCCTAATAATTATGCACACCTGATATAGGGTGTTGATGTCATTAGACCACACCCCTTCTCATTACAGAGATGCACATCACCTAATATGCTTAATTGGTAGTAGGCTTTCGAGCCTATACAGCTTGGAGTAAGACAACATGTATAAAGAGGATGATGTGGTCAAAATACTCATTTGCCTAATAATTCTGCACGCAGTGTAGAGTCCATAGTCTCACTGATCTTACAGTAAAGAGTCCATAGTCTCACTGCTCTTACAGTAAAGAGTCCATAGTCTCACTGCTCTTACAGTAGAGTCCATAGTCTCACTGCTCTTACAGTACAGAGTCCATAGTCTCACTGCTCTTACAGTATAGAGTCCATAGTCTCACTGCTCTTACAGTATAGAGTCCATAGTCTCACTGCTCTTACAGTAAAGAGTCCATAGTCTCACTGCTCTTACAGTATAGAGTCCATAGTCTCACTGCTCTTACAGTATAGAGTCCATAGTCTCACTGCTCGTACAGTAAAGAGTCCATAGTCTCACTGCTCTTACAGTATATAATCCATAGTCTCACTGCTCTTACAGTAAAGAGTCCATAGTCTCACTGCTCTTACAGTATAGAGTCCATAGCCTCACTGCTGTTACAGTAAAGAGTCCATAGTCTCACTGCTCTTACAGTACAGAGTCCATAGTCTCACTGCTCTTACAGTAAAGAGTCCATAGTCTCACTGCTCTTACAGTAAAGAGTCCATAGTCTCACTGCTCTTACAGTAAAGAGTCCATAGCCTCACTGCTGTTACAGTAAAGAGTCCATAGTCTCACTGCTCTTACAGTAAAGAGTCCATAGCCTCACTGCTCTTACAGTAAAGAGTCCATAGCCTCACTGCTGTTACAGTAAAGAGTCCATAGTCTCACTGCTCTTACATTAAAGAGTCCATAGTCTCACTGCTCTTACAGTATAGAGTCCATAGTCTCACTGCTCTTACAGTAAAGAGTCCATAGCCTCACTGCTGTTACAGTAAAGAGTCCATAGTCTCACTGCTCTTACAGTAAAGAGTCCATAGTCTCACTGCTCTTACAGTAAAGAGTCCATAGCCTCACTGCTGTTACAGTAAAGAGTCCATAGTCTCACTGCTCTTACATTAAAGAGTCCATAGTCTCACTGCTCTTACAGTATAGAGTCCATAGTCTCACTGCTCTTACAGTAAAGAGTCCATAGTCTCACTGCTCTTACAGTATAGAGTCCATAGTCTCACTGATCTTACAGTATAGAGTCCATAGTCTCACTGCTCTTACATTAAAGAGTCTATAGTCTCACTGCTCTTACAGTAAAGAGTCCATAGTCTCACTGCTCTTACAGTAAAGAGCCCACAGTCTCACTGCTCTTACAGTAAAGAGTCCATAGTCTCACTGCTCTTACAGTATATAATCCATAGTCTCACTGCTCTTACAGTAAAGAGTCCATAGTCTCACTGCTCTTACAGTAAAGAGTCCATAGTCTCACTGCTCTTACAGTAAAGAGTCCATAGTCTCCCTGCTCTTACAGTAAAGAGTCCATAGTCTCATTGCTCTTACATTATAGAGTCCATAGTCTCACTGCTCTTACAGTATAGAGTCCATAGTCTCACTGCTCTTACAGTATAGAGTCCATAGTCTCACTGATCTTACAGTAAAGAGTCCATAGTCTCACTGCTCTTACAGTAAAGAGTCCATAGTCTCACTGCTCGTACAGTATACAGTCCATAGTCTCACCGCTCTTACAGTAAAGAGTCCATAGTCTCACTGCTCTTACCGTAAAGAGTCCATAGTCTCATTGCTCTTACAGTAAAGAGTCATAGTCTCACTGCTCTTACAGTATAGAGTCCATAGTTTCACTGCTCTTACAGTAAAGAGTCCATAGTCTCACTGCTCTTACTGTATAGAGTCCATAGTCTCACTGCTCATACAGTAAAGAGTCCATAGTCTCACTGCTCTTACAGTACAGAGTCCATAGTCTCACTGCTCTTACAGTACAGAGTCCATAGTCTCACTGCTCTTACAGTAAAAAGTCCATAGTCTCACTGCTCTTACAGTATAGAGTCCATAGTCTCACTGCTCTTACAGTATAGAGTCCATAGTCTCACTGCTCTTACAGTAAAGAGTCCATAGTCTCACCGCTCTTACAGTAAAGAGTCCATAGTCTCATTGCTCTTACAGTATAGAGTCCATAGTCTCACTGCTCTTACAGTATAGAGTCCATAGTCTCACTGCTCTTACAGTACAGAGTCCATAGTCTCACTGCTCTTACAGTAAAGAGTCCATAGTCTCACTGCTCTTACAGTATAGAGTCCATAGTCTCACTGCTCTTACAGTATAGAGTCCATAGTCTCACTGCTCTTACAGTAAAGAGTCCATAGTCTCACTGCTCTTACAGTAAAGAGTCCATAGTCTCACTGCTCTTACAGTACAGAGTCCATAGTCTCACTGCTCTTACAGTACAGAGTCCATAGTCTCACTGCTCTTACAGTAAAGAGTCCATAGTCTCACTGCTCTTACAGTAAAGAGTCCATAGTGTCACCGCTCTTACAGTATAGAGTCCATAGTCTCACTGCTCTTACAGTAAAGAGTCCATAGTCTCACTGCTCTTACAGTAAAGAGTCCATAGTCTCACTGCTCTTACAGTAAAGAGTCCATAGTCTCACTGCTCTTACAGTACAGAGTCCATAGTCTCACTGCTCTTACAGTATAGAGTCCATAGTCTCACTGCTCTTACAGTACAGAGTCCATAGTCTCACTGCTCTTACAGTAAAGAGTCCATAGTCTCACTGCTCTTACAGTATAGAGTCCATAGTCTCACTGCTCTTACAGTAAAGAGTCCATAGTCTCACTGCTCTTACAGTAAAGAGTCCATAGTCTCACTGCTCTTACAGTAAAGAGTCCATAGTCTCACTTCTCTTACAGTAAAGAGTCCATAGTCTCACTGCTCTTACAGTAAAGAGTCCATAGTCTCACTGCTCTTACAGTAAAGAGTCCATAGTCTCACTGCTCTTACAGTATAGAGTCCATAGTCTCACTGCTCTTACAGTAAAGAGTCCATAGTCTCACTGCTCTTACAGTATAGAGTCCATAGTCTCACTGCTCTTACAGTATAGAGTCCATAGTCTCACCACTCTTACAGTAAAGAGTCCATAGTCTCACTGCTCTTACAGTAAAGAGTCCATAGTCTCACTGCTCTTACAGTAAAGAGTCCATAGTCTCACTGCTCTTACAGTAAAGAGTCCATAGTCTCACTGCTCTTACAGTAAAGAGTCCATAGTCTCACTGCTCTTACAGTACAGAGTCCATAGTCTCACTGCTCTTACAGTATAGAGTCCATAGTCTCACTGCTCTTACAGTACAGAGTCCATAGTCTCACTGCTCTTACAGTAAAGAGTCCATAGTCTCACTGCTCTTACATTATAGAGTCCATAGTCTCACTGCTCTTACAGTAAAGAGTCCATAGTCTCACTGCTCTTACAGTAAAGAGTCCATAGTCTCACTGCTCTTACAGTACAGAGTCCATAGTCTCACTGCTCTTACAGTAAAGAGTCCATAGTCTCACTGCTCTTACAGTACAGAGTCCATAGTCTCACTGCTCTTACAGTAAAGAGTCCATAGTCTCACTGCTCTTACAGTAAAGAGTCCATAGTCTCACTGCTCTTACAGTACAGAGTCCATAGTCTCACTGCTCTTACAGTAAAGAGTCCATAGTCTCACTGCTCTTACAGTATAGAGTCCATAGTCTCACTGCTCTTACAGTACAGAGTCCATAGTCTCACCGCTCTTACAGTACAGAGTCCATAGTCTCACTGCTCTTACAGTATAGAGTCCATAGTCTCACTGCTCTTACAGTATAGAGTCCATAGTCTCACTGCTCTTACAGTACAGAGTCCATTGTCTCATTGCTCTTACAGTAAAGAGTCCATTGTCTCATTGCTCTTACAGTAAAGAGTCCATAGTCTCACTGATCTTACAGTAAAGAGTCCATAGTCTCACTGATCTTACAGTAAAGAGTCCATAGTCTCACTGCTCTTACCGTAAAGAGTCCATAGTCTCACTGCTCTTACAGTATAGAGTCTATAGTCTCACTGCTCTTACAGTATAGAGTCCATTGTCTCATTGCTCTTACAGTAAAGAGTCCATAGTCTCACTGCTCTTACAGTAAAGAGTCCATAGTCTCACTGCTCTTACAGTACAGAGTCCATAGTCTCACTGCTCTTACAGTATACAGTCCATAGTCTCACTGCTCTTACAGTATAGAGTCCATAGTCTCACTGCTCTTACAGTACAGAGTCCATAGTCTCACTGCTCTTACAGTAAAGAGTCCATAGTCTCACTGCTCTTACAGTAAAGAGTCCATAGTCTCACTGCTCTTACAGTAAAGAGTCCATAGTCTCATTGCTCTTACAGTAAAGAGTCCATTGTCTCATTGCTCTTACAGTATAGAGTCCATAGTCTCACTGCTCTTACCAGGGGCGTAACTAGAAGTGACTGGGCCCCACAGCAAATATTTGTAAGGACTCCTCCAGCGCGCTTCGCACCTCCCTCCTCCTGTGTAAACCCCACTCCTTTGGCACAGTGTAGCGGTATACTGTATATTGTGGGGCACAGTGGATGCTATATGTGTATAACAAACATATTTCATATGAAAACTTACAGTTACTTGACCCTTGGCGATCTCTTTCACCACTTCAACACTTTGGCCGGGGGCTCGGCGGAGCTGATGTTGTGCTTTATCCTAATGAGAAAGATTTCATAATAAGGATTTGGAGAAGGGGCAGAGGGATAGCAGAGCAGGGGGAGGCTGGTGCGGCTACCAGGGGGTCATACCATGGGGGAGTAATAAAGCCCACTATAATGCCCCCCCCCCCCCCAGTAGTAATAATTCTCCTTATAATGTGACAGTGCAAAAATACCCCCTTGTAATGCCCCTAGTTTAGCTAATGTCCCCATAGTGCCCCCATAATGTCCCAGTATAAAATACCCCTATATAGTGCCCCCAGTAAATGCCCCCATAGTGCTCCTCTCCCCCCTTCCTGCTAGTGCCCCCCATAATGTACCAGTATAAAATGCCCCATATATAGTGCCCCAGTAGATGCCCCTCAGTGTCCGGCCTCTGATAGGCTGCTGGCCTAGTGTCCCCCATAATGCCCCCCAATAATGTGCCAGTAAGTGTCCCCATAGATGCCCCCCCATCATGTGCCAGTATCAAGTGCCTCTCTCCTCCCCCCCACATGTCCCAGTATCATAGTGCCATCTCCCCCCCAATGTGCCAGTATCAAGTGCCTCTCTCCTTCCCACCCATGTGCCAGTATCATAGTGCCAAACCCCCCATGTGCCAGTATCAAGTGCCTCTCTCTTCCCCCATGTCCCAGTATCATAGTGCCATCTCCGCCCCCAAAAAAGTGCCAGTATCAAGTGCCTCTCCCCCCCACGTGCCAGTATCATAGTGCCAAACCCACCCATGTGCCAGTATCAAGTGCCAACCCCCCCCCCACATGCCAGTATCAAGTGCCTCTCTCCTCCCCCCCGTGTCCCAGTATCATAGTGCCATCTCCCCCCCCCCACAAAAAAAGTGCCAGTATCAAGTGCCTCTCTCCCCCCCCATGTGCCAGGCCTGCCCTGAACCGAAGGTAGCTCTCCCGGACAGGTTTTCCAGGGGTAGTGACAATTTCATCCGGTTCAGGGAGTCATGTAAATTATACTTTAGGCTGCATCCATACTCTTCTGGTGATGAGTGTCAACATGTGGGTATGATTATTTCATTGCTTAAAGAGGACACCCAATCTTGGGCTTTTTCTCTGCCGACCGGATCACCGTCCCTCCGATCGGTAGATGAATTCTTTAGAGCCTTCGGTCTTATGTATGATGACCCGGATAGGATCTCTCAGGCCGAGGCCAAGTTACAGGGTTTGCGGCAGGGAGAACCTATTGCTCTGAATTTAGGAGATGGGCTACGGATACAGAGTGTAATGATTCTGCTCTCCGTAGCCAATTCTGCCAGGGTCTCTCTGAGAGACTGCAGGATGCATTGGCTTTTCATGAAAATCCTGAGTCATTGGAAGCAGCTATGTCCCTTGCTGTACGTCTTGATAGACGCCTGAGGGAGAGATCTAGGGGTCCTCACCTTCAGAACGTACTGTCCAACAAGGGTACTGCTTCCTTTGACACATGGTGGAGAGACACGGGTGGTTGTGCCTTGTGATGAGCCTATGCAGTTAGGAGGAGCAACTCCTGGAACTACTGGCAAAAGCTTGGGTCATGTGAAAGGAGTCTGCTTTTGTTGTGGCAAGAAGGAACATTTTGTGAATATTTGTCCGTACTTGCAGCATCAAAGTGTAAACAAAAAGAAAAAAATTTTTAAATCCCCAAATTACTATTGGTAGTGTGGGTGGGGAGCAAGAAAACCTACTTTTGTCTTTTACTGGTAGTACCCGTTTTCTCCTGTCTGCCGAGGTGTCGCTAGAGTCCAAAACTGTGAAAAGCGAAGCATTTATCGACAGTGGGGCAGGAGTTAACTTGATTGATGGACAGTTTGTACGCATTCACGGGTTGACTATTAATGCATTAGAGAATAGTATGACTCAGAACCTCTCGCCCAAAAATGCCTGTCGTAGGTAGTGAATGACATTCATTTAAAAGTGGGTGATTTGCATCAGGAATCCATCTCCTGTTATGTGTTGGAGGGTCTGCCTGCTCCGTTGCTGTTGGGCTTACCATGGTTAAGCAAACATAACCCTAACATCGATTGGCAAACGAGACAGATTCTCGATTGGAGTGATCTTTGCATGGACAACTGTCTTAATGCATCGTTCTCTATGGTTACCACTAAAACTGTACCCTCGTTCATTTCTGAATTTTCTGATGTGTTTTCTGAGAGTGGTAATCAGGAGCTGCCTCTGCACCGGGAGTATGACTATCCAGTCAATCTTATTCCCGGAGCTACAATAGGGGATTACAACACACAGAGCCCAAACAAAATACAAAAAGGGAAAGGAAAGACTTAACTTCAAATGGGCTATGAAAGCACCAGGAACTTCGCCGAGATCCACACACCAGCAATCCACAACTGAAACTGAAGCTATAAACCGCACAGCATTGTGGGAGAAGCAACAATAAATAAGGAAGAATAATAATAACATATAAACGACCTATAAGGGCCACATAGAAACCACTAGATCACCTATCAAGAAAAATTGTATGCCCAAATCATTCAGTAATCCAAATGATCATAAGGTTAAAAATATATCTTTATTAACATCAAATTGAAAATCTAAAAACAATTGGAATCCATGCAGTACATAAAGAAGGGACAACTGGAATGGAGCTAGCATAATTTTATCATATGTGTACAATCAGCAGAGGAAATCGTACACTCTATTCCTAATATAACAATATCACATGTTCATGATTTTCAGAGCATTTAAGGCAAGAAAGTGCAACATGTGTATCATCACAATGGTTATGTATACCTATTGTGACGGTATCATCTGTGTCAGCGTCTAGTATTCCCTTCTTCCCATGTAATAGCACAGCCAAATAATCCACAGAGCAATAAATCGCTATTATCGCTAGTATCGCTGGTATCGCCAGTATCGCCAAATAAGTCCATACATGAGCCAAAGCTGAATGCTAGAAATACTTTACTGGAAGGCACTGGCATTCAAACATACAATTTCTTTTATCCCCTGCTCCCATGCAAGGGAGAGACCCACAATAAACATACATTAACCCATAACACAAAGGTTACAACCCACATAACATCCTCCCCTCTGCCTGTGATATAATTATGGTACAATGGTTAACATAATTATCACAGGCAGGAGAATACACAATGTCCTCTGTCCTGGAGACAACCGAGGTGTAATTTAATTCTCTCTCAGGACAAAGGGAAATCGCCAATACACACGGGGAGACAATAGGACAGACATCACTTACTCAAATATACAATGTCCGACCCTTTAGTGTACATTTAACACATTCCAAAATGGAACGAATTAGACCAGGAGTTCAAAAGTTAATAAACGTCTCTTTGGCCTGGCTGTACTCATGGCTTTTCTGTCCAAAATCGGTTCTACACAGTCTTTTGTCCTGGAGACAATTGAGAAGTGATCCACTTATCTCCCAAGGACAGAGGCAAGACTCCATTAGCCACATGGTAGCAAAAGACAGCAAAATACATGAACTTATATAACTATGCAGCTATTGCATAAAACCGGTGCATTCAACATGGGACCGTAATCACATGGTAAGAGGCTGGCAAGTAGTCCTCTCCAAGTACTCGTGGCAAACTCACAAGAGGGGAGTTTGTCACACCTATCAATCAATGAGGTGCCTAAATAAGTAAAAGGAGAGCCCATCCTCCACATATTGTGAGTATAAGCTGCATAAGGTACAAATGCATATCAGTCATATAAGAAACGATCTCACACTATATAGTATGCCCAAGAAAATCAGCGCTAGTCTCCCAGTCCAGTGTCCCTCTATTACCCAACGCGTCTCGCCGAATGGCTTCGTCAGGGGAAGTGAGGGAGAGTGGGATGGTTGCTTATTTATATATGTGAGCAATTACTTACAACACAAATCACCCGTGTGGTATAACAAAAAAGATGTCTCGTGTTCCCGGGTTTCTATGGACCATCCTCCGGTCCCTTCCCGCCCCCTATCACATGATATCCACTCCATATGTTCATTGGAGTATCAGACATTCCACCCAATCTCGCGGGACTGTATCAAGGGAAGTTGCCAATACAAAAGATGGCCACCGCCTCCATCAGGGCATGCTCGATCAAGCAGCCGTCACATGTTTAAGTCATGTGACCGCAATGTTCGATCCAAATATAGGCCGTTTTTCAAAATTTTACCCCAAAAAAACACAGAAGATGGAAGATTCTAAAGAGAAGGGGCGAAGTGATCAAATATAGTTTTTAATTATGTATTAGAGTCTCCCATTATTATTAGAGACCCGGTTTAAATACATTACATGATATGATCATGTGAACCTTCCTGATACGACATCAACAGTTTTTTGTATACATACTGTATATACCCTGGGATATATTGCACGCATCTTTTCGATACCACACAAGTGTGACAGTCATTTGCATAAAAAGTTAGGTCCGATGGCTGCGCATCTATTTCATTACAACAGAGGATTATTTGAAATCCATTATCATATATATAGCGATAAACCTGATTAATTATTAATCATATTAGTACATTATGGAGGATGCAATCATAGTAGTAATACTACATATAATAATCAATTAATTACATAATATAGTGAAAAAAAAGAGAACCATATGATTATAAATATAATACAGTTGATATAGTGAGATAAACATGATTATGAACAATAGTATATTGGTCATGCATCTATGTGCATAAATATGCACATGTTCGCATAACCGTATATTTATGTGCAACAAAAATTATAGTGAAAAAGTGACACGTGACACTCGTGATAATGTGAGGAGTGAATATAATTAACTACTTAGGCTACTTTCACACTTGTGAACTAATAACAAGGACAGGTGCACCTTGCGATCCTACTAAGCCCTCAAACTGGTGTTAAAATTGAGAGATTAGCCAACATGTCCTACATGAGGACATTAGGTGGTCAGCCGGCACTCTGTCAAGGAGACGTGGTGCACGTGTCCGAGATCACAATCCCACATGTATTAGAGAAAGAGACCGGCACTCACTTGGTTTTTTGCGAATTAAATCCATTATTCGTCACATTTAAGGTGCAATTTTCTGTGACTCGCGTTTCGGCTACAATCCGAGCCTTTCTCAAACAGATATGGCATACACATGATACAAAATACACAATTTAAATAGACCGCCTAGGCGGAAGTCAAGTACATCAAGTAACCATGGTGATCAATTAAACAAAATGAAACAAAAACAGAAACACGTGAAGAAACAGCCCAACTGCAGCAGCATCGATCAAGGACATGTCTGAGCCAGAGCATCGCGCCAAGGTTTCTCAAGTAGCTTAGGACCTAACACTCACCTACCTGAGCCATATGGGCAATACCAGGGGCCAGTGGGCGAATTACAGGAGTGTGAGGACCGACTCACCAGTTACTCCAGCATCTACCATGCTAGCAATGGGAGGAGGGAGGAGTAGCAAGTCCCACTCAAGACTGGTTGGTATGGCCCAGGCGTCACAGGTGCACCTAAATGTAGCCTGTAGATGGAAAACAGGCTCATTTAAATTGGAGTTTATACACCTCCATATACAAGCAAACTAACAGAAATAGCGTGGTGTTCAGCAGGCAGGAAATGCTCAAACCCGTATGCAGTTGTGCAAGTATATACAGGGGAGCAAATCCTGCACTTGTGGCCCGTTGCTAATGGCGATCCCCAGCAAAAATGCATACAGTGGAGGATGCCTGCAGCGGACCACAAGTACCACAAGAGACATCCTACACAAGATAGCAATTGTGTGGATGTGATAAACAGTATAACAATCTAATAACAAGGACAGGTACACTATGCGATCTTACTAAGCCCTCAAACTGGTGTTAAAATTGAGAGATTAGCCAACATGTCCTACATGAGGACATGTCTGAGCCCGAGCACCGCGCCAAGGTTTCTCAAGTAGTTCGAGTCCTAACACTCACGTACCTGAGTCGTATGGGCAATACCAGGGGCAAAGGCCTTCCCAGGTTGCTCACCTTTGTGGTAACTTCGGACCAACGTGTCTCTCAAACTTTTGGACCTTCTGAAGGTTATTGCCGGCTGTGCAGGTAAGTATCTTCCCAAACGCCTATTGGATAGAAAAATTGGCCAATATTTCCTCAAAAATTACTGCATCTGTTCTGATCTGGAATTGAAGGTGGTAATGAATCTTACAACTTTTGATTGTTTCATAGGGTTCTTCACATGTAATAACTCATCCCGGTTGGCACATAATGCTCGAGTTTGGCCTCTTCTAATTGCTTTATTGCTATAGCCCCTTTCCTGGAACCTTGTGGCTAGATCTTCTATTTGTCTCTCAAAGCTGTGTGTGTTCCTCAGAGCAAATACGTCTTGTACATAAAAATTGTCCCACAGGGATATTGTTGATAAGATGTCGTGGATGGGCTGAAGAGGCATGTAGTACAGTATTCGTAACGGTAGGTTTCCTGAACAGATCCATCTGAATGTGGCCATTCGTATCAATCATAAATTCAACATCCAAGAAATCTATCTTGCTTTCACTTTGTTTGTAGGTAAGTTTGATGTTATATGGATTCTTGTTCAATCCCATAAGAAATTCTTCCAGTTCCACAATAGAACCCTGCCAAATTAAAAGAACATCATCAATGTATCTTGTCCAAAAATGGACCTTTTCAATATTTTTTTAGCAGGGTTCGTCATGAAAATCTCCCTTTCCCAATGTCCTAGAAAGAGATTGGCATAGGATGGCACAAAGGCCACCCCTATGGCAGTCCCCTGTAGCTGGAGATAAAACGTCTCTTTAAAAAACTAAGAAATTATGGGTCAAAGCAAATCTGATGGCTCTTACCAAAAATTCACACATCTTGATATCCAGATTGCTCATCAACAGAAATCTTGATACCGCAGTGATACCATCTTCATGTCTGATTGACGTATATAAAGAATCGACATCACATGTCACAAGTAGCATGTCAGATTGAACATGGATTCCATTAATCTTTCCCAAAAGGTCCGAACTGTCCCGTGTGTATGAGGGTAAAACCTCTACAAGAGGTTTTAAGAAAAAAATCTATAAGTTGGTATAATGGTTCTAACATGCTTCCTACCCCTGACACTATGGGCCTACCTGGTGGATTATTTATATTCTTGTGTATTTTTGGAAGTAGGTATAAAGCAGGTATCGAGGGTTTGTCTATTACAAGACCCACCATTTGTTGCTCATCCAAAATTCCTTCTTCCTTTGCCTGCATCAAAATTACCATTAATTCCTCTCTGAACTTAGATAATGGATTAAAAGTCAATCTTTTATAACATATTGGGTCTCTCAGTTGGCAAAAGGCCTCTCTCTCGTACATTTTAACTGGCCATACCACCACGTTCCCACCTTTATCAGATGGTTTGAAGATTACATCCTTCATCTTCTGTAGCTGTTGTAACACTACCCTTTGATCCGAATTCAGATTGTCCTTCTTAATGCCACCCGGTATCTTCAAGATTTCTGCTGACACCAACCTAATAAATAAATCAATTTCCAGGTGCTGTGACAACTGGGGAAACTTGCGTTTTTGGTGGGTAAAATTTTAAAAAATTGCCTATATTTGGAACGAACATTGCGGTCACATGACTTGAACACGCGACGGCTGCTTCATCGAGCATACACTGATGGAGGCGGTGGCCATCTTTTGTATTGGCAACCGGCCTCAATATAGTCCCGCGGGAATGTGTGGAATGTCTGAAACTCCAATGAACATATGGAGTGGATATTATGTTATAGGGGGCGGGAAGGGACCGGAAGATGGTCCATAGAAACCCGGGAATGCGAGACATCTTTTTTGTTATACCACACGGGTGATTTGTGTTATAAGTAATTGCTCACATATATAAATAAGCAACCATCCCACTCTCCCTCACTTCCCCTGATGAAGCCATTCGGCGAGATGCATTGGATAAGTGAGGGACACTGGGCTGGGACACTAGCGCTGATTTTCCTGGGCATACTACAGTATATAGTGTGTGATAATGACAGATATGCATTTGTACCTTATGCAGCTTATACTCACAATATGTGGAGGATGGGCTCTCCTTTTACTTATTTAAGCAGCACCTCATTGATTGCTAGGTATACATAACCGTTGTGATGATACGCATGTTGCACTTTCTTGCCTTAAATGCTCTGAATCATGAACATGTGATATTGTTATATTAGGAATAGAGTGTACGATTTTCTCTGCTGATTGTACAGTCGTGGCCAAAAGTTTTGAGAATTACATAAATATTGGAAATTGGAAAAGTTGCTGCTTAAGTTTTTATAATATCAATTTGCATATACTCCAGAATGTTATGAAGAGTGATCAGATGAATTGCATAGTCCTTCTTTGCCATGAAAATTAACTTAATCCCAAAAAAAACTTTCCACTGCATTTCATTGCTGTCTGTAAAGGACCTGCTGAGATCATTTCAGTAATCGTCTTGTTAACTCAGGTGAGAATGTTGACGAGCACAAGGCTGGAGATCATTATGTCAGGCTGATTGGGTTAAAATGGCAGACTTGACATGTTAAAAGGAGGGTGATGCTTGAATTAATTGTTCTTCCATTGTTAACCATGGTGACCTGCAAAGAAACGCGTACAGCCATCATTGCGTTGCATAAAAATGGCTTCACAGGCAAGGATATTGTGGCTACTAAGATTGCACCTCAATCAACAATTTATATGATCATCAAGAACTTCAAGGAAAGAGGTTCAATTCTTGTTAAGAAGGCTTCAGGGCGTCCAAGAAAGCGCCAGGATCGTCTCCTAAAGAGGATTCAGCTGCGGGATCGGAGTGCCACCTGTACTTTCTTGTGCGGTCAAAATAGAGGTACGGGGATGTCTTCGCTGTCAGATCCTGTTACGGTTGCCTCAGGCTGGCTGAGGGTTGGACTGTTTAGATGTCCTTGTCCCCGAATTCTAGAGAGCGCTGTTAGGTTCCTTTTAGCAGTCATCCATGCTCCTGTAGGTGTATATGAAATCCAGAGAGCTCTTACAAGGGCTAGTGATTAGTGATGCTCTACAAAACGAGTCAAAGCACGAATTGAGGGTAAGAAGCAGAATCCCTCTTTACTGAGGGCTACCCGCCCGTATTTATGCATGTCCCCATCTGGTGGACACTCCTCTAAGGGACCAGATGGAAGACTGTGACACAGGACAGATAAACAACAGTTCAGGACACACAGACACAATACATCCCCACAATGCATTCTGTTTTTCTCCTCTCTGCCCCGGAGACAACCGAGGAGTAATTCAATTATCTCTCAGGACAAAGGGAGATGGCCAATACACACGTGGAGACAATAGGACAGAAATCACTACTCCAATATACAATGTCACAACCATTACAGTAAACATAGACATGTAACACATCCCCAGATAGCTCCGGTCTGAGTGCATATTATTAGGTAAATGGCACTCAAACTACATGAATACAGTAGAATCGCCATGGAGCCAAAGTCTTTACTTTCACATAGTCTTTCGTTATCCAAATGGGCTCCATGGCATAGCAATCTGGGGTATCACTGTTCAAATTGGGCAAGTACCAAATGACCCGGCTTTCATGTCTTAAATAACCAAAATACATGGTTGCAAAAAAGTATCAGCCAGAGTGTAACTGTAACAACTGTAACATAGCTCCCTCCTTGTGGAACACTCTGGCAGACACGGTTTGACCCCTTTTCGGGGCAACTTGAGGCTGTCCAGAACAACTTTACTCTGGGCTGATATCAGTCCGCCGGGACAAACCATCGGCATTACCGTTTTGTTTTCCTGGTCGGTATTGAATGGTAAAATTGAAAGGTTGTAATGACAGGCTCCAGAGCAATAACCGACCATTGTCCCCAGAGACGCGGTTTAGCCAGACGAGAGGATTATGGTCTGTGATGAGTGTAAATTCTTGACCATATAAGTAGGGGGTTAGTCTCTTTAGGGCCCACACCAGGGCCAAACACTCCTTTTCCACCGCGGCATAACTGACCTCCCGTGGTAGCAGCTTTCTACTGATGTAGGCAACAGGATGCTCCCCCCCCCCCCCCCCCCGTCCTCTCCGACTTGGCTTAGAACTGCCCCCAGCCCAAACATGGAAGCATCTGTGTAGACAATAAAGCGTTTGTCGTTTGTTAGGGACTGGGGCAGCCAAAATAGGAGCATTCACAAGAGCCCTTTTCAAAGCTTGAAAGGCTTCTTCACAGTGGGGAGACCATAGGACTTGGGGTGGTTCTTTTTCATCAAATCGGTCAGGGGTTTTGCAATGGTGCTATAATCGGGTACTGTAATACCCTGCAGTGCCCAGAAATGCCAGTACCTGTGTCTTAGTAAGTGGGATTGGCCAGTTAGCGACCGCTTCTATTTTCGCTGGTTCAGGGCGTTGTTTACCGCATCCCACTCTACTGTATGTCCCAGGTACTGCACTTCGGCCATCCCAAAATGGCATTTTTCTGGCTTCAGAGTCAGGCCAGCGGCCCGGATCTGATCCAGAACAGTTCCTACCTGAGTTAAGTGTTCCTCCCAGGACTCACTGTAAATCGCTATGTCATCCAGGTATGTGCAAGCAAAATCCTGGAAGCCATCAAGGAGTCTGTCTACCAAGCGCTGGAACGTAGCTGGGGCATTCTTCATCCCGAATGGCATGACCTTAAATTGGTACAAGCCAAACGGGGTGACGAAGGCTGACTTGGGGACAGCCTCCTTGGCCAGAGGGATCTGCCAATAACCTTTACAGAGGTATTCCCTTTGGCTATGCGATCGAGCAACTCATCTACCCGGGGCATTGGGTATGCATCAGTAACCGTTTTGTCGTTTAGCTTTCTATAATCTACGCAAAATCTAGTGGTACCGTCCTTTTTCGGTACCAACACTACTGGGGAACAGTAGTGTTGGTACCGAAAAAGGACGGTACCACTAGATTTCGCGTAGATTATAGAAAGCTAAACGACAAAACGGTTACTGATGCATACCCAATGCCCCGGGTAGATGAGTTGCTCGATCGCATAGCGATCCTAATCGTAGTATTTCAGATATTTCCGTTTTCATCCCGTCTCTAACTGCATCAGGGATTCGGTAAGGGGCTTTGCGAAGGGGGATCTGACCTGGGGTGTCCACCTGATGGGTGGTGAGTAGTGTATACCCTGGGTCTTGGGAAAAGGTAAACCTCTTTTGGTATAGCATGTCACTTAACTGGCCCTTCTCAACGGTACTTTTCTCCCATCTGCACTTGGCTGAGTATGTCGGGGTGCAGTTTCCTATTTAAGAGATCAGGTATGGGAAGATTATCAGGGTCTTCATGTGCTGGACTACATATTGCAGTCACTTCCTCAGGTCTCTCATTGTACTCCTTGAGCATATTTATATGGAAAGTTTTCTGTAGCATTTCATCGTGACAGCTGGCGATGACATAGGTAGTGTCACACTTTATCTACGACTTTATAAGGACCCTGCCAAGAGGCTTGTAACTTGTCCTGCCTAACTGGTTTAAGTACCATCACTTTCTGTCCTATTTGAAAAATACGGCGCCGGGCTCCCTTATCGTACCCTACTTTCTGGCGTCTTTGTGCGGTCTGGAGCTTGGCTTGGACAGATCTGGCTAGTTGTTCCATCCGGTCCCTAAGCTCTAATACATATAGCACAATAGGGACCCCGTCATTCTCAGCGGCTCCCTCCCAGTGTTCCCTAATAAGGTCCAAGGGTCCTCGCACTTTTCTCACATAAAGTAGTTCAAACGGGGAGAAACCCGTGGATTCCTGCGGTACCTCCTGATATGCGAACAGGAGGTGTGGCAGGAACCGCTCCCAATCCCTATACTCACTGGTAAAGGTCTTGAGCATTTGCTTGAGCGTTCCATTGAATCGCTCGCACAAACCGTTTGGGGATGATAGGGAGAACTGAGTAAAGATTTTATGTTACACACGTGCCACAGCTGTTGGGTTAGTTCTGCTTTAAACTGGGTGCCTCTATCGGATAGGATTTCCCTGGGAAACCCAACACGGGAAAAAATATGTACCAAGGCATTGGCTACAGTATCGGCCTGAATGTTTTATAGCGCTACTGCCTATGGGTACCGGGTGGCATAATCAACTACAGAAAGAATGTATTTCTTTCCCTAGGGGCTAGGGGTGGCGAGAGGTCCTATTAAATCTATGGCCACCCTACTAAACGGCTCTTCAATAATGGGCATATTGGCTAGGTGAGCTTTTGGATGATCTCCCCTTTTTCCCACCCTTTGACACACATCACAGGTCCTACAATGAGTAAGCACATCATTATGTACTCCCGGCCAGAAAAAGGTGTGGGTGATCCTATGTAACGTACGGGTCATTCCTAGATGCTCTGCTAACGGAATGTCGTGCCCTACTCTTAATATCTCCTTGCAGTATTTTAACGGAATTACCAACTGGCGTTTTGGGTTTCTCTTTTTCTCTGTTAATATGTACAATTTATTCTGTTCCCAAACAAAAATTTCATTATCTAACCCCCCTATGCCTTGTTCAGCTTTCTCCCTATATTTCTGTAGCGTCAGGTCAGTCTTAGTCTCAGCTTCAAATGTCTCAGGAGTATCCCATTGGACTGGGGGCTGAGGGAAAGTCAGGGTGGGAGTTTGTCCTACCTGTGGCTCCCGCACTGGTGAAGGTTCTCTCTCAGTCCTGGCTTGCGACCGGGTGGTTACAGGATGGGCTGTTGCGCCATAAGAGGGGGCATAGGCAGATGTCATCGGCCCCAAGTCATTGCCCAATAAAACTTCCGCTGGTAAATTGTCCATGATGCCCACATTCACTTGACCCTCCCCTGCACCCCAATTCAAATGTACTCGGGCTGTGGGTACCCGTATACTGCTCCTCCTGCCACTTGTACGGCCAGTTTGCCTAGACCTTTTGTGAGCCGGAATAAGACTGCCTTTAACTAGCGTGATGGTGGCGCCAGTATCACGTAGTCCTTCCACTGACCGCCCTTCTAATTGTACCTGCTGTCTGTGGTGTTGACTGTTGTCATCTGATGCTGCATAGATAGGGTTGGCCTCATGGAGTTGCCCTAGGTATTCCTCTGGAGCGGAGGGTGATGACACACACATGGCACTAGGGTGGCGAGCTGGTACAGCAGTGGTTTGTGGCTTTAGTCGTTTCCAGTAGGGGCGTTCTGTGTTGAGTGGACACTGCCTGGCATAATGTCCTGGTTCGTGGCAGTTGTGACAGGTTCCTGGTATTAACTGGTCTCTAGTACCTGGTGGAATTGGAGCCCAAAATTCATTGTGAGGAGGTGGTAAGTAAGTATCCCGTGGTTCTGTGGGTGGAGTGGGTCTGGAGCTTGGAAGTTCGTGTAGTACCCGATCTGTGTATTCGTCAGCGAGATGGGCAGCTGTCTTGAGCGTGGTGGGTTGCTTGTCCAACAACCATAGTAATAATTTTGGCTCCAATCCTTTGTAAAAATGTTCTAGCAGAAATAATTGTAACACTTCCTCAGCGGTTACCGCTTGACTGCCCGTAATCCAATGATTAGCAGCTCGGTGCAATCGGTTGGCCCATTCTGTGTGTGTATTGGCCATTTCTCTGAATTGCCGGCTATACGTATCAGGTGTCACAGCATACCTTTTTAACAATGCCTCTTTTATCCATATGTATTGGGTAACTTCCTCAGCTGGCATATTCCGGAAGGCATCAGCAGCCCTACTAGTTAATTTACCCGTAAGTAATGTAGTCCAATCATCGGTGGTTACTTGATGTAGGGCACACAATCTTTCGTAATCTGCCAGGTATTTATCAATCCCCCCCTCAGTCTCTTGAAATTGTTTAAACGCAGCATAAGGGATCTTTTTCTTCCCAGGACTAGAGGGGACAGTTGTCATTACTGTGGGTACAACAGGGGGCGGTGTCGTATACATACGGTACTCATGGTCCCTCCGATCCTGTATCTCTTTGGCTGCTTCAGTATACAGTGCGGCAATCCTCTCCTCTGAGATATTCGGTCCGTACGTCAGCATCCTGGCTTTTACCATTCGGGTGGCCTCATCCTCCCCAGGTGATGATGCCCTGGGAAATAAAGGACCATCCCACCGCTGTGCCACAAATTGTTACGGTTGCCTCAGGCTGGCTGAGGGTTGGACCGTTTAGATGTCCTTGTCCACGAATTCTAGAGAGCGCTGTTAGGTTCCTTTTAGCAGTCATCCATGCTCCTGTAGGTGTAGATGAAATCCAGAGAGCTCTTACAAGGGCTAGTGATTAGTGATGCTCTACAAAACGAGTCAAAGCACGAATTGAGGGTAAGAAGCAGAATCTCTCTTTACTGAGGGCTATCCGCCCGTATTCATGCAGGTCCCCATCTGGTGGACACTCCCCTAAGGGACCAGATGGAAGACTGTGACACAGGACAGATAAACAACAGTTCAGGACACGCAGACACAATACCTCCCCACAATGCATTCTGGTTTTCTCCTTTCTGCCCCGGAGACAACCGAGGAGTAATTCAATTATCTCTCAGGACAAAGGGAGATTGCCAATCCACACGTGGAGACAATAGGACAGAAATCACTACTACAACATACAATGTCACAACCATTACAGTAAACATAGACATGTAACACATCCCCAGATAGCTCCGGTCTGAGTGCATATTATTAGGTAAATGGCACTCAGACTACACGAAAACAGTAGAATCGCCATGGAGCCAAAGTCTTTACTTTCACATAGTCTTTCGTTATCCGAATGGGCTCCATGGCATAAGAACCTGGGGTATCACTGTTCAAAACGCGCAAGTACCAAATGACCCGGCTTTCATGTCTTAAATAACCGAAATACATGGCTGCAACAAAGTATCAGCTAGAGTGTAACTGTAACAACTGTAACAGATCCAGTCCATGTAGAGGTACAGGAGTGACTGGAGTTCACTTCCCGTCCATTTAGAGGTACGGGGGTGTCCTGTACTGTCTGGTACAGTCCATGTAGAGGTATTGGGGTGGTTACACTGTCTAGTCCAGTCCATGTAGAGGTACAGGGGTGTCCTGTACTGTCTGGTCCAGTCCATGTAGAGGTACGGGGGTGTCCTGTACTTTCTGGTCCAGTCCATGTAGTGGTATTGGAGTGTCCTGTAATGTCTGGTCCAGTCCATTTAGTGGTATGGTGTGGTCCTGTACTGTCTGGTCCAGTCCATGCAGTGGTACGGGGGTGTCTGCATTGTCTGGTCCAGTCCATGTAGTGGTATTGGGGTGTCCTGAAATGTCTGGTCCAGTCCATGTAGAGGTACAGGGGTTTCTCCACTGTCTGATCCAGTCCATATAGAGGTACATGGGTGTCTGTAGTTCAGTTCCCGTCCATGTAGAGGTACGGGGGTGTCCTGTAATGTCTAGTCCAGTCCATGTAGAGGTACAGGGGTGTCCTGTACTGTCTGGTGCAGTCCATGTAGAGGTACGGGGGCGTCTGCATTGTCTGGTCCAGTCCTTGTAGTGGTATTAGGGTGTCCTGTACTGTCTGGTCCAGTCCATGTAGTGGTATGGTATGGTGTGGTCCTGTACTGTCTGGTCCAGTCCATGTAGTGGTATTGGGGCGGTCTCTACTGCCTGGTCAAGTCCATATAGAGGAATGGGGGTGTCTGCACTGTCTGTTTCAGTCCATGGGGAGGTACGGGGGTGTACTGTACTGTCAGGTCCAGTCCATGTAGAGGTAGGCTGTGTGTTCACTGTCTGGTCCAGTCGATGTAGAGGTATTGGGGTGTCTTGTACTGTCTGGTCCAGTCCATGTAGAGGTATTGGGGTGTCCTGTACTGTCTGGTTTAGTCCATGTAGTGGTACGGGGGTGTCCTGTACTGTTTGGTCCAGTCCATGTAGTTGTATTAGGCTGTCTGCATTATCTGGTCCAGTCCATGTAGTGGTACGGGGGTGTCCTGAACTGTTTGGTCCAATCCATGTAGAGGTACGCGTGTATCATGTACTGTCTGGTCCAGTCCATGTAGAGGTACGCGTGTATCCTGTACTGTCTGGTCCAGTCCATGTAGAGGTACGGGTGTGTCCTGTACTGTCTGGTCCAGTCCATGTAGAGGAACAGGGGTGTAACCCACTGTCTGGTGCAGTCCATGTAGAGGTACATGGGTGTCCTGTACTGTCTGGTCCTGTCCATGTAGAGGTACGTGGGTGTCCAGTACTTTCTCGTCCAGTCCATGTAGAGTTACGGGGGTGTCTTATACTGTCTGTTGCTGTCCATTTAAAGGTAATGGTGTGTCCTATACTGTCTGGTCCGGTCTATGTAGTGGTTCGGTGGTGTCCTGTACTGTTTAGTCCAGTCCACGGGATGTCCTGTTCTGTCTGTTCCGATCCATGTAATGGTAGTGGGTGTCCTCCACTATCTGGTCCAATGGATATAGAGGTATGGGGGTGTACTCCACTGTATGGTCCAGTCTATGTAGCAGTACGGGGGTGTCCTGTACTGTCTGGTCCAGTCCATGTAGAGGTATTGGGGTGTCTACACTGTCTAGTCCAGTTCATGTAGAGGTAAAGGGGTGTCCTGTACTGTCTTGTGCGGTCAAAACACAGGTACGTCGGAGGCTTCACTGTCTAATCCAGTCCATGTAGAGGTACAGGGGTGACTGGAGTTCACTTCCCGTCCATTTAGAGGTACGGGGATGTCCTGTACTGTCTGGTACAGTGCATGTAGAGGTAATTAGGGTGTTTACACTGTTTAGTCCAGTCCATGTAGAGGTACGGGGGTGTCCTGTACTGTCTGGTCCAGTCCATGTAGTGGTATGGTGTGGTCCTATACTGTCTGGTCCAGTCCATGTAGTGGTATTGGGGTGTCCTCTACTGCCTAGTCCAGTCCATGTAGTGGTACAGGGGTGTCTGCATTGTCTGTTTCAGTCAATGTAGAGGTACGGGGATGTCCTGTACAGTCTGGTCCAGTCCATGTAGAGGTAGGTGGTGTGTGCACTGTCTGGTCCAGTCCATGTAGTAGTATTGGGGTGTCCTGTACTGTCTGGTCCAGTACATGTAGAGGTACAGGGTTATCTGCACTGTCTGGTCCAGTACTTGTACTGGTACGGGGGTGTCTACACTGTCTCGTCCAGTCCATTTAGAGGTATTGGGGTGTCTGCACTGTCCCAGTCCATGTAGAGGTACGCGTGCATCCTGTACTGTCTGGTCCAGTCCATGTAGAGGTTCGCTTGTATCTGTACTGTCTGGTCCAGTGCATGTAGAGGTACGGGGGTGTCCTGTACTGTCTAATGCATTCCATGTAGAGGTACTGGGGTGTAACCCACTATCTGGTGTGGTCCATGTAGAGGTACGTGGGTGTCCAGTACTTTCTTGTCTAGTCGATGTAGAGGTACAGGGGTGTCCTGGACTGTCTGGTCCAGTCCATGTAGTGGTACGGGGGTGTCCTTCACTGTCTGGTCCAGTGCATGTAGAGGTGAGGGGGTGTCTGCACTGTCTGGTCCAGTCCATGTAGTGGAACGGGGGTGTCCTGTACTATATGGTCCAGTCCATGTAGTGGTAAAGGGGTGTCCTGTTCTGTCTGGTCCAGACTATGTAGTGTTATTAGGCTGGTCCAGTCCATGTAGCGGTATGGGGTGGTCCTGTACTGTCTGGTACAGTCCATGAAGTGGTATTAAGGGGTCCAGTTCTGTCTGGTCCAGTCCATATAGATATACAGGGGTGTCCTCCACTGTCTGAACCAGTGCATGTAGAGGTAAGGGGGTGTCTACACTGTCTGGTCCAGTCCATGTCGTGGTACGATGGTGTCCTGAACTGTCTGGTCCAGTCCAAGTAGAGGTACAGGGATGTCATGTACTGTATAATCCAGTCCATGTAGTGGTACGGGGGTGTCCTCCATTGTCTGGTCCAGTGCATGTAGCGGTATTGGGGCGTCCTGTAGTGTCTGGTCCAGTCCATGTAGCGGTACGCGGGTGGCCTGTACTGTCTGGTCCAGTCCATGTAGCGGGAAGCGGCTGTCCTGTAGTGTCTGGTCCAGTCCATGTAGCGGTACGCGGGTGTCCTGTAGTGTCTGGTCCAGTCCATGTACAAGTACGGGGGTGTCGGCACTGTCTGGTCCAGTCCATGTAGAGGTACGCAGGAATCCTGTACTGTCTGGACCAGTCCATGTAGTGGTATGGGGTGGTACTGTACTGTCTGGGCCAGTTCATGTAGTGGTATTGGGGTGTCCTGTTCTGTCTGGTCCAGTCCATATAGATGTACAGGGGTGTCCTCCATTATCTGGTCCAGTCCATGTAGAGTTAAGGGGGTGTCTGCACTGTCTGGTCCAGTCCATGTAGTGCTATTGGGAAGTCCGGTACTGTCTGGTCCAGTCCATGTAGAGGTAAGGGGGTGTATACACTGTCTGGTCCAGTACATGTAGTGGTACGGGGTGTCCTGAACTGTCTGGTCCAGTGCATGTAGAGGTATTGGGGTGTGCTGTAGTGTCTGGTCCAGTCCATGTAGAGGTACGGGGGTGTCTGTACTATCTGGTCCAGTCCATGTAGTGGTATGGGGTGGTCCTGTACTGTCTGGTCTAGTCAATGTAGTGGTATTGGGGTGTCCTGTTCTGTCTGGTCAGTCCATATAGATGTACAGGGGTGTCCTCCATTGTCTGGTCCAGTGCATGTAGAGGAAAGGCGTGTCTGCACTGTCTGGTCCAGTGCATGTAGAGGTAAAGTGGTGTCCTCCACTGTCTTTTGCTGTCCATGAAGAGGCACCCTGGTGTCCTGTACTGTCTGGTCCAGTCTATGTAGAGGTACAGGGGGTTCTGTACTGTCTGGTGCAGTCCATGTAGAGGTATAGGGGTGTCCTGTACTGTCTGGTGCAGTCCATGTAGAGGTACAGGGGTGTCCTGTTCTGTCTGGTCCAGTCCATGTAACGGTACGCGGGTGTCCTGTACTGTCTGGTCCAGTCCATGTGTAACGAGGTGCCGAAGGCGCACTCGGTCTCCCATCAGCCGCAGACCTGCAGCTTAGCTTCGGGAGCGAGAATCTGTGTTTGACCTTGTTCCCAGGGCAGCTTTGCTAGCTGGGAGGCTCCCTGCTCCTAGGTCTGCCTTGAGCACTGAGCTGATCACTCGGTGCTCGACTGGTCGGTCATGTGATGCTGGCCACGTCACATGACCCTCACTCCCCACTATAAATACAGGCAGCCTGCTGGCCACAGGTTGCCTGTTAATTTCAGGTATCTGGTGATTGTTTTGTTCCTGCATACTTACCTGATCCTGTGTTCCCTGACGATTCTCTGCCTGCTCCTCCTGTACTGCGCATCTCTCCTGGTATCCTGACCCTGGCTTCCACCTGACGATTCTTTGCGGACTCCTGTTGTACTTCGTTTCTCTCCTGGTATTTGACCTCGGCTTTTCCTGACTATTCTCTGCTCATTCCTTAGTACTGCATAGCTCTCTAGGTATTGACCCGGTCCGTTCACGTTCCGTTATTTGTCTTGTCTGTCTTCCCAGCACGTATCCTAAGTTAGGGACTGCCGTCTAGTTGTCCCCTGTCATTAGGACTTGCGAGGCAAGTAGGCAGGGCCAGGGGTGAGCGCAGTGGTCACTATCCTCCCCCCTGTGTGTAGTGTACGTTACCGTCACAGATTAACAGGCCTTAACCTAACCACTGTATCATGAATCCTCTGGTGACCTTGACTGACCATGTCTCTAACCTGACGCAGATGGTGCAGGAGCTGGGGGAGAAACTCTGTTCTTTTGAGCTAGGACAAGGTACTTCCATCCCTCAGGTCTCCAGTCCACATTTAGAGCCCCAGATTAAGCTTCCTGAGCCCTTTTCTGGAGATCGGAAGAAGTTTCTTTCCTTTAAAGAAAATTGTAAACTTTTTTTCCGTTTGCGCCCCGTATGCTCTGGCCCCGAGAGTCAACGCGTGGGCATTGTCATTTCCCGGTCACAGGGTGATCCCCAGGACTGGGTATTTTCTTTACCTGCTGACGCCAGTTGTTTAACATCAGTGGAGGTTTTTTTTCAGGCCCTGGGTACCCTGTATGATGAACCAGACAGGACACTGGTTCAGACAGGAGACTGCTCTAAAAGTTCTGGTTCAGGGCGATCTATCTGCGGAGGAGTATTGCACCCAATTCAGAAGGTGGTGTGTTCCTTCAGGATGGAATGAACCAGCACTTAAGAGTCAGTTCAGGTCAGGTCTGTCTGATAACTTAAAGGATCTTCTAGTGAGTTATCAGCTTCCAGAGACTCTAGAGGAGATGATGACCCTTGTAGTCCGGCTTGACCGACGGGTTAGAGAGAAACGACAGTTCTCTTCTCAGATGGTGGTCCAGCCTGAGGTCTATCCCAGAAACAACGCTGAGGTCTCTACCGAAGAACCCATGCAGGTCGGCATGACTCAAGGGGATCTGCGCCGCAGACGTGGAGTGTGTTTTTACTGCGGAGATCCTGACCACTGGATCAACCAGTGTCCAAAGAAGGCCTTCTCCATTAAGTCTCCCAAGGCAAAGCAACCTAAAGACCAGGTACACCCTGATATTACGAAATGTAAGCTTTTGGTACCTATAACAATATCTCTGGGGATTAATAAATGGCCGGGTAAGGCCTTTATTGACTCTGGTTCAGCGGCCAGCTTTATTGACTCTGAGTACGCCATTAGACTGGGTATTCCAATTTTTTCTCTTCCTTCACCTATCCATGTCATGGCTATTGACGCCACTCCCCTGGTAGGTGGTATGGTGAGGTCATGTACCTCAGAGATTTCTTTAACCGTGGGGGTGTGCCACTCTGAGAAATGTTCCCTCTTAGTCCTGGAGAACTTACCGGTCGAGGTGGTACTAGGGTTGCCTTGGCTCCGATTACACAACTCCACTATTGATTGGTCCAGGGGGGAGTTGGTGAAATGGGGACCTAAGTGTGACTCGTGCTTGTCTGTGGTACAAGCTGGGGTCTCAGTAGAATCTGATATATTACCCACGGTCATTAGGGAATATTCTGATGTGTTCTAATCACCTACCCCGGAGGTTCTACCACCCCATAGACCTTATGATTGCGCCATAGAGTTAGTAGAAGGTGCCAGGTTTCCTAAGGGGCGTATTTATAATCTCTCTCAGCCCGAACGCAAGGCCATGGAGGATTATATTAAGGAAAGCCTCGGTAAGGGGCACATTAGACCTTCTGTCTCTCCTATGGGAGCAGGGTTTTTCTTCGTTAAGAAGAAGGATAGTGGTCTTAGGCCTTGTATCGATTACCGGAAATTGAATAAGATCACTATCCAGAATAGATACTCTCTCCCATTGATTCCGGATTTATTTAACCAGGTTCTGGGGGCAACTTGGTTTTCTAAGATTGACCTGAAAGGGGCATATAATCTCTCCGAATCAAGGAGGGAGACGAATGGAAGACGGCGTTCAATACTCCGGCAGGGCACTTTGAATATCAGGTTATGCCTTTTGGACTCAGCAATGCCCCAGCTGTGTTCCAAAACTTTATGAATGATATTCTTAGAGAGTTTTTTGGTAAATTTGTCATTGTCTATCTTGATGACATTTTGATATTTTCTCCTGATTTCAAATCTCATGTTAGACAAGTATTAGAGGTGTTGAGGGAGAATCAGTTGTCCGCTAAACAAGAGAAATGTCTTTGGTGTACAGGAGATACTGTTTCTAGGGCATGTCCTGACCCCTCACGCCTTCAAGATGGATCCTGGTAAGGTACTAGCTATTAAGGAATGGGTAAGGCCTTCATCCTTAAAGGCCTTAAAATGGTTCTTAGGTTTTGCCAATTACTACCGTAAATTTATTAAGAATTTTTCAGTAATTGCTAAACCGTTGACCGACCTTACTAAGAAAGAGGCGGATTTGGAGAACTGGTCTACTGAGGCAGTTACTTCGTTTGAAACACTACAAAAGGCATTCAGTAGCGCTCCCATTCTGATCCAGCCAGATCAGGAGAGACCTTTTATTGTGGAGGTGGATGCGTCTGAGGATGGCGCAGGAGCAGTCCTTTCACAAGGTCCTGCTAGTCTAACTAACCTAAGACCGTGTGCATTCTTTTCCAGAAAATTTTCTTCAACCGAGAGAAACTACGACATAGGGAATCGGGAGTTGCTGGCCATTAAGTGGGCATTTGAGGAGTGGAGGCATTTTCTGGAGGGGGCAAGGCATTGTGTAACTGTTGTCACTGATCATAAGAACCTTATGTTTCTCGAATCTGCTAAGAGGTTGAATCCCCGTCAGGCTAGATCGGCACTGTTTTTTACTAGTTTTGACTTCTCCATTAGTTTCAGGCCTGGAAGTAAAAACGTGAAGGCTGATGCATTATCTCGGAGCTTTCATGCTTTTCAGCCTACAGAGGCACCGCCTGAATCCATCCTACCAGCAAATATCTTCGTAGCAGCCTTAACCCAAAATATCTCTGCTCTCATTAAGGCTGAACAACATCTGGCACCGGCAACCACCCCAACAGATAAGTTGTTTGTTCCCATACAATTTTGTCTCCAGCTGTTGGGTGTGTCATGATTCTGCCTTTTGTGCACATCCTGGTTTTGAGGGCACTAGAGAGCTGGTTTCTAGATCCTATTGGTGGCCCACTCTATTTAGGGATGTCAAGTCCTACGTGTCAGCCTGTGAGGTTTGTGCTAGGTCTAAGACACCTAGGACTCGCCCTGCTGGTAACCTACGACCCCTACCCATTCCCAGTAGACCCTGGTCCCATATCTCAATGGACTTTTCTACTGACCTGCCACCGGCGGAGGGTAAGACTGTGGTTTGGGTAGTGGTCAATAGGTTTAGCAAGATGGTTCATTTCATTCCTCTGTCTAAACTCCCGAATGCCAAGACCCTGGCATCTATTTTTGTGAAAGAAATTGTACGGTTACATGGTATCCCGGAAAATATTGTATCTGACAGGGGTGTGCAGTTTGTGTCCAAATTTTGGAGGGCTTTTTGTCAAAAATGTCAGATTTTGTTGTCTTTTTCCTCTGCCTACCACCCTGAGAGTAATGGGCAGACTGAATGCCTTAATCAGTCTGTGGAACAATTATGGGTTATGTAACGGACTGTTTCAGCAGACAAGGGGTTAAAATCCGTTTAGGCGATATGCCCCTTTCTGAGAGACAGGTACAGCTACTGCAGAACACCAAACTCCCGAACTGGATACAAAATAGCACTCCACACTGGGACCTCACGAATAGCTGCTAGCAGACGAACAGGGATCAGCTTACACTCCTGGCAATCAGTCTCTAACAGCATACAGTGGATCCCCACAATAACGAGACAAGGCTCCGTGTTGAGGGTCAAGCAGTGGTCTGATTTATTGAGGGCTACCCGCCCGTATTTATGCAGGTCTCCATCTGGTGGACACGCCCCTAGGGGACCAGAATAGAGACTGTGACACAGGACAGACATGCAGCACTACAGAGACAATACATCCCCACAATGCATCATGGTTTCCTCCTCTCTGCCCTGGAGACACCCGAGGAGTAATCCAATTATCTCTCAAGACAGAGGGAAATCACCAATACACATGTGGGGACAACAGAACAGAAATCACCATTTAAACATACAATGTCACAACCCTTTTCAATACACAGACATTTAACATCCCACAATGCCACGAATTAGACCAGGAGTTCAAGTCCTTTGTGAACAAATGAGGCCTGGCTGATGAGAGGGCCCATAATCCTGGGGCAAGGCCCCTCCAAAACCCAGTGGCGAGGTTGGTTTTGCCACAGGTTAAATACCTTCCGTTGGCTGAATTTGCTTTGAATAACCATGTTAATTCTTCTGCTGGGGTCTCCCCTTTCTTTTGTAACCATGGTTTTCATCCCGTTTTCATTATGGGTCATCCGTCTCCTCCTCTAACCCTGAGGCGGATAGGCTCTCTTCTGAACTGTGCACAGTTTGGGCCTGGGTTCAAATGAACCTAGAAAAGGCTCAAAGCCAATAGGAAACGTTCAAGGGACGCAAATTTTCTGGTTGGGGATAAGGTGTGGTTATCCTCCAAGAATCTCTCTCTCAAGGTAGATTCTAAAAAATTTGCTCCTCGTTTTATTGGACCATATAAGATCATGGAGGCGATTAACCCAGTATCGTTTAGGTTGGAGCTGCCCGAGTCATTCCACATTCATAATGTGTTCCATAAATCTCTACTTAAAAGATACAGTCATGTGAAAAAATTAGGACACCCTTTGAAAGCATGTGGTTTTTTGTAACATTTTTAATAAATGGTT
This sequence comes from Bufo bufo, assembly GCF_905171765.1. Lineage (NCBI taxonomy): Eukaryota > Metazoa > Chordata > Amphibia > Anura > Bufonidae > Bufo > Bufo bufo. The sequence goes on along the minus strand of NC_053394.1, from coordinate 439,089,486 downwards.
ATTTCATCTCCGTTTCAACAATACAGAGAGATTAAAGTAATCCAACTAAACAAAGAAAACTGAAGAAAAGTCTTTTCAAGATCTTCTGTAAATGTCATTCTACAAAAATGCCTATTCTAACTGAGGAAAAAGATAGGACACCCTCACATGTATTCCCTCTTAAATTGGCTCAGATCTCACACAGGTATATCACACCAGGTGCACATAATTAGTAGATCGTTACTCTGCATGTTGAATGAGGCTTGCCCTATTTAAACCTCAGACATTTAGTTTGGTGTGCTCCTGACTGTTGAAGTGAGAGTGAGCACCATGGTGAGAGCAAAAGAGCTGTCAGAGGACTTCAGAAAAAAGATTGTAGCAGCCTATGAGTCTGGGAAGGGATTTAAAAAGATCTCAAAAGATTTTGAAATCAGCCATTCCACTGTCCGGAAGATAGTCTACAAGTGGAGGGCTTTCAAAACAACTGCCAACATGCCCAGGACTGGTCGCCCCAGCAAGTTCACCCCAAGAGCAGACCGCAAGATGCTAAAAGAGGTATCCAAAAACCCTAAAGTGTCATCTCGAGAACTACAGCAGGCTCTGGCTACTGTTGATGTAGAAGTACATGCCTCTACAATCAGAAAGAGACTGTACAAGTTTAACTTGCATGGGAGGTGTGCAAGGAGGAAACCTTTGCTTTCCAAGAGAAACATCGAGGCCAGACTGACATTTGCCAGCGATAAAGTTGACAAAGACCAGGACTTCTGGAATAATGTTCTTTGGACAGATGAGTCCAAAATTGAATTATTTGGACACAACAGCAGAGGACATGTTTGGCGTAAACCAAACACAGCATTCCAAGAAAAGAACCTCATACCAACTGTGAAGCATGGAGGTGGAAGTGTCATGGTTTGGGGCTGCTTTGCTGCAGCAGGACCTGGTCAGCTCACCATCATAGAATCCACGATGAATTCTACTGTGTATCAGAAGGTGCTTGAAGAACATGTGAGACCATCAGTTAGAAAATTAAAGCTGAAGCGGAACTGGACCATGCAACATGACAATGACCCAAAACATACTAGTAAATCAACCAAAGATTGGCTGAAAAAGAAGAAATGGAGAGTCCTGGAATGGCCAAGTCAAAGTCCAGATTTGAATCCCATTGAGATGCTATGGGGTGACTTGAAAAGGGCTGTACGTGCAAGAAACCCCTCAAACATCTCACAGCTGAAAAAGTTCTGCATTGAGGAGTGGGGTAAAATTTCCTCAGACCGATGTCGAAGACTGGTAGATGGCTACAAGAACCGTCTCACTGCAGTTATTTCAGCCAAAGGAGGTAACACTCGCTATTAGGGGCAAGGGTGTCCTATCTTTTTCCTCAGTTAGAATAGGCATTTTTGTAGAATGACATTTACAGAAGATCTTGAAAAGACTTTTCTTCAGTTTTCTTTGTTTAGTCGGATTACTTTAATCTCTCTGTATTGTTGAAACGGAGATGAAATAACCATTTATTAAAAATGTTACAAAAGACCACATGCTTTCAAAGGGTGTCCTAATTTTTTCACAAGACTGTATGTTGAGCCAGTAGTACCATCAAAAGCCTCGCCTCTGCCGGTTCTTGTTAATGATGCTGTTGAGTATGTGGTGTCTAAAATAGTGGATGTCAGGAAGGTGCGTAATTCCTTGCAGTACCTGATTCACTGGAAGGGGTATGGACCTGAAGAGAGATCTTGGGTACCTGCCAGGGAGGTTCATGCTCCTAGACTTGTTCAAAAATTTCATTTAGAACACCCTGAAAGGCCATCGCCTGAAGTCTTGGGTCCGGTGGCCCCTCGTAAAAGGGGGGGGGTACTGTAACGGGGTGCCAAAGGCGCACTCGGTCTCCCATCAGCCTCAGACCTGCAGCTTAGCTTTGGGAGCGAGGATCTGTGTTTGACCTTGTTCCCAGGGCAGCTTTGCTAGCTGGGAGGCTCCCTGCTCCTAGGTCTGCCTTGAGCGCCGAGCTGATCACTCGGTGCTCGACTGGTTGGTCTGTCGGTCATGTGACGCTGGCCACGTCACATGACCCTCACTCCCCACTATAAATACAGGCAGCCTGCTGGCTACAGGTTGCCTGTTAATTTCAGGTATCTGGTGATTGTTTTGTTCCTTCATACTTACCTGATCCTGTGTTCCCTGACGATTCTCTGCCTGCTCCTCCTGTACTGCGCATCTCTCCTGGTATCCTGACCCTGGCTTCCACCTGACGATTCTTTGCGGACTCCTGTTGTACTTCGTTTCTCTCCTGGTATTTGACCTCGGCTTTTCCTGACTATTCTCTGCTCATTCCTTAGTACTGCGTAGCTCTCTAGGTATTGACCCGGTCCATTCACGTTCCGTTATTTGTCTTGTCTGTCTTCCCAGCACGTATCCTAGTTAGGGACTGCCGTCTAGTTGTCCCCTGTCATTAGGACTTGCGAGGCAAGTAGGCAGGGCCAGGGGTGAGGGTGGAGCGCAGTGGTCACTATCCTCCCCCTTGTGTGTAGTGTACGTTACCGTCACACCATGTAGAGGTACAGGGGTGTCTTGTACTGTCTGTTGCGGTCCATGTAAAGGTATTGGGTTGTCCTTTTCTGTCTGGTCTATTCCATGTAGAGGTACAGGGGTGTCCTGTTCTGTCTGGTCCAGTCCATGTAGTGGTATGGGTGTGTCCTGTACTGTCTGGTCCGGTTCATGTAGTGGTATTTGGGTATCCTGTACTGTTTGGCCCAGTCCATGTAGAGGTAAGGGGATGTCCTGTACTGTCTTGTCCAGTCCATGTAGTGGTATTGTGGTTTCCTGTACTGTCTGGTCCAGTCAATTTAGTGGTACAGGGGTGTCCTGTACTGTCTGGTCCAGTCCATGTAGTGGTACGGGGGTGTCTGAATTGTCTGGTCCAGTGCATGTAGAGGTAAGGGGGTGTCTGCACTGTCTGGTCTAGTCCATGTAGTGGAACAGGGGTGTCTGAATTGTCTGGTCCAGTGCATGTAGAGGTAAGGGGGTGTCTGCACTGTATGGTCCAGTCAATGTAGTGGTACGGGGGAGTCTGTAGTGTCCCGTCTTGTCTTGTTCAGTCCATGTAGAGGTAAGGGAATGTATTGTACTGTATAGTCCAGTCTATATAGTGGTACGGGGGTGTCCTGTACAGTCTGGTCCGGATTATGTAGTGGTACGGATGAGTCCTGTAATGTTTGGTCCAGTCCATGTAGTGGTACGGGAGTGTCTGCATTGTCTGGTCCAGTCCATGTAGTGGTATTGAGGTGTCCAGTACTGTCTGGTCCAGTTCATGTAGAGGTACAGAGGTGCCTGCAGTGTCTGTTCAAATCTATGTAGAGGTACGGGGGTGTCTGCATTGTCTGGTCCAGTCCATGTAGTGCTATTGGGAAGTCCGGTACTGTCTGATCCAGTCCATGTAGAGGTATGGGGGTGTCTGCACTGTCTAATCCAGTCCATGTAGAGGTAAGTGGGTGTCTGCACTGTCTGTTTCAGTCCATATAGAGGTATTGGGGTGTTCTGTAGTGTCTGGTCCAGTCCATGTAGAAGTACAGGGGTGTCTGCACTATCAGGTCCAGTCTATGTAGCGGTACGTGGGTGTCCTGTACTGTCTGGTCCAGTCTATGTAGAGGTACGGGGGTGTCTGCACTGTCTGGTCCAGTCCATGTAGTGCTATTGGAAGGTCCTGTAATGTCTGGTCCAGTCCATGTAGAGGTATGGGGGTGTCTGCACTGTATGGTCCAGTCCATGTAGAGATAAGCGAATGTTTGCACTGTCTGGTCCAATCTATGTATAGGTAAGCGGGTGTCTGCACTGTCTGGTCCAGTCCATGTAGAAGTACGGGGTGTCTGCACTATCTTGTTCAGTCTATGTAGAGGTACGTGGGTGTTCTGTACTGTCTGGTCCAGACCATGTAGTGGTACACGGGTGTCCTGTACTGTCTGGTCAAGTCCATGTAAAGGTATGCAGGTATCCTGTACAGTCTGGTCCAGTCCATGTAGCAGTACGGAGGTTTCTGCACTGTCTAATCCAGTCCATGTAGAGGTAAGCGGGTGTTTGCACTGTCTGGTCCAGTCCATGTAGAGGTAAGCGGGTGTCTGCTCCGTCTGATCCAGTCCATTTGGGGTGTCCTGTAGTGTCTGGTCCAGTCCATGTAGAAGTACGGGGGTGTCTGCACTATCTGGTCCAGTACATGTAGCCGTCCAGGGGTGCCTGCAGAGTCTGGTCCAGTACATGTAGCGGTACGCGGGTGTCCTGTACTGACTGGTCCAGTCTATGTAGCGGTACACGGGTGTCCTGTACTGTCTGGTCCAGTCCATGTAGAGGTACGCGGGTGTCCTGTACTGTCTGGTCCAGTCCATGTAGAGGTACGCGGGTGTCCTGTACTGTCTGGTCCAGTCCATGTAGCGGTACTCGGGTGTCATGTACTGTCTGGTACAGTCCATGAAGTGGTATTAAGGGGTCCAGTTCTGTCTGGTCCAGTCCATATAGATATACAGGGGTGTCCTCCACTGTCTGAACCAGTGCATGTAGAGGTAAGGGGGTGTCTACACTGTCTGGTCCAGTCCATGTCGTGGTACGATGGTGTCCTGAACTGTCTGGTCCAGTCCAAGTAGAGGTACAGGGATGTCATGTACTGTATAATCCAGTCCATGTAGTGGTACGGGGGTGTCCTCCATTGTCTGGTCCAGTGCATGTAGCGGTATTGGGGCGTCCTGTAGTGTCTGGTCCAGTCCATGTAGCGGTACGCGGGTGGCCTGTACTGTCTGGTCCAGTCCATGTAGCGGGAAGCAGCTGTCCTGTAGTGTCTGGTCCAGTCCATGTAGCGGTACGCGGGTGTCCTGTAGTGTCTGGTCCAGTCCATGTACAAGTACAGGGGTGTCTGCACTGTCTGGTCCAGTCCATGTAGAGGGTCGCAGGTATCCTGTACTGTCTGGTCCAGTCCATGTAGCGGTACGCGGGTGTCCTGTACTGTCTGGTCCAGTCCATGTAGCGGTACGCGGGTGTCCTGTACTGTCTGGTCTAGTCCATGTAGCGGTACTCGGGTGTCCTGAAGTGTCTGGTCCAGTCCATGTACAAGTACAGGGGTGTCTGCACTGTCTGGTCCAGTCCATGTAGAGGGTCGCAGGTATCCTGTACTGTCGGCTCCTGTCCATGTAGAGGTACGGGGGTGTTCTGTACTGTCTGTTCCGGTCCATGTAGAAGTAAGGGGGTGTCTTCAGGAGAGAGATGAAAGGAGACAGCGGCACTCACCAATTCCAAGATAAAACGTCCAGTTCATTAGGCTTCCATAAAATAGGGTACAAGCAGGTCTGTGCACATAGGTCAAATGGAGGTACGGCTACAGCTGTTTCACGCTAAGAGCGCTTCATCATGCCTTTCATGCTGTGGAGGTGAGTGACTGACCTATAAAGGTCAGGTCAGGCCACTCCCCCCACCGCATCACATAGAGCAACACAGTGTTAACTCATTCAATACTCTATTGCACCAAAAAATCACAGTGTGTCAAACAAAAACAAATAAATCATTCCTATCATTAAAACCTGATGGTCCCATCGCTTCTGTCTTGATGATCCATAATGCTTCTCTCTTTAGGAGAAGCTTTTTTCTGTCTCCGCCGCGAGGCGGTAATTTCACTATTTCTAGACCTGCAATCTGTAGAAGGTCCTCGCGGTTTTGGTGCGATTCTTTCATATGTTGGATTAATCTAGTGGCTCCAATTTCTGTTTTAAGGCTGTTCTTGTGCTCTCTGAAACGAACGAAAAGGGGTGTAAAAGTTTTTCCAATATAAAATTGGCCGCAGGGGCAGAAAAGAGCATAAACTACAAAGGTGGACCTACAATTAATAAAGTCCCTCACTCTGTGTTTTATGGCTCCGATTTTTAAATGTGCACCTCTCCGCATCTGTTCACACATGGAGCAGTGTCCACACCTGAAATTGCCCTCAGGGACGCAGCGTTCAAGCCAATTTTTGCTCACATTACCTTTAAACTGGCTCTGTGTGATCATGATCCCTATGGTTCTGCTTCGTCTGAAGCCCACCACAGGTCTACTAGCCACTTTTTCTTGAAGGGTGGGGTCCCTTTGTAAAATGTGCCAGTTTTTTAGTATGGCATTTTTTATTTGCTGCGCCATGGGTGAAAAATCAAATGTGAACACTGATCTACTAGGAACCGTGTCAGAGACGGGATTTTTTGCTGCTTGTGGCTCTATATTTCTGCGCCTGAGGATAGATTTCAGATCAAAGTCACCTGCAGATCTTTTATCTGCAGATTTACGAAAGGCTTGATCAATACTGGATTCTGAGTAGCCCCTTTCTAGAAAACTCGTTTTCATCATTTTAGATTGTTTTAAAAACTCGATATCGCTAGATATGATCCTATTTAAACGGGAAAATTGACTGTAGGGGAGGGCAGAAGTCACATGTGGGGGGTGGAAGCTGTTGAAATGCAATAATGCATTGGTGGAGGTGGGTTTCCTGAATATAGTGGTTTCCAGGGAACCCTCTACCACCTTCACCAAGACATCCAAAAACTCAAATTCTGAGGAATTGATTTTGCTGGTAAACAGCATATTCATATAGTTTTCGCGGTTTAGGTAATCCACAAAAGCTGCAAAGCTTTCCTCATTGCCTGCCCAAACGATGAACACGTCATCGATATATCTAAAAAATGCCTTGATATATCTGACAAAGGGATTTTTGACTGAAAACACAAATTTAGATTCGAAATGTGCTAAAAATAAATTTGCAAAGGTACATGCAATGGGGGTCCCCATTGCTGTACCAGACTGTTGATGATACCACAAATCATTAAATAAGAAAGCGTTGTGTGTAAGTATGAAGGAAAGGGAGTCTGTGATAAAATCCACAAGAATATCACTTTTGCCCATATACCTCAATTGTTCTCCAATCACTTCCACTCCGAGTTTCTGAGGGATTCTGGTGTACAAACTTTCAACATCGATAGATGCTAAAAGGAATTCCTCATGCCATTCTATCTCTTTTATTGCTGTCAAAAAGTCACTGGTATCCCTCAAAAACGAGGGTATCCCTTCCAACAAAGGGCACAATAACCAATCGAGATACTGGGATAATGGCTCGGTGACCGAGCCAATCCCTGCTACGATTGGGCGCCCGGGGGGTTTTACCAGTGACTTATGAATTTTAGGTAGATGGTACCAGACAGGTTTGATTGGAAATTGAGGATATAGTTTTTCGGCAATTTTATTGGTGAGGGCTCCCTGTGCTACATACTTCCACAACAAGGATCTTAACTGTTGTTGGTATTTAAAAGTGGGATTGGTTTTCAGTCGGACATATGTATTTTGATCATTGAGTTGCCTATAGGCTTCTTCTACATATAGGGATTTATACATGATGACGATCTTTCCACCCTTGTCAGCCGGTTTGGTTATTAATTCTTTGTTACTAATAAGCCAATTCAAGGGGGTGTCTGCATTGTCTTGTCCAGTCCATATAGTGGTTTTGGGGTGTCCTGTACTGTCTAGTCCAGTCAATGTAGTGGTACGGGGGTGTTCTGTACTGTCTGTTCCAGTCCATGTAGTGGTATTGGGGTGTCTGCCCTGTCTGTTTCAGTCCATATGTTGGTACCGGGGTGTCCTGTACTGTCCGGTCCAGTCCATGTAATGCTATTGGGGTGTCCTGTTCTGTCTTGTCCAGTCCATGTAGTGGTATGGGGTGGTCCTGTACTGTCTGGTCCAGTCCATGTAGTTGTATTGGAGTGTCTGACCTGTCTGTTTCAGTTCATGTGGTGGAACGGGGGTGTCCTGTACTGTCTGGTCCAGTCAATGTAGTGGCACGGGAGTGTCTGTAGTGTCCGGTCCAGTCCATGTAGTGGTTTTGGGGTGTCCTGTTCTGTCTGGTCCAGTCCATATAGATGTACAGGGGTGTCCTACACTGTCTGGTCCAGTGCATGTAGAGGAAAGGGGGTGTCTGCACTGTCCGGTCCAGTCAATGTAGCGTTAAGGGGGTGTCTGCACTCTCTGGTCCAGTCCATGTAGTGCTATTGGGAAGTCTTGTACTGTCTGGTCCAGTCCATGTAGAGGTAAGCAAGTGTTTGCACTGTCTTGTCCAGTTCATGTAGAGGTATTGGGGTGTCCTGTAGTGTCTGGTCCAGTCCATGTAGAGGTACGAGGGTGTCCTCCATTGTCTGTTCCAGTGCATGTAGAGGTAAAGGGGTGTATGCATTGTCTGTTCCAGTCCATGTGGTGGTATAGGGGTGTCCTGTACTGTCTGGTCCAGTCAATGTAGTGGTACAGGGGTGTCTGCATTGTCTGGTCCAGTCCATATAGTGGTATTGGGGTGTCCTGTAATGTCTGGTTCAGTCCATGTAGAGGTACAGGGGTGTCCTCTACTGTCTGGTCCAGTCCATGTAGTGGTACGAGGGTGTCCTCCACTGTATGAGGTAAAGGGGTGTCTACCCTGTCTGTTCCAGTCCATGTGGTGGTATTGTGTGTCCTGTTCTGTCTGGTCCAGTCCATGTAGTGGTATGGGGTGGTCCTGTACTGTCTGGTCCAGTCCATGTAGTGGTATGAGGTGGTCCTGTACTGTCTGGTTCAGTCAATGTAGTGGTATTGGGGTGTCCTGAATTGTCTGGTCGAGTCCATGTAGAGGTACGGGCATGTCTTGTACTGTATGGTCCAGTCCATATAGTGGTTACGGGGGTGTCTTCCACTGTCTGGTCCAGCGCATGTAGAGGTACGGGGGTGTCCTGTACTGTCGTGTCCAGTCCATGTAGTAGTACAGGGGTGTCCTCCACTGTATAATGCTGTCCATGTAGAGGTTTAGGGGTGTCCTGTACTGTCTAGTCTAGTCCATGTAGAGGTACGGGGGTGTCCTGTACTGTATGGTCCAGTCCATATAGTGGTATGGGGGTGTCTTCCACTGTCTGGTCCAGTGCATGTAGAGGTACGGGGGTGTCCTGTACTGTCTGGTCCAGTCCATGTAGTAGTACAGGGGTGTCCTCCACTGTATAATGCTGTCCATGTAGAGGTTTAGGGGTGTCCTGTACTGTCTAGTCTAGTCCATGTAGAGGTACGGGGGTGTCCTGTACTGTATGGTCCAGTCCATATAGTGGTATGGGGGTGTCTTCCACTGTCTGGTCCAGTGCATGTAGAGGTACGGGGGTGTCCTGTACTGTCTGGTCCAGTCCATGTAGTAGTACAGGGGTGTCCTCCACTGTCTCGTGCTGTCTATGTAGAGGTTTAGGGGTGTCCTGTACTGTTTGGTCCAGTCCATGTAGTGGTTCAGGGGTGTCCTCCACTGTCTGGTTCAGTCCATGTAGAGGTATGGGGGTGTTCCCCACTGTCTAATGAGGTCTATGTAGCGGTTCGCAGGTCATGCGATGTGTGGAATGACCCGGCTGACGCACTGATATATATAAACACGCCTGTATTTCCCGTGTAATGGACACTGTTCTAATGTGAGGAGGAAGCGAGGTGCCGCCAGGAATCTTCTGGACATTCCTTGCTCTTCAGAGAGGCGTCTCGGGTTTCTCGTGGTCAGATGTCCACATCCGTTGAAGCCTCTGCCAGACCCAGGGACGAAGCTTCATTCTGGATTAGAGAATTAACCTCTTTGGCTCCAGTCGGCTGCAGGCACCCGGAGTCACCAGAAGACCAGTGCTCCGTCCATCGCTGGACTCTGCTCAGGTCTCTGGTTGCAGCAGGAGAGGAAGGACGCGAGGTGAAGAGTCCGGTCACCGGGACATGCTTTGGGTTTCAGTTCTTCACTATTTTCAATACCTCTGCTTGCTGTTGGTGTATGGGACCATCCTAGGCCGAGACTCCTGCTGAGGTAGTCCTGCTCACAGATCTGTGTAATCACTGCAGGCATTTCTGTGGACTCCTGGATGCAACAGAGTACAGCATTAGGCCTTGTTCACACCAGAGAAGGACAGGCAGCGAGCATCCACTCCTAGATCAGGCGATTATTGAGTGGGGGTAAATTCGCGAGCATACGACGTGGCAGAAACTCCAGGGTCGGCTTCAGGTTTCCAGTGGTCACTGAGAGTCTAGGCTGGTCCACTAGCCTGGATCACCAACCCCTTAGATACCGCAGTCAATAGCGTCCGAGCAGCTAAAGGCGCCATAATAGATTGCCTGTCACGTCCCCACTGACCGCATACTACACTGTACTCCACAAGCAATACAGTGTATTATGGGAACTAAGGGGGGGGGGGGGGGGGGGGGGGGGGGATTACCGTGGCCTCATTTGGACAATCTGCTGCTGGGAGGCGGGGGAATTAACATAATTTCTGCAGTGCAAGTTCTGGTTCACTTGATTTTGTAATTTTAGATACTACTTAACCATAACATCCCCAACCCTACTACATTCGGGGGTTAACAGCCCATATTATATTTCTCCCCTCCCCCTGCTTCTACTTTCGGGGGGTTTAACAGCCCCTATTATACAGTGGCGACTCTAGGAACAATATATGGGGGGGGGTCACAAAGATACCACAGTCAAAAATGGGGGGGGCAAAAACAAAATAAGTATATATAAATAAGATTACAAAATACGAGAGTATTCCGGTCTGCAGGGATACATTTATAATAAAACAATTTACTTCCAAAAGAAGCTGTTCAGTCGTCTGCTGTGCCGTCCTCTGCTCGCTTCCGCGGATTCTATCCCCTTCTTTCTGTCTCTCGTCAGTGCGCAGGCGTAATGTTATGGGGGATCTGTGAAAGACACACTGTTATGGGGGCATCTGTGGATGACACATTATGCCTCTCATTAGCCCCCATTATGCCTCTCATCACTCCCATATCAGCCCCCATGCCTCTCATTAGCCCCCATATCAGCCCGTATGCCTTATTAGCCCCCATTATAAGCCCTAATGCCTCATTAGCCCCCATTATAAGCCCTAATGCCTCATTAGCCCCCATTATTCCTCTTATTAGCCCCCATTATGCCTCTTATTAGCCCCTATTATGCCTCTCATCACTCCCATATCAGCCCCCATGCCTCTCATTAGCCCCCATATCAGCCCTTATGCCTCATTAGCCCCCATTATTCCTCTTATTAGCCCCCATTATGCCTCTTATCACCCACATATCAGCCCCCATGCCTCTCATTAGCCCTCATAACAGCCCTGATGCCTCATTAGCCCCCATTATGCCTCTTATTAGCTCACATTATGCCTCATTAGCCCCCATATGCCTCATTAGCCCACATATGCCTCATTAGCCCCCATTGTGTCTCTAATTCGCCCCCATGATGCCTCTCAATAGCCCCATATCAGCCCAGATGCCCCATTAGCCCCCATTGTAAGCCATTATGCCTCATTAGCCCACATTATGCCTCATTAGCCCCCATATGCCTAATTAGCCCCCATTGGGTCTCTAATTAACCCCTATGATGCCTCTCATTAGCCCCCATTATGCATCTCATTAGCCCCCATATGCCTCTAATAGTCTAATTAGCCCCCATTGTGTCTCTAATTAGCCCCCATGATGCCTCTCATTAGCCCTCATTATGCCTCTCATTAGCCCCCATTATGCCTCTCATTAGCCCCCATATCAGCCCCCATTATGCCTCTCATTAGCCCCCATATCAGCCCTTATGCCTCATTAGCCCCATTATGCCTCTCATCACCCCCATAACAGCCCTGATGCCTCATTAGCCCCCATTATAAGCCATTATGCCTCTTATTAGCTCACATTATGCCTCATTAGCCCACATATGCCTCATTAGCCCCCATTGTGTCTCTAATTAGCCCCCATGATGCCTCTCAATAGCCCTCATATGCCTCTCATTAGCCCCCATATCAGCCCTGATGCCTTATTAGCCCCATTATAAGCCCCTATGCCTCATTAGCCCCATTATGCCTCTTATTAGCCCCCATTATGTCTCTCATCCCCCCCATGCCTCTCATTAGCCCCCATATCAGCCCTGATGCCTCATTAGCCCCCATTATAAGCCATTATGCATCATTAGCCCACATTATGCCTCTTATTAGCCCCCATTATGTCTCTCAATAGCCCCCCCATGCCTCTCATTAGCCCCCATATCAGCCCTGATGCCTCATTAGCCCCCATTATAAGCCATTATGCATCATTAGCCCACATTATGCCTCTTATTAGCCCCCATGATGCCTCTCAATAGCCCCCCCATGCCTCTCATTAGCCCCCATAATAGCCCTGATGCCTCATTAGCCCCCATTATAAGCCATTATGCCTCTTATTAGCTCACATTATGCCTCTTATTAGCCCCCATATGCCTCATTAGCCCCCATTGTGTCTCTAATTAGCCCCCATGATGCCTCTCAATAGCCCCCATATGCCTCTCATTAGCCCTCATATCAGCCCTGATGCCTCATTAGCCCCATTATAAGCCCTTATGCCTCATTAGCCCCATTATGCCTCTTATTAGCCCCCATTATGTCTCTCATCCCCCCCATGCCTCTCATTAGCCCCCATATCAGCCCTGATGCCTCATTAGCCCCCATTATAAGCCATTATGCATCATTAGCCCACATTATGCCTCTTATTAGCCCCCATATGCCTCATTAGCTCCCATATGCCTCATTTCAATATAACACACAGGGAAATCCCTCAGGAGGTTGCTACGCTATTATATCATTTTGGGATTAGGTGGTCACTAGGACCTGAGCGTAACTTTGCAACCTCACTGACTAATGTTAAAACTCACACTTTTATTTCATTCTATTAAAATTAACAACAAGCTACTTAGGAACATATGTTAAAACTCTCAGGAATGGAAACATGGGCATATACCTGATTTGTGTTGGTATATATGTGTATATGTTCACACTCCGTTTCAACTGACTTGTGGGATATTGCACCCTCTAAATATCCAATTTTCCAGTGACCACCCTGCCTCAGTTCCTGTCTAAAACCTATGTCCTGTGTCCCTACATGTTTTGCTGAGCCTCTCGGCGTCTTCAGGGGAAACTATACAGGTACCCCATTATGCCTCTAATAGTCTAATTAGCCCCCATTATTTCTCTCATTAGCCCCTATTATGCCCCCAGCAGCCTCATTTTTTATAAAATAAAAAACCACTTACCTCTCCTGCTCCTGGACGCAGCCTGCAATTTTCATTCTCCTCAGTCGACTGTGCTCTGAACTGGCGCGCACAGCGTGAGGTCACAGAGAGCCTCCCAGCCCTGCACAGCCGACAGCCGAGGACCAGGAAGCGGTAAGTACAGAGCGTCCACCACGTCCTGGTCCTCCGGTACTAATGAGCGCTCATTAGTATTCACCTGGGGCTCAAGAGGCAGCGCAGCTGCTTTGGGTAATCAGCGGGGGGGGGGGGGGAAGAACAACATAGGGGGGGGCAATTGCCCCCCATCGCCCCCCTCTAGCGACGCCACTACTATTATACCCCCCCTCATACTTTCAGGTGTCAACAGCCCCTATTATATTGCCCCCCCTTCCTACTTTCGGGGGGTTAACAGCCCCTATTATATACCCCCCTCTAGGGGTGGGCGATATGGCCTAAAATCTATATTGCGATATAATTTTAAGCATGTGCGATATATATCGCGATATATTGTTTTCATATTTGGGGGGGTGTTTAAACTTTTTTTTTTTTTACTTTTTATTTATTAACTATTAGCCTCCTTAACCACCTCAGCCCCTATGGCTTAAACACCCTGAAAGACCAGGCCACTTTTTACACTTCTGACCTACACTACTTTGACCGTTTATTGCTCGGTCATGCAACTTACCACCCAAATGAATTTTACCTCCTTTTCTTCTCATTAATAGAGCTTTCATTTGGTGGTATTTCATTGCTGCTGACATTTTTACTTTTTTTGTTATTAATCGAAATTTAACGATTTTTTTTGCAAAAAAATGACATTTTTCACTTTCAGTTGTAAAATTTAGCAAAAAAAACGAGATCCATATATAAATTTTGCTCTAAATTTATAGTTCTACATGTCTTTGATAAAAAAAAAATGTTTGGGTAAAAAAAAAATGGTTTGGGTAAAAGTTATAGCGTTTACAAACTATGGTACAAAAATGTGAATTTCCGCTTTTTGAAGCAGCTCTGACTTTCTGAGCACCTGTCATGTTTCCTGAGGTTCTACAATGGCCAGACAGTAGAAACACCCCACAAATGACCCCATTTCGGAAAGTAGACACCCTAAGGTATTCGCTGATGGGCATAGTGAGTTCATAGAACTTTTTATTTTTTGTCACAAGTTAGCGGAAAATGATGATTTTTTTTTTTTTCTTACAAAGTCTCATATTCCACTAACTTGTGACAAAAAATAAAAACTTCCATGAACTCACTATGCCCATCAGCGAATACCTTGGGGTGTCTTCTTTCCAAAATGGGGTCACTTGTGGGGTAGTTATACTGCCCTGGCATTCTAGGGGCCCAAATGTGTGGTAAGGAGTTTGAAATCAAATTCTGTAAAAAATGACCAGTGAAATCTGAAAGGTGCTCTTTGGAATATGGGCCCCTTTGCCCACCTAGGCTGCAAAAAAGTGTCACACATCTGGTATCTCCGTACTCAGGAGAAGGTGGGGAATGTGTTTTGGGGTGTCATTTTACATATACCCATGCTGGGTGAGAATTTGGGGTGTCATTTTACATATACCCATGCTGGGTGAGATAAATATCTTGGTCAAATGCCAACTTTGTATAAAAAAATGGGAAAAGTTGTCTTTTGCCAAGATAATTCTCTCACCCAGCATGGGTATATGTAAAATGACACCCCAAAACACATTCCCCAACTTCTCCTGAATACGGAGATACCAGATGTGTGACACTTTTTTGCAGCCTAGGTGGGCAAAGGGGCCCACATTCCAAAGAGAACCTTTCGGATTTCACTGGTAATTTTTTACAGAATTTGATTTCAAACTCCTTACCACACATTTGGGCCCCTAGAATGCCAGGGCAGTATAACTACCCCACAAGTGACCCCATTTTGGAAAGAAGACACCCCCAGGTATTTCGTGATGGGCATAGTGAGTTCATGGAAGTTTTTATTTTTTGTCACAAGTTAGTGGAATATGAGACTTTGTAAGGAAAAAAAAAAGAAATAATCATCATTTTCCGCTAACTTGTGACAAAAAATATAAAATTCTAGGAACTCGCCAGGCCCCTCACGGAATACCTTGGGGTGTCTTCTTTCCAAAATGGGGTCACTTGTGGGGTAGTTATACTGCCCTCTCATTTTCCAGGGGCCCTAATGTGTGGTAAGTAGGTAAATGACCTGTGAAATCCGAAAGGTGCTCTTTGGAATGTGGGCCCCTTTGCCCACCTAGGCTGCAAAAAAGTGTCACACATGTGGTATCGCCGTATTCAGGAGAAGTTGGGCAATGTGTTTTGGGGTGTCTTTTTACATATACTCATGCTGGGTGAGAGAAATATCTCGGCAAAAGACAACTTTTCCCATTTTTTATACAAAGTTGGCATTTGACCAAGATATTTATCTCACCAAGCATGGGTATATGTAAAATGACACCCCAAAACACATTGCCCAACTTCTCCTGAGTACGGCGATACCAGATGTGTGACACTTTTTTGCAGCCTAGATGCGCAAAGGGGCCCACATTCCTTTTATGAGGGCATTTTTAGACATTTGGATCCCAGACTTCTTCTCACGCTTTGGGGCCCCTAAAATGCCAGGGCAGTATAAATACCCCACATGTGACCCTATTTTGGAAAGAAGACACCCCAAGGTATTCAATGAGGGGCATGGCGAGTTCATAGAATTTTTTTTTTTTTGGCACAAGTTAGCGGAAATTGATTTTATTTATTTTTTTCTCACAGTCTCCCTTTCCGCTAACTTGGGACAAAAATTTCAATCTTTCATGGACTCAATATGCCCCTCACGGAATACCTTGGGGTGTCTTCTTTCCGAAATGGGGTCACATGTGGGGTATTTATACTGCCCTGGCATTCTAGGGGCCCTAAAGCGTGAGAAGAAGTCTGGAATATAAATCTCTAAAAATTTTTACGCGTTTGGATTCCGTGAGGGGTATGGTGAGTTCATGTGAGATTTTATTTTTTGACACAAGTTAGTGGAATATGAGACTTTGTAAGAAAAAAAAAAAAAATTTCCGCTAACTTGGGCCAAAAAAATGTCTGAATGGAGCCTTACAGGGGGGTGATCAATGACAGGGGGGTGATCAATGACAGGGGGGGTGATCAATGACAGGGGGGTGATCAATGACAGGGGGCTGATCAGGGAGTCTATATGGGGTGATCATCCCCCTGTCATTGATCACCCCCCTGTAAGGCTCTATTCAGACGTCCGTTTGTGTTTTGTGGATCCGATCCATGGATCCGTGGATCCGTAAAACACATACGGACGTCTGAATGCAGCCTGACAGGGGGGGTGATCAATGACAGGGGGGTGATCAGGGAGTCTATATGGGGTGATCACCCCCCCCCTGGAAGGCTCCAGGGAGACGCCTGTATGTGTTTTGCGGATCCGATCCATCTATCAGTGGATCCGTAAAAATCATGCGGACGTCTGAATGGAGCTTTACAGGGGGGTGATCAATGACAGGGGGGTAATCAATGACAGGGGGGTGATCAGGGAGTCTATATGGGGTGATCACCACAGTCATTGATCACGCCCCTGTAAGGCTCCATTCAGACGTCCGTATGCGTTTTGCGGATCCGATCCATCTATCAGTGGATCCGTAAAAATCATGCGGACGTCTGAATAGAGCTTTACAGGGGGGTCATCAATGACAGGGGGGTAATCAATGACAGGGGGGTGATCAGGGAGTCTATATGGGGTGATCAAGGGTGAATAAGGGGTTAATAAGTGACAGGGGGGGGGGTGTAGTGTAGTGGTGCTTGGTGCAACATATTACTGAGCTACCTGTGTCCTCTGGTGGTCGATCCAAACAAAGGGGACCACCAGAGGACCAGGTAGCAGGTATATTAGACGCTGTTATCAAAACAGCGTCTAATATACCAGTTAGGGGTTAAAAAAATCACATCTCCAGCCTGCCAGCGAACGATCGCCGCTGGCAGGCTGGAGATCCACTCGCTTACCTTCCGATCCTGTGAGCGCGCGCGCGGTCACAGGAAATCTCGCGTCTCGCGAGATGACGCGTATATGCGTGACTGTGCGCAGCGCTGCCACCTCCGGAACGCGAATCTGCGTTAGGCGGTCCGGAGGTGGTTAAAGAGGACCTTTCACTACTCTACAAACTAAAAACTAACTACATCAGTGGGCAGAGCGGCGCCCAGGGGTCTCCCTGCACTTACTAGTATGTCTGGGCGCCGCTCCGTTCGCCCGGTATAGGCTCCGGTGTCTGCGCTCCCTCTGCTGTACTGGAGTGATTTTTTGTATGAGGCGTGTCCCTTGCTGCAGCGCTGGCCAATCGCAGCGCACAGCTCATAGCCTGGCTATGAGCTGTGCGCTGCGATTGGCCAGTGCTGCAGCAAGGGACACTCCTCATACAAAAAATCACTCCAGTACAGCAGAGGGAGCGCAGACACCGGAGCCTATACCGGGCGAACGGAGCGGCGCCCAGACATACTAGTAAGTGCAGGGGACCCCTGGGCGCCGCTCTGCCCACTGATGTAGTTAGTTTTTAGTTTGTAGCGTAGTGAAAGGTCCTCTTTAAGGGCTAGAACCCTTGTCATATTCACCCTAATAGCGCTCTATAAGGGTGAATAGGACTTTACACTCTCCCTGCTGCCCTGTGCACACAACAGCAGGGAGCTGACCATGGCAGCCAGCCTCTCATGAGCCCCCCAGCCTCTCATGTGCCCCCCAGCCTCTGATCCGAACCCCCAGCCTCTCATGTGCCCCCCAGCCTCTCATGTGCCCCCCAGCCTGTCATGTGCTCCCCTAGCCTCTTATGTGCTCCCCCAGCCTCTCATGTGCCCCCCAGCCCCTGATCCGCCCCCCCAGCCTCTCATGTGCCCCCCAACCTCTCCCTCTTATCAACCCCCTCTGGTAACTCAAACCCACCCCTCCCTCCCCAGTATTAATCATTGGTGGCAGTGGCCACAGGGTCCCCCTCCCCCCCCCCCCCCCATCATTGGTGGCAGTGGGCAGTTCCGATCGGAGTCCCAGCAGTGTAATGCTGGGGCTCCGATCGGTTACCATGGCAGCCAGGACGCTACTGAAGTCCTGGCTGCCATGGTATGTTAGTGAGCAGCATTATACTCACGTGCGCCGTGGCCGCCGGTCGCTCCTTCTTCTCATAGGTCTGTGCGGCACATTGCTAATGCTATAAGCATTAGCAAAGCGCTGCACAGACAGAAGAAGGAGCGACCGGCGGCCACGGCGCACGTGAGTATAATGCTGCTCACTAACATACCATGGCAGCCAGGACTTCAGTAGCGTGACTCCTGGCTGCCATGGTAACCGATCGGAGCCCCAGCATTACACTGCTGGGACTCTGATCGGAACTGCCCACTGCCACCAATGCAGAGAGTCGAGACTGAAGAACATTCCCGGCACCCGACCTCTGACAGGACGCTGTGATCCGCGCGATTAACCCCTCAGCTGAGGGGTTAATTGTGGCGGATCGCAGCGTGCAGTCATAGGGGCCGGGATATGGCCGGCACATTCATTGGTGGCGCAGTGGCCACAGTCCCTCCCCTCCTCCTCTGTTCTCATTGGTGGTCAGCGGCAGCCGCGCACAGTGGGGAGGGACTCCCTTCTCCACTGTGCCGGCTCAGGAGAACATGGTGCGCGCCGAGAGCGCGATCATATCGCGGTCCGGCGATATAGGCGATATGCACAAAATCCATATCGTGGCACAAATTTATATTGCATATCGCCTATATCGCCCAACACTACCCCCCTCCTACTTTCAGGGGTTAACAACCCCTATTATATCCCCCCCTTCTACTTTCGGGAATTAATAGCCTCTACTATATTTCTACCCCCCTCCTACTTTTAGGGGTTAACACCCCCTATTATATTCCCCCCCTCCTACTTCCAGGGGTTAACAGCCCCTATTATATTTCCCCCCCTTCCTACTTTCGGGGGTTAACGGCCCCTATTATATTTCTACCCCCTCCTACTTTCAGGGGTTAACAGCGCCTATTATATTTCTACCCCCCTTCCTATTTTCGGGGGTTAACAGCCCCTATTATACTTCTCCCCCCTCCTACTTTCAGGGGTTAACGGCCCCTATTATATTTCTCCCCCCTCCTACTTTCAGGGGTTAACAGCGCCTATTATATTTCTACCCCCCTTCCTATTTTCGGGGGTTAACAGCCCCTATTATACTTCTCCCCCCTCCTACTTTCAGGGGTTAACGGCCCCTATTATATTTCTCCCCCCCTTCCTACTTTCAGGGGTTAACAGCCCCTATTATATTGCCCCCCCTTCCTACTTTCAGGAGTTAACAGTCCCTATTATATTTCCCCCCCCCGCTCCTAATTTCGGGGGGAGGGGGTTTAACAGCCCCTATTATATTTCTCCCCCCCCCTTCCTACTTTCGGGGGTTAACAGCCCCTATTATATTGCCCCCCTTCCTACTTTCGGGGGTTAACAGCCCCTATTATATTTACCCCCCCTCCTCCTACTTTCAGGGGTTAACAGCCCCTATTATATCCCCCCCCCTTCCTACTTTCAGAGGTTAACAGCCCCTATTATATTTCTCCCCCCCTTCTTACTTTCGGGGGTTAACAGCCCCTATTATATCCCCCATCCTACTTTCAAGGGTTAATAGCCCCAATTATATTTCTCCCCCCCTTCCTACTTTCGGGGGTTAAAAGCCCCTATTATATCCCCCCTCCTACTTTCAGGGGTTAATGGCCCCTATTATATTCCCCCCCCCCTTCATACTTTCGGGGGTTAACAGCCCCTATTATATTCCCCCCTTCCTACTTTCAGGGCTTAACAGCCCCTATTATATTCCCCCCCCCCCCCGCTCCTAATTTCGGGGGGAGGGGGGTTAACAGCCCCTATTATATTTCTCCCCCCCTTCCTACTTTCGGGGGTTAACAGCCCCCATTATATTGCCCCCCCCTTCCTACTTTCAGGGGTTAACAGCCCCTATTTTATCCCCCCCCTCCTACTTTCGGGGGTTAACGGCCCCTATTATATTTCAACCCCCCTCCTACTTTCAGGGGTTACCAGCCCCTATTATATTACTCCCCCCCTTACTACTTTCAGGGGTTAACAGCCCCTATTATATTGCCCCCCCTTCCTACTTTCAGGGGGGGTTAACGGCCCCTATTACATCCCCCCTCCTACTTTCAGGGGTTAACAGCCCCTATTATATTTCTACCCCCCTCCTACTTTCTGGGGTTAATAGCCCCTATTATATTTCTCCCCCCTTCCTACTTTCGGGGGTTAACAGCCCCTATTACATCCCCCTCCTACTTTCAAGGGTTAACAGCCCCTATTATATTTCTCCCCCCCTTCCTACTTTCGGGGGTTAACAGCCCCTATTATATTGCCCCCCCTTCCTACTTTCAGGGATTAACAGCCCCTATTATATCTCCCCCCCCCCTTCCTACTTTCGGGGGTTAACAGCCCCTATTATATCCCCCATCCTACTTTCAAGGGTTAACAGCCCCAATTATATTTCTCTCCCCCTTCCTACTTTCGGGGTTTAACAGCCCCTATTATATCCCCCCTCCTACTTTCAGGAGTTAACGGCCCCTATTATATTCCCCCCTTCTTACTTTCAGGGGGTTAACAGCCCCTATTATATATCCCCTCCTACTTTCAGGGGTTAACAGCCCCTATTATATTCCCCCCTTCTTACTTTCAGGGGGTTAACAGCCCCTATTATATATCCCCTCCTACTTTCAGGGGTTAACAGCCCCTATTATATTTCCCCCCCCCCCCCTTCCTACTTTCGGGGGTTAACGGCCCCTATTATATTTCAACCCCCCTCCTACTTTCAGGGGTTAACAGCCCCTATTATATTACTCCCCCCCTTCCTACTTTCAGGGGTTAACAGCCCCTATTATATTGCCCCCCTTCCTACTTTTAGGGGGGTTAACGGCCCCTATTACATCCCCCCTTTTACTTTCAGGGGTTAACAGCCCCTATTATATTTCTACCCCCCTCCTACTTTCGGGGGTTAACAGCCCCTATTATATCCCCCCTCCTACTTTCAGGGGTTAACGGCCCCTATTATATTTCTACTAGGGATCGACCAATATAGATTTTTTTAGGGCCGATACCGATAATTTGTGAACTTTCAGGCCGATAGCCGATAATTTATACCGATATTCTGGGAATTTTCATTTTTGAAAAAAAATAATTCCTACACAAATCTGCTGAAAATTAATATGTTTATTGTTAACGTGCAATTTTTATTTTTTTTGTAAATCTTTCTTTTTCATTTATACTTAATATTTTTTAGTTTTTTTTTTTTTACTAACTTTTAGCCCCCTTAGGGACTAGAACCTTTGTCCTATTCACCCTGATAGATCTCTATCAGAGTGAATAGGATCTCGCACTCTCCCTGCTTCCCTGTGCTCTGTGCACACAGCAGCATGGAGCTTATCATGGCAGCCAGGGCTTCAGTAGCGTCCTGGCTGCCATGGTAACCGATCGGAGCCCCAGGCTTACACTGCTAGGGCTCCGATCGGAGGAGCAGGGGAGAGGGGATCCTGTGGCCACTGCCACCAATGATTAATACTGGGGAGGGGGCTTAGGTGGGGGGCGAACTGTGCCAGCAACGTTTTTAATACTGGGATGGGGGTGGGGGGCGCACTGCGCCACCAATGATTAATACTGGGGGGCTTGGGGGGGGGCGCACTGCACCACAAATGAAGATAAATCTCTCATTAATTCATATACAGGAGGCGGGAGCTGGCTGCAGAATCACATAGCCGTCTCCCGACCTCTATCAGCGGTAGCTGAGATCAGCGGCACCTAAGGGGTTAACTACCGCGGATCGCAGCTACCGCTCATAGAGGTCGGGAGTCGGCTATGTGATTCTGCAGCTCCCGCCTCCTGTATATGAATGAATGAGAGAGGTATCTTCATTGGTGGAGCGGTGGCCACAGCCCCTCCCCTTCTTTTGTCCTCTCTCCTCTAATTGGCGGCAGCAGCAGCACAGGGGGAGGAGACACTGCTTCCTTCTCCCCTGTGCTGCTGAGGGAACACAGAGAGCGCTGAGGTTCTAGTCTAAATTTTCTTGCAATATATTGGGGGTAGCACCTCTTTTAGACGGCACACGCCCATCTACCTGGGACTTCTGAGCCGAGTACGTTTGTAGCTGGTTCCTACACTGCCCTGAATATTGAAGGCTTAAGTAAGTCCAAAGTGAGGCAGTATATTTAGTGATAGGGACCCATCTGCGGAAGCCACCTTGACGCCTGGTAGATGGGCCCGACACGTATGTGCGCTAAGAGCTTCCATTACTCATTTATAGTCTGTATTGTACCACTTTTATCTAGAATGACCCCCATTTCTTGGCTCTATTGTGCAGCCATTTTGTTTTTTGTAGTTAGCCCTTATTACCACGTCACTGCTCTCACCCTCCTGACGCTGTTCGGCTGTGGCGTGCCCTATTCACTGCTCTCACCTTCCTGACGCTGTTCTGCTGTGGAGTGCCCTATTCACTGCTCTCACCCTCCTGACGCTGTTCTGCTGTGGCGTGCCCTATTCACTGCTCTCACCCTCCTGACGCTGTTCTGCTGCGGCGTGCCCTATTCACTGCTCTCACCCTCCTGACGCTGTTCTGCTGTGGCGTGCCCTATTCACTGCTCTCACCCTCCTGACGCTGTTCTGCTGTGGCATGCCCTATTCACTGCTCTCACCTTCCTGACGCTGTTCTGCTGTGGCATGCCCTATTCACTGCTCTCACCTTCCTGACGCTGTTCTGCTGTGGCGTGCCCTATTCACTGCTCTCACCCTCCTGACGCTGTTCTGCTGTGGCGTGCCCTATTCACTGCTCTCACCCTCCTGATGCTGTTCTGCTGTGGCGTGCCCTATTCACTGCTCTCACCTTCCTGACGCTGTTCTGCTGTGGCGTGCCCTATTCACTGCTCTCACCCTCCTGACGCTGTTCTGCTGTGGCGTGCCCTATTCACTGCTCTCACCCTCCTGATGCTGTTCTGCTGCGGCGTGCCCTATTCACTGCTCTCACCCTCCTGATGCTGCTCTGATGTGGCGTGCCCTATTCACTGCTCTCACCCTCCTGACGCTGTTCTGCTGTGGCGTGCCCTATTCACTGCTCTCACCCTCCTGACGCTGTTCTGCTGTGGCATGCCCTATTCACTGCTCTCACCATCCTGACGCTGTTCTGCTGTGGCGTGCCCTATTCACTGCTCTCACCCTCCTGACGCTGTTCTGCTGTGGCGTGCCCTATTCACTGCTCTCACCCTCCTGATGCTGTTCTGCTGCGGCGTGCCCTATTCACTGCTCTCACCCTCCTGATGCTGTTCTGCTGCGGCGTGCCCTATTCACTGCTCTCACCCTCCTGATGCTGTTCTGCTGCGGCGTGCCCTATTCACTGCTCTCACCCTCCTGATGCTGTTCTGCTGCGGCGTGCCCTATTCACTGCTCTCACCCTCCTGACGCTGTTCTGCTGTGGCGTGCCCTATTCACTGCTCTCACCCTGCAGACGCTGTTCTGCTGTGGCGTGCCCTATTCACTGCTCTCACCCTCCTGACGCTGTTCTGCTGTGGCGTGCCCTATTCACTGCTCTCACCCTCCTGATGCTGTTCTGCTGCGGCGTGCCCTATTCACTGCTCTCACCCTCCTGACGCTGTTCGGCTGTGGTGTGCCCTATTCACTGCTCTCACCCTCCTGACGCTGTTCTGCTGTGGCGTGCCCTATTCACTGCTCTCACCTTCCTGACGCTGTTCTGCTGTGGAGTGCCCTATTCACTGCTCTCACCCTCCTGACGCTGTTCTGCTGTGGCATGCCCTATTCACTGCTCTCACCCTGCTGACGCTGTTCTGCTGTGGCATGCCCTATTCACTGCTCTCACCCTCCTGACGCTGTTCTGCTGTGGCGTGCCCTATTCACTGCTCTCACCCTCCTGACGCTGTTCTGCTGCGGCGTGCCCTATTCACTGCTCTCCCCTTCCTGACGCTGTTCTGCTGTGGCATGCCCTATTCACTGCTCTCACCCTCCTGACGCTGTTCTGCTGTGGAGTGCCCTATTCACTGCTCTCACCCTCCTGACGCTGTTCTGCTGTGGAGTGCCCTATTCACTGCTCTCACCCTCCTGACGCTGTTCTGCTGTGGAGTGCCCTATTCACTGCTCTCACCCTCCTGACGCTGTTCTGCTGTGGAGTGCCCTATTCACTGCTCTCACCCTCCTGACGCTGTTCTGCTGTGGCATGCCCTATTCACTGCTCTCACCCTGCTGACGCTGTTCTGCTGTGGCATGCCCTATTCACTGCTCTCACCCTCCTGACGCTGTTCTGCTGTGGCGTGCCCTATTCACTGCTCTCACCTTCCTGACGCTGTTCTGCTGTGGAGTGCCCTATTCACTGCTCTCACCCTCCTGACGCTGTTCTGCTGCGGCATGCCCTATTCACCGCTCTCACCCTCCTGACGCTGTTCTGCTGTGGCGTGCCCTATTCACTGCTCTCACCATCCTGACGCTGTTCTGCTGTGGCGTGCCCTATTCACTGCTCTCACCCTCCTGACGCTGTTCTGCTGCGGCATGCCCTATTCACCGCTCTCACCCTCCTGACGCTGTTCTGCTGTGGCGTGCCCTATTCACTGCTCTCACCATCCTGACGCTGTTCGGCTGTGGCGTGCCCTATTCACTGCTCTCACCCTCCTGACGCTGTTCTGCTGCGGCATGCCCTATTCACTGCTCTCACCCTCCTGATGCTGTTCTGCTGTGGAGTGCCCTATTCACTGCTCTCACCTTCCTGACGCTGTTCTGCTGTGGAGTGCCCTATTCACTGCTCTCACCCTCCTGACACTGTTCTGCTGTGGCGTGCCCTATTCACTGCTCTCACCCTCCTGACGCTGTTCTGCTGTGGTGTGCCCTATTCACTGCTCTCACCCTCCTGACGCTGTTCTGCTGTGGAGTGCCCTATTCACTGCTCTCACCCTCCTGACACTGTTCTGCTGTGGCGTGCCCTATTCACTGCTCTCACCCTCCTGACGCTGTTCTGCTGTGGTGTGCCCTATTCACTGCTCTCACCCTCCTGACGCTGTTCTGCTGTGGAGTGCCCTATTCACTGCTCTCACCCTCCTGACGCTGTTCTGCTGTGGCGTGCCCTATTCACTGCTCTCACCCTCCTGACGCTGTTCTGCTGTGGCATGCTCTATTCACTGCTCTCACCCTCCTGACGCTGTTCTGCTGTGGCGTGCCCTATTCACTGCTCTCACCCTCCTGACGCTGTTCTGCTGTGGCGTGCCCTATTCACTGCTCTCACCCTCCTGACGCTGTTCTGCTGTGGCGTGCCCTATTCACTGCTCTCACCTTCCTGACGCTGTTCTGCTGTGGCGTGCCCTATTCACTGCTCTCACCCACCTGACGCTGTTCTGCTGTGGCGTGCCCTATTCACTGCTCTCACCCTCCTGACGCTGTTCTGCTGGGGCGTGCCCTATTCACTGCTCTCACCCTCCTGACGCTGTTCTGCTGTGGCGTGCCCTATTCACTGCTCTCACCATCCTGACGCTGTTCTGCTGTGGAGTGCCCTATTCACTGCTCTCACCCTCCTGACGCTGTTCTGCTGTGGCGTGCCCTATTCACTGCTCTCACCTTCCTGACGCTGTTCTGCTGTGGCGTGCCCTATTCACTGCTCTCACCCTCCTGACGCTGTTCTGCTGTGGCGTGCCCTATTCACTGCTCTCACCTTCCTGACGCTGTTCTGCTGTGGTGTGCCCTATTCACTGCTCTCACCCTCCTGACGCTGTTCTGCTGTGGCGTGCCCTATTCACTGCTCTCACCTTCCTGACGCTGTTCTGCTGTGGCGTGCCCTATTCACTGCTCTCACCCTCCTGATGCTGTTCTGCTGCGGCGTGCCCTATTCACTGCTCTCACCCTCCTGATGCTGTTCTGCTGCGGCGTGCCCTATTCACTGCTCTCACCCTCCTGACGCTGTTCTGCTGTGGCGTGCCCTATTCACTGCTCTCACCCTCCTGACGCTGTTCTGCTGTGGAGTGCCCTATTCACTGCTCTCACCCTCCTGACGCTGTTCTGCTGTGGAGTGCCCTATTCACTGCTCTCACCCTCCTGACGCTGTTCTGCTGTGGAGTGCCCTATTCACTGCTCTCACCCTCCTGACGCTGTTCTGCTGTGGCATGCCCTATTCACTGCTCTCACCCTGCTGACGCTGTTCTGCTGTGGCATGCCCTATTCACTGCTCTCACCCTCCTGACGCTGTTCTGCTGTGGCGTGCCCTATTCACTACTCTCACCCTCCTGACGCTGTTCTGCTGTGGCATGCCCTATTCACTGCTCTCACCCTCCTGACGCTGTTCTGCTGTGGCATGCCCTATTCACTGCTCTCACCCTCCTGACGCTGTTCTGCTGTGGCGTGCCCTATTCACTGCTCTCACCCTCCTGACGCTGTTCTGCTGTGGCATGCCCTATTCACTGCTCTCACCCTCCTGATGCTGTTCTGCTGTGGCATGCCCTATTCACTGCTCTCACCCTCCTGACGCTGTTCTGCTGTGGCGTGCCCTATTCACCGCTCTCACCCTCCTGACGCTGTTCTGCTGTGGCGTGCCCTATTCACCGCTCTCACCCTCCTGACGCTGTTCTGCTGTGTAGTGCCCTATTCACTGCTCTCACCCTCCTGACGCTGTTCTGCTGTGGCGTGCCCTATTCACTGATCTCACCCTCCTGACGCTGTTCTGCTGTGGCATGCCCTATTCACTGCTCTCACCCTCCTGACGCTGTTCTGCTGTGGCGTGCCCTATTCACTGCTCTCACCCTCCTGATGCTGTTCTGCTGTGGCATGCCCTATTCACTGCTCTCACCTTCCTGACGCTGTTCTGCTGTGGCGTGCCCTATTCACTGCTCTCACCCTCCTGACGCTGTTCTGCTGTGGCGTGCCCTATTCACTGCTCTCACCCTCCTGACGCTGTTCTGCTGTGGCATGCCCTATTCACTGCTCTCACCTTCCTGACGCTGTTCTGCTGTGGCGTGCCCTATTCACTGCTCTCACCCTCCTGACGCTGTTCTGCTGTGGCGTGCCCTATTCACTGCTCTCACCCTCCTGACGCTGTTCTGCTGTGGCATGCCCTCGTCACTGCTCTCACCCTCCTGATGCTGTTCTGCTGTGGCATGCCCTATTCACTGCTCTCACCCTCCTGACGCTGTTCTGCTGTGGCGTGCCCTATTCACCGCTCTCACCCTCCTGACGCTGTTCTGCTGTGGCGTGCCCTATTCACTGCTCTCACCCTCCTGACGCTGTTCTGCTGTGGCGTGCCCTATTCACTGCTCTCACCCTCCTGACGCTGTTCTGCTGTGGCATGCCCTATTCACTGCTCTCACCCTCCTGACGCTGTTCTGCTGTGGCGTGCCCTATTCACTGCTCTCACCCTCCTGATGCTGTTCTGCTGTGGCATGCCCTATTCACTGCTCTCACCTTCCTGACGCTGTTCTGCTGTGGCGTGCCCTATTCACTGCTCTCACCCTCCTGATGCTTTTCTGCTGTGGCATGCCCTATTCACCGCTCTCACCTTCCTGACGCTGTTCGGCTGTGGCGTGCCCTATTCACCGCTCTCACCCTCCTGATGCTGTTCTGCTGTGGCATGCCCTATTCACTGCGCTCACCCTCCTGACGCTGTTCTGCTGTGGCATGCCCTATTCATGCTCTCACCCTCCTGACACTGTTCTGCTGTGGCATGCCAATGTAACAGCTCTCAAACTCCTCGTGCTGTTCTGCTGTGGTGTGCCCCATTCACACCCTTCTGCTGCGGCATGTCCACGCCACCGCTCTTATCCTCCTGCTGCTGTTGTGTGTCCACGTCACCGCTATCACCCTCCTGCTGCTGTTCTGCTGTGGCATGCCGACATCACCGCTCTCATCCTCCTGATGGTGTTCTGATGTGGAGTGCACACGTCACCGCTCTCACCCACCTGATGGTGTTCTGCTGTGGTGTGTCCACGTCACTGCTCTCACCCCCCTGATGCTGTTCTGCTGTGACGTGCCCACGTCACTGCTCTCACCCTCCTAATGGTGTTCTGCTGAAGATGTTCTGCTATGGTGTGCCCCGTTCACCGCTCTCACCCTCCTGCTGCTGTTCTGCTGTGGCATGCCGACATCACCGCTCTCATCCTCCTGATGGTGTTCTGATGTGGAGTGCACATGTCACCGCTCTCACCCACCTGATGGTGTTCTGCTGTGGTGTGTCCACGTCACTGCTCTCACCCTCCTGACGCTGTTCTGCTGTGTTGTGTCCACATCACTGCCCTCAGCCTCCTGAATCTGTTCTGCTGTGGTGTGTCCACATCACCATTCTCACCATCCTAATGGTATTCTGCTGTAGTGTACCCAAGTCACCGCTCTCCCCCTCTTGATGCTGTTCTGCTGTGGCGTGCCTACGTTACTGCTCTCACCCTCCTAATGGTGTTCTGCTGACACTGTTCTGCTATGGTGTGCCCCGTTCACCGCTCTCACCCTCCTGACGTTGTTCTGCTGTGGCGTGTCCTATTCACTGCTCTCACCCTTCTAATGGTGTTCTGCTGACACTGTTCTGCTATGGTGTGCCCCGTTCACCGCTCTCACCCTCCTGACGTTGTTCTGCTGTGGCGTGTCCTATTCACTGCTCTCACCCTTCTAATGGTGTTCTGCTGTGGTGTGCCCAAGTCACCGCTCTCACCCTCCTGAAACTGTTCTGATGTGACAGAGTGTCGGCGAGTAGTTTCTCAGGCTCCACCCTGAGAACAGGAAGGGAGCACAGTCATGTCCCTGGAGATACACAGACATATCACTGCTTGCTGTCATTATTTCCATCCTATCTGATGGTTTTGGTACAATGTGCCAGTGTAGACAGTGCTGAGAAATACCCCACAACAACACAGACTCTCACCTGCACTTGCACACTGTAACGGCCCCTTCGCTGCACAGGCAGGGTTATACACCTCTGGTTGTATATAGTGAATGCTATTATTCACTGACAGCAAGCAGAAGTAATAGAAATGGAAAGGGAGTGAAGTGCAAGGTCTGCTCATTGACACTGATGAAACTTTATTTATAACGGACGATCTAGGCTGTTGCCATCTAGCAGCCACAGGGTTAAAGCCACTTTGTCCTAGACAGACGTCAGCGCCATTCCAGGAGATCAATTTACCGCCGCCACCAGGAAGGGAAGCGCTGCCTGACCCTGTAATAGAGAGGACAGGAAGGCTATGACAGCTGCCGGAACCCTGGGGCATGCCAGGAGTCCTAACGTCACATTATAAGGGTATTACAGGTCACCTCGTAGGGTAACACCCCCTCCCCCATACTGTAATGTTATATAGAGATTACAGGTCACCTCGTAGGGTAACACCCCCTCCCCCATACTGTAAGGTTATATAGAGATTACAGGTCACCTCGTAGGGTAACACCCCCTCGCCCATACTGTAATGTTATATAGAGATTACAGGACACCTCTTAGGGTAACACCCCCTCCCCCATACTGTAAGGTTATATAGAGATTACAGGTCACCTCGTAGGGTAACACCCCCTCCCCCATACTGTAATGTTATATAGAGATTACAGGTCACCTCGTAGGGTAACACCCCCCTCCCCCATACTGTAATGTTATATAGAGATTACAGGTCACCTCGTAGGGTAACACCCCCTCCCCCATACTGTAATGTTATATAGAGATTACAGGACACCTCGTAGGGTAACACCCCCTCCCCCATACTGTAATGTTATATAGAGATTACAGGACACCTCGTAGGGTAACACCCCCTCCCCCATACTGTAATGTTATATAGAGATTACAGGTCACCTCGTAACACCCCCTCCCCCATACTGTAATGTTATATAGAGATTACAGGACACCTCGTAGGGTAACACCCCCTCCCCCATACTGTAATGTTATATAGAGATTACAGGACACCTCGTAGGGTAACACCCCCTCCCCCATACTGTAATGTTATATAGATTACAGGACACCTCGTAGGGTAACACCCCCTCCCCCATACTGTAATGTTATATAGATTACAGGACACCTCGTAGGGTAACACCCCCTCCCCCATACTGTAATGTTATATAGAGATTACAGGACACCTCGTAGGGTAACACCCCCTCCCCCATACTGTAATGTTATATAGAGATTACAGGTCACCTCGTAGGGTAACACCCCCTCCCCCATACTGTAATGTTATATAGAGATTACAGGTCACCTCGTAGGGTAACACCCCCTCCCCCATACTGTAATGTTATATAGAGATTACAGGACACCTCGTAGGGTAACACCCCCTCCCCCATACTGTAATGTTATATAGAGATTACAGGACACCTCGTAGGGTAACACCCCCTCCCCCATACTGTAATGTTATATAGAGATTACAGGACACCTCGTAGGGTAACACCCCCTCCCCCATACTGTAATGTTATATAGATTACAGGACACCTCGTAGGGTAACACCCCCTCCCCCATACTGTAATGTTATATAGAGATTACAGGTCACCTCGTAGGGTAACACCCCCTCCCCCATACTGTAATGTTATATAGAGATTACAGGACACCTCGTAGGGTAACACCCCCTCCCCCATAATGTAATGTTATATAGAGATTACAGGTCACCTCGTAGGGTAACACCCCCTCCCCCATACTGTAATGTTATATAGAGATTACAGGACACCTCGTAGGGTAACACCCCCTCCCCCATACTGTAATGTTATATAGAGATTACAGGTCACCTCGTAGGGTAACACCCCCTCCCCCATACTGTAATGTTATATAGAGATTACAGGACACCTCGTAGGGTAACACCCCCTCCCCCATACTGTAATGTTATATAGAGATTACAGGACACCTCGTAGGGTAACACCCCCTCCCCCATACTGTAATGTTATATAGAGATTACAGGTCACCTCGTAGGGTAACACCCCCTCCCCCATACTGTAATGTTATATAGAGATTACAGGACACCTCGTAGGGTAACAGCCCTCCCCCATACTGTAATGTTATATAGATTACAGGACACCTCGTAGGGTAACACCCCCTCCCCCATACTGTAATGTTATATAGAGATTACAGGACACCTCGTAGGGTAACACCCCCTCCCCCATACTGTAATGTTATATAGAGATTACAGGACACCTCGTAGGGTAACACCCCCTCCCCCATACTGTAATGTTATATAGAGATTACAGGACACCTCGTAGGGTAACACCCCCTCCCCCATACTGTAATGTTATATAGAGATTACAGGTCACCTCGTAGGGTAACACCCCCTCCCCCATACTGTAATGTTATATAGAGATTACAGGACACCTCGTAGGGTAACACCCCCTCCCCCATTCTGTAATGTTATATAGAGATTACAGGACACCTCGTAGGGTAACACCCCCTCCCCCATACTGTAATGTTATATAGAGATTACAGGTCACCTCGTAGGGTAACACCCCCCCCCCCCATACTGTAATGTTATATAGAGATTACAGGTCACCTCGTAGGGTAACACCCCCCTCCCCCCATACTGTAATGTTATATAGAGATTACAGGTCACCTCGTAGGGTAACCCCCCCTCCCCCATACTGTAATGTTATATAGAGATTACAGGACACCTCGTAGGGTAACACCCCCTCCCCCATACTGTAATGTTATATAGAGATTACAGGACACCTCGTAGGGTAACACCCCCTCCCCCATACTGTAATGTTATATAGAGATTACAGGACACCTCGTAGGGTAACACCCCCTCCCCCATACTGTAATGTTATATAGAGATTACAGGTCACCTCGTAGGGTAACACCCCCCCCCCCATACTGTAATGTTATATAGAGATTACAGGACACCTCGTAGGGTAACACCCCCTCCCCCATACTGTAATGTTATATAGAGATTACAGGACACCTCGTAGGGTAACACCCCCTCCCCCATACTGTAAGGTTATATAGAGATTACAGGTCTCCTCGTAGGGTAACACCCCCTCCCCCATACTGTAATGTTATATAGAGATTACAGGACACCTCGTATGGTAACACCCCCTCCCCCATACTGTAATGTTATATAGAGATTACAGGACACCTCGTAGGGTAACACCCCCTCCCCCATACTGTAATGTTATATAGAGATTACAGGACACCTCGTAGGGTAACACCCCCTCCCCCATACTGTAATGTTATATAGAGATTACAGGACACCTCGTATGGTAACACCCCCTCCCCCATACTGTAATGTTATATAGAGATTACAGGACACCTCGTAGGGTAACACCCCCTCCCCCATACTGTAATGTTATATAGAGATTACAGGTCACCTCGTAGGGTAACACCCCCTCCCCCATACTGTAATGTTATATAGAGATTACAGGTCACCTCGTAGGGTAACACCCCCTCCCCCATACTGTAATGTTATATAGAGATTACAGGACACCTCGTAGGGTAACACCCCCTCCTCCATATACACTGTAGACTATATAGGAGTCAATATAAACTATATATAGGGAGCAGTATACATTATATAGGGGCAGTATATATAGGAGGCAGTTGACATTATATATAAGGTGCAGTATACTCTATATATAGGGGCAGTAGATGCTATACATAAAAGGCAACACTATACATAGGGACAGTATTAACCATATATTGGGGCTGTATACACTATATATATATATATATATATATATATAGAGAGAGCCGTATACACTATATATATATAGGAAGCATTATACACACTATAAATATATAGGAAGCAGTATACACTATATGTAGAGAGAGAGAGATAGGCTGTGTACTCTATATAGGAGGCAGTATACACTATATACAGGGGCAGTATACACTATATATACAGGGGCAGTATACACTATATATACAGGGGCAGTATACACCATATATAGGAGGCAGTATACACCATATATAGGAGGCAGTATACACCATATATAGGAGGCAGTATACACCATATATAGGAGGCAGTATACACCATATATAGGAGGCAGTATACACTATATATAGGGGGCAGTATACACCATATATAGGAGGCAGTATACACCATATATAGGCACAGTATACAGTAAATATAGTGGCAGTATACACCATATATTGTGGGTAGTATACACTATATATAGAGGCAGTATACACTATATATAGAGGCAGTATACACCATATATTGTGGGTAGTATACACCATATATAGAGGCAGTATACACTATATACAGGAGGCAGTATACACTACATATAGGAGGCAGTATACACTATATACAGGGGCAGTATACACTATATACAGGGGCAGTATACACTATATATAGGAGGCAGTATACACTACATATAGGAGGCAGTATACACTACATACAGGAGGCAGTATACACTATATATACAGGGGCAGTATACACTATATATAGGAGGCAGTAGACACTATATATAGGAGGCAGTATACACTACATATAGGAGGCAGTATACACTACATATAGGAGGCAGTATACACTATATACAGGGGCAGTATACACTATATATAGGAGGTAGTATACACTATATATAGGAGGCAGTATACACTATATATACAGGGGCAGTATACACTATATATAGGAGGCAGTATACACTATATATAGGAGGCAGTATACACCATATATAGGAGGCAGTATACACCATATATAGGAGGCAGTATACACTATATATAGGAGGCAGTATACACTATATATACAGGGGCAGTATACACTATATATAGGAGGCAGTATACACTATATATAGGAGGCAGTATACACCATATATAGGAGGCAGTATACACCATATATAGGAGGCAGTATACACTATATATAGGAGGCAGTATACACCATATATAGGCACAGTATACAGTAAATATAGTGGCAGTATACACCATATATTGTGGGTAGTATACACTATATATAGAGGCAGTATACACTATATACAGGGGCAGTATACACTATATATATGAGGCAGTATACACCATATATTGTGGGTAGTATACACTATATATAGAGGCAGTATACACTATATACAGGAGGCAGTACACACTATATACAGGGGCAGTATACACTATATACAGGGGCAGTATACACTACATATAGGAGGTAGTATACACTATATACAGGGGGCAGTATACACTATATACAGGGGCAGTAGACACTATATATAGGAGGCAGTATACACTACATATAGGAGGCAGTATACACTACATATAGGAGGCAGTATACACTATATACAGGGGCAGTATACACTATATATAGGAGGTAGTATACACTATATATAGGAGGCAGTATACACTATATACAGGAGGTAGTATACACTATATATAGGAGGTAGTATACACTATATATAGGAGGCAGTATACACTATATATAGGAGGCAGTATACACTATATATAGGAGGCAGTATACACTATATATAGGAGGCAGTATACACTATATATAGGAGGCAGTATACACTACATATAGGAGGCCGTATACACTACATATAGGAGGCAGTATACACTATATATAGGAGGCAGTATACACTATATATAGGAGGCAGTATACACTACATATAGGAGGCAGTATACACTATATATATAGGAGGCAGTATACACTATATACAGGAGGCAGTATACACTATATACAGGGGGCAGTATACACTATATATAGGAGGCAGTATACACTACATATAGGAGGCAGTATACACTACATATAGGAGGCAGTATACACTACATATAGGAGGCAGTATACACTATATACAGGGGACAGTATACACTACATATAGGAGGCAGTATACACTACATATAGGAGGTAGTATACACTATATACAGGGGCAGTATACACTATATACAGGGGGCAGTATACACTACATATAGGAGGTAGTATACACTATATACAGGGGCAGTATACACTACATATAGGAGGCAGTATACACTACATATAGGAGGCAGTATACACTACATATAGGAGGCAGTATACACTACATATAGGAGGTAGTATACACTACATATAGGAGGCAGTATACACTACATATAGGAGGTAGTATACACTATATACAGGGGCAGTATACACTATATACAGGGGCAGTATACACTATATACAGGGGCAGTATACACTATATACAGGGGCAGTATACACTATATATAGGAGGCAGTATACACTATATACAGGAGGCAGTATACACCATATATAGGAGGCAGTATACACTATATACAGGAGGCAGTATACACCATATATAGGAGGCAGTATACACTATATACAGGGGCAGTATACACTACATATAGGAGGCAGTATACACTACATATAGGAGGCAGTATACACTACATATAGGAGGTAGTATACACTATATACAGGGGCAGTATACACTATATACAGGGGCAGTATACACTATATACAGGGGCAGTATACACTATATATAGGAGGCAGTATACACTATATACAGGAGGCAGTATACACCATATATAGGAGGCAGTATACACTATATACAGGAGGCAGTATACACCATATATAGGAGGCAGTATACACTATATACAGGGGCAGTATACACTACATATAGGAGGTAGTATACACTACATATAGGAGGCAGTATACACTATATATAGGAGGCAGTATACACTATATATAGGAGGCAGTATACACTATATACAGGGGGCAGTATACACTACATATAGGAGGTAGTATACACTATATACAGAGGCAGTATACACTATATATAGGGGGCAGTATACACTATATACAGGGGCAGTATACACTATATATAGGAGGCAGTATACACTATATATAGGAGGCAGTATACACTATATATAGGAGGCAGTATACACTATATATAGGAGGCAGTATACACTATATACAGGGGCAGTAGACACTAAATATAGGAGGCTGTGTACTATATATATATATATATACACACGCAGAAGACACTATATAGAGAGGCAGTATATACTATATATAGAAAGGCAGTATACACTATATTTAAGGGCAGTATTGACTGTATATTGGGGATGTATACACTATATACAGGGGCAGTGGACACCATATGTATAGAGGCAGTATACTCTATATATAGGAGGCGGTGTACACTATATACAGGGGGCAGTATACACTATATACAAGAGAGTATACAGTATATATAGAGGCAGTATACACTATAAATAGGAGGTAATATACACTATATATAGAAGAGTATACACCATATATAGGGTTCAGTATACACTATATACAGAGAGCAGTATACACCATATATAGGAGATAGTATACATTATATATAGAGGCAGTATACACTATATACAGGGGGAAGTATACACTATATATAGAATAGTATACACTATATACAGGGGCAGTATACACTATATATAGGAGGCAGTATACACTATATACAGGGGGCAGTATACACTATATATAAAATAGTATACACTATATACAGGGGCAGTATACACTATATATAGAATAGTATACACTATATACAGGGGCAGTATACACTATATATAGGAGGCAGTATACACTATATACAGGGGGGCAGTATACACTATATATAGGAGGCAGTATACACTATGTACAAGAGAGAGTATACAGTATATATAGAGGCAGTATACACTATACACTGCGTGCAGAATTATTAGGCAAATGAGTATTTTGACCACATCATCCTCTTTATGCATGTTGTCTTACTCCAAGCTGTATAGGCTCGAAAGCCTACTACCAATTAAGCATATTAGGTGATGTGCATCTCTGTAATGAGAAGGGGTGTGGTCTAATGACATCAACACCCTATATTAGGTGTGCATAATTATTAGGCAACTTCCTTTCCTTTGGCAACATGGGTCAAAAGAAGGACTTGACAGGCTCAGAAAAGTCAAAAATAGTGAGATATCTTGCAGAGGGATGCAGCACTCTTAAAATTGCAAAGCTTCTGAAGCGTGATCATCGAGCAATCAAGCGTTTCATTCAAAATAGTCAACAGGGTCGCAAGAAGCGTGTGGAAAAACCAAGGCGCAAAATAACTGCCCATGAACTGAGAAAAGTCAAGCGTGCAGCTGCCAAGATGCCACTTGCCACCAGTTTGGCCATATTTCAGAGCTGCAACATCACTGGAGTGCCCAAAAGCACAAGGTGTGCAATACTCAGAGACATGGCCAAGGTAAGAAAGGCTGAAAGACGACCACCACTGAACAAGACACACAAGCTGAAACATCAAGACTGGGCCAAGAAATATCTCAAGACTGATTTTTCTAAGGTTTTATGGACTGATGAAATGAGAGTGAGTCTTGATGGGCCAGATGGATGGGCCCGTGGCTGGATTGGTAAAGGGCAGAGAGCTCCAGTCCGACTCAGACGCCAGCAAGGTGGAGGTGGAGTACTGGTTTGGGCTGGTATCATCAAAGATGAGCTTGTGGGGCCTTTTCGGGTTGAGGATGGAGTCAAGCTCCACTCCCAGTCCTACTGCCAGTTTCTGGAAGACACCTTCTTCAAGCAGTGGTACAGGAAGAAGTCTGCATCCTTCAAGAAAAACATGATTTTCATGCAGGACAATGCTCCATCACACGCGTCCAAGTACTCCACAGCGTGGCTGGCAAGAAAGGGTATAAAAGAAGAAAATCTAATGACATGGCCTCCTTGTTCACCTGATCTGAACCCCATTGAGAACCTGTGGTCCATCATCAAATGTGAGATTTACAAGGAGGGAAAACAGTACACCTCTCTGAACAGTGTCTGGGAGGCTGTGGTTGCTGCTGCACTCAATGTTGATGGTGAACAGATCAAAACACTGACAGAATCCATGGATGGCAGGCTTTTGAGTGTCCTTGCAAAGAAAGGTGGCTATATTGGTCACTGATTTGTTTTTGTTTTGTTTTTGAATGTCAGAAATGTATATTTGTGAATGTTGAGATGTTATATTGGTTTCACTGGTAAAAATAAATAATTGAAATGGGTATATATTTGTTTTTTGTTAAGTTGCCTAATAATTATGCACAGTAATAGTCACCTGCACACACAGATATCCCCCTAAAATAGCTAAAACTAAAAACAAACTAAAAACTACTTCCAAAAATATTCAGCTTTGATATTAATGAGTTTTTTGGGTTCATTGAGAACATGGTTGTTGTTCAATAATAAAATTAATCCTCAAAAATACAACTTGCCTAATAATTCTGCACTCCCTGTATATAGGAGGCAGTATACACTATATACA
This sequence comes from Bufo bufo, assembly GCF_905171765.1. Taxonomy (NCBI): domain Eukaryota; kingdom Metazoa; phylum Chordata; class Amphibia; order Anura; family Bufonidae; genus Bufo; species Bufo bufo. The sequence goes on along the minus strand of NC_053394.1, from coordinate 439,051,360 downwards.
GGGGGCAGTATACACTATATATAGGAGGCAGTATACACTATATATAGGAGGCAGTATACACTATATACAGGGGCAGTATACACTATATATAGGAGGCAGTATACACTATATACAGGGGCAGTATACACTATATATAGGAGGCAGTATACACTACATATAGGAGGCAGTATACACTACATATAGGAGGCAGTATACACTATATATAGGAGCCAGTATACACTATATATAGGAGGCAGTATACACTACATACAGGAGGCAGTATACACTACATATAGGAGGCAGTATACACTATATACAGGGGGCAGTGTACACTACATATAGGAGGCAGTATACACTATATACAGGGGGGCAGTATACACTATATATACAGGGGCAGTATACACTACATATAGGAGGCAGTATACACTATATATAGGAGGCAGTAGACACTATATATAGAGGCAGTATACACTATATACAGGAGGCAGTATACACTATATATAGGAGGCAGTATACACTATATATACAGGGGCAGTATACACTATATATAGGAGGCAGTATACACTATATACAGGGGCAGTATACACTATATATAGGAGGCAGTATACACTATATATAGGAGGCAGTATACACTATATACAGGGGCAGTATACACTATATACAGGGGCAGTATACACTATATATAGGAGGCAGTATACACTATATATAGGAGGCAGTATACACTATATATAGGAGGCAGTATACACTATATATAGGAGGCAGTATACACTATATACAGGGGCAGTATACACTATATATAGGAGGCAGTATACACTATATATAGGAGGCAGTATACACTATATACAGGGGCAGTATACACTATATATAGGAGGCAGTATACACTATATACAGGGGGCAGTATACACTATATACAGGAGGCAGTATACACTATATACAGGAGGCAGTATACACTATATACAGGAGGCAGTATACACTATATACAGGAGGCAGTATACACTATATACAGGGGGCAGTATACACTATATATAGGAGGTAGTATACATGATATATAGGAGGCAGTATACACCATATATAGGGGGCAGTATACACTATATATAGGAGGCAGTATACACTATATACAGGGGGCAGTATACACTATATATAGGAGGCAGTATACACTATATATAGGAGGCAGTATACACTATATACAGGGGCAGTATACACTATATATAGGAGGCAGTATACACTATATACAGGAGGCAGTATACACTATATATAGGAGGCAGTATACACTATATACAGGGACAGTATACACTATATACAGGAGGCAGTATACACTATATATAGGAGGCAGTATACACTATATATAGGAGGTAGTATACACTATATATAGGAGGCAGTATACACTATATATAGGAGGCAGTATACACTATATACAGGGGGCAGTATACACTATATATAGGAGGCAGTATACACTATATACAGGAGGCAGTATACACTATATATACAGGGGCAGTATACACTATATACAGGGGCAGTATACACTATATATACAGGGGGCAGTATACACTACATATAGGAGGCAGTATACACTACATATAGGAGGCAGTATACACTACATATAGGAGGCAGTATACACTACATATAGGAGGCAGTATACACTATATATAGGAGGCAGTATACACTATATATAGGAGGCAGTATACACTATATACAGGGGGCAGTATACACTATATATACAGGGGGCAGTATACACTATATACAGGGGGAAGTATACACTATATATAGAATAGTATACACTATATACAGGGGCAGTATACACTATATACAGGGGCAGTATACACTATATACAGGGGGCAGTATACACTATATACAGGGGGCAGTATACACTATATATAGGAGGTAGTATACACTATATACAGGGGCAGTATACACTACATATAGGAGGCAGTATACACTATATATAGGAGGCAGTATACACTACATATAGGAGGCAGTATACACTACATATAGGAGGCAGTATACACTATATATAGGAGGCAGTATACACTACATATAGGAGGCAGTATACACTACATATAGGAGGCAGTATACACTATATAAAGGGGGCAGTATACACTATATACAGGGGGCAGTATACACTATATACAGGGGGCAGTATACACTACATATAGGGGGCAGTATACACTATATATAGGAGGCAGTATACACTATATACAGGGGGCAGTATACACTACATATAGGAGGCAGTATACACTATATACAGGGGGGCAGTATACACTATATATACAGGGGCAGTATACACTACATATAGGAGGCAGTATACACTACATATAGGAGGCAGTATACACTATATATAGGAGGCAGTATACACTACATACAGGAGGCAGTATACACTACATATAGGAGGCAGTATACACTATATACAGGGGGCAGTGTACACTACATATAGGAGGCAGTATACACTATATACAGGGGGGCAGCATACACTATATATACAGGGGCAGTATACACTACATATAGGAGGCAGTATACACTATATATAGGAGGCAGTAGACACTATATATAGAGGCAGTATACACTATATACAGGAGGCAGTATACACTATATATAGGAGGCAGTATACACTATATACAGGGGGCAGTATACACTATATATAGGAGGCAGTATACACTATATACAGGGGCAGTATACACTATATATAGGAGGCAGTATACACTATATATAGGAGGCAGTATACACTATATACAGGGGCAGTATACACTATATACAGGGGCAGTATACACTATATATAGGAGGCAGTATACACTATATATAGGAGGCAGTATACACTATATATAGGAGGCAGTATACACTATATATAGGAGGCAGTATACACTATATACAGGGGCAGTATACACTATATATAGGAGGCAGTATACACTATATATAGGAGGCAGTATACACTATATACAGGGGCAGTATACACTATATATAGGAGGCAGTATACACTATATACAGGGGGCAGTATACACTATATACAGGAGGCAGTATACACTATATACAGGAGGCAGTATACACTATATACAGGAGGCAGTATACACTATATACAGGGGGCAGTATACACTATATATAGGAGGTAGTATACATGATATATAGGAGGCAGTATACACCATATATAGGGGGCAGTATACACTATATATAGGAGGCAGTATACACTATATACAGGGGGCAGTATACACTATATATAGGAGGCAGTATACACTATATAAAGGAGGCAGTATACACTATATACAGGAGGCAGTATACACTATATACAGGGGCAGTATACACTATATATAGGAGGCAGTATACACTATATACAGGAGGCAGTATACACTATATATAGGAGGCAGTATACACTATATACAGGGACAGTATACACTATATACAGGAGGCAGTATACACTATATATAGGAGGCAGTATACACTATATATAGGAGGTAGTATACACTATATATAGGAGGCAGTATACACTATATATAGGAGGCAGTATACACTATATACAGGGGGCAGTATACACTATGTATAGGAGGCAGTATACACTATATACAGGAGGCAGTATACACTATATATACAGGGGCAGTATACACTATATACAGGGGCAGTATACACTATATATACAGGGGGCAGTATACACTACATATAGGAGGCAGTATACACTACATATAGGAGGCAGTATACACTACATATAGGAGGCAGTATACACTACATATAGGAGGCAGTATACACTATATATAGGAGGCAGTATACACTATATATAGGAGGCAGTATACACTATATATAGGAGGCAGTATACACTATATATAGGAGGCAGTATACACTATATACAGGGGGCAGTATACACTATATATACAGGGGGCAGTATACACTATATACAGGGGGAAGTATACACTATATATAGAATAGTATACACTATATACAGGGGCAGTATACACTATATACAGGGGCAGTATACACTATATACAGGGGGCAGTATACACTATATATAGGAGGTAGTATACACTATATACAGGGGCAGTATACACTACATATAGGAGGCAGTATACACTATATATAGGAGGCAGTATACACTATATATAGGAGGCAGTATACACTACATATAGGAGGCAGTATACACTATATATAGGAGGCAGTATACACTACATATAGGAGGCAGTATACACTACATATAGGAGGCAGTATACACTACATATAGGAGGCAGTATACACTACATATAGGAGGCAGTATACACTATATACAGGGGGCAGTATACACTATATACAGGGGGCAGTATACACTATATACAGGGGGCAGTATACACTACATATAGGAGGCAGTATACACTATATATAGGAGGCAGTATACACTATATACAGGGGGCAGTATACACTACATATAGGAGGCAGTATACACTATATACAGGGGGGCAGTATACACTATATATACAGGGGCAGTATACACTACATATAGGAGGCAGTATACACTACATATAGGAGGCAGTATACACTATATATAGGAGGCAGTATACACTATATATAGGAGGCAGTATACACTACATACAGGAGGCAGTATACACTACATATAGGAGGCAGTATACACTATATACAGGGGGCAGTGTACACTACATATAGGAGGCAGTATACACTATATACAGGGGGGCAGTATACACTATATATACAGGGGCAGTATACACTACATATAGGAGGCAGTATACACTATATATAGGAGGCAGTAGACACTATATACAGGAGGCAGTATACACTATATATAGGAGGCAGTATACACTATATATAGAGGCAGTATACACTATATACAGGAGGCAGTATACACTATATACAGGGGCAGTATACACTATATACAGGGGCAGTATACACTGTATACAGGGGCAGTAGACACTATATAGAGAGAGGCAGTATACACTATATATAGGAGGCAGTATACACTACATATAGGAGGCAGTATACACTACATATAGGAGGCAGTATACACTACATATAGGAGGCAGTATACACTATATATAGGAGGCAGTATACACTATATACAGGAGGCAGTATACACTATATATAGGAGGCAGTATACACTATATATAGAGGCAGTATACACTATATACAGGAGGCAGTATACACTATATACAGGGGCAGTATACACTGTATACAGGGGCAGTAGACACTATATAGAGAGAGGCAGTATACACTATATATAGGAGGCAGTATACACTACATATAGGAGGCAGTATACACTACATATAGGAGGCAGTATACACTACATATAGGAGGCAGTATACACTATATATAGGAGGCAGTATACACTATATACAGGGGCAGTATACACTATATATAGGAGGCAGTAGACACTATATACAGGAGGCAGTATACACTATATACAGGGGCAGTATACACTATATATAGGAGGCTGTGTACTATATATATATATATATATATATATATATATACACGCAGAAGACACTATATAGAGAGAGGCAGTATACACTACATATAGGAGGCAGTATACACTACATATAGGAGGCAGTATACACTATATATATAGGAGGCAGTATACACTATATACAGGGGGCAGTATACACTATATATAGGAGGCAGTATACACTACATATAGGAGGCAGTATACACTACATATAGGAGGCAGTATACACTATATATAGGAGGCAGTATACACTATATATATAGGAGGCAGTATACACTATATACAGGGGGCAGTATACACTATATATAGGAGGCAGTATACACTACATATAGGAGGCAGTATACACTACATATAGGAGGCAGTATACACTACATATAGGAGGCAGTATACACTATATATAAGAGGCAGTATACACTACATATAGGAGGCAGTATACACTATATATAGGAGGCAGTATACACTATATATAGGAGGCAGTATACACTATATATATAGGAGGCAGTATACACTATATACAGGGGGCAGTGTACACTATATACAGGAGGCAGTATACACTACATATAGGAGGCAGTATACACTATATACAGGGGGCAGTGTACACTACATATAGGAGGCAGTATACACTATATACAGGGGGGCAGTATACACTATATATACAGGGGCAGTATACACTACATATAGGAGGCAGTATACACTATATATAGGAGGCAGTAGACACTATATATAGAGGCAGTATACACTATATACAGGAGGCAGTATACACTATATACAGGAGGCAGTATACACTATATATAGGAGGCAGTATACACTATATACAGGGGGCAGTATACACTATATACAGGGGCAGTATACACTATATACAGGGGCAGTATACACTATATACAGGGGCAGTATACACTATATACAGGGGGCAGTATACACTATATACAGGAGGCAGTATACACTACATATAGGAGGCAGTATACACTATATATACAGGGGCAGTATACACTACATATAGGAGGCAGTAGACACTACATATAGGAGGCAGTATACACTACATACAGGGGGCAGTATACACTATATACAGGGGGCAGTATACACTATATACAGGAGGCAGTATACACTACATATAGGAGGCAGTATACACTATATATAGGGGACAGTATACACTACATATAGGAGGCAGTATACACTATATATACAGGGGCAGTATACACTACATATAGGAGGCAGTATACACTATATACAGGGGGCAGTATACACTATATATAGGAGGCAGTATACACTATATACAGGGGGCAGTATACACTATATACAGGGGCAGTATACACTATATACAGGAGGCAGTATACACTATATACAGGGGCAGTATACACTATATATAGGAGGCAGTATACACTATATACAGGGGGCAGTATACACTATATATAGGAGGCAGTATACACTATATACAGGGGGCAGTATACACTATATACAGGGGCAGTATACACTATATACAGGAGGCAGTATACACTATATATAGGAGGCAGTATACACTATATATACAGGGGCAGTATACACTACATATAGGAGGCAGTATACACTACATATAGGAGGCAGTATACACTATATACAGGGGCAGTATACACTATATATAGGAGGCAGTATACACTACATATAGGAGGCAGTATACACTATATACAGGGGGCAGTATACACTACATATAGGAGGCAGTATACACTATATACAGGGGGCAGTATACACTACATACAGGAGGCAGTATACACTATATATAGGAGGCAGTATACACTATATAGGAGGCAGTATACACTATATAGGAGGCAGTATACACTATATAGGAGGCAGTATACACTATATAGGAGGCAGTATACACTAAATATAGGAGGCAGTATACACTATATATACAGGGGACAGTATACACTATATATAGGAGGCAGTATACACTACATACAGGAGGCAGTATACACTACATATAGGAGGCAGTATACACTACATATAGGAGGCAGTATACACTACATATAGGAGGCAGTATACACTATATATAGGAGGCAGTATACACTACATACAGGAGGCAGTATACACTACATATAGGAGGCAGTATACACTACATATAGGAGGCAGTATACACTATATATAGGAGGCAGTATACACTATATAGGAGGCAGTATACACCATATATAGGAGGCAGTATACACCATATATAGGAGGCAGTATACACTATATATAGGAGGCAGTATACACTATATAGGAGGCAGTATACACCATATACAGGAGGCAGTATACACTATATATAGGAGGCAGTATACACTAAATATAGGAGGCAGTATACACTATATATACAGGGGACAGTATACACTATATATAGGAGGCAGTATACACTACATACAGGAGGCAGTATACACTAAATATAGGAGGCAGTATACACTATATATACAGGGGACAGTATACACTATATATAGGAGGCAGTATACACTACATACAGGAGGCAGTATACACTACATATAGGAGGCAGTATACACTACATACAGGAGGCAGTATACACTACATACAGGAGGCAGTATACACTATATACGGGGCAGTAAATATATATACATACAGGTTTATGGCGGGAAACCTCCCTACTGTGTGATGTGACGGAGCTTACTCCGGTGCATGTCGGGTAACTAGAAAAACTGGAGTCGGCAATAAAAGGGTGCGGATAGGTGGAGCGTTGCCTAGTAACCGTTTCCTATTAGAACGAGGCCGATTGACGTCACTGGAGGCTTTGATTGGCTGACCGACTGTTTCCGGTGAGTGCGCGGAGAAGACACCCGGAGGTGGAGGCCCAGGACGCCCGGATTACTCGGGAGAGCGACCGGAGGCCCGCCGCTCAGCCATCTCCGGTAACTGCCCCGGCTGGGGGTGGACGACTGGTCGGAGCCGGAGCCTGTGGTATGTACCGGGGCCTAACGGTGGGAACGACGGCACCGAGGGGAGGGTGACAGCACCGCGGGGAGACCTGAAGATGAGGAGAAGGTGACATTACTGGGGGAAGACCTAAGGATGAGGAGAGGGTGACATCACCGGGGGGGGGAGAGAGAGAGAGACCAGAGGGTGACGTCACCGGGGGGGGGAGAGAGAGAGAGACCAGAGGGTGACGTCACCGGGGGGAGACCAGAGGGTGACGTCACCGGGGGAAGGGGGGGGGAGACCTGAGGGTGGCATCACCGGGGAAAAGGGGGGGAGACCTGAGGATGAGAAGGGGGTGACATCACGGGGGGGATACCTGAGGATGAGCAGAAGGTGACATCACCGGGGGGGGGAGAGAGAGAGAGACCAGAGGGTGACATCACCGGGGGGGGAGAGAGAGAGAGACCAGAGGGTGACGTCACCGGGGGGAGACCAGAGGGTGACGTCACCGGGGGAAGGGGGGGAGACCTGAGGGTGGCATCACCGGGGAAAAGGGGGGGTAAACTGAGGTTGAGGAGAGGGTGACATTACTGGGGGGAGACCTGAGAATGAGAAGGTGACGGCACTGGGGGGGGATACCTGAGGGTGAGGAGAAGGTGACAGCACTGGGGGGGGATACCTGAGGATGAGCAGAAGGTGACAGCACTGGGGGGGATACCTGAGGGTGAGGAGAAGGTGACAGCACTGGGGGGGGATACCTGAGGATGAGCAGAAGGTGACAGCACTGGGGGGGGATACCTGAGGGTGAGGAGAAGGTGACAGCACTGGGGGGGGATACCTGAGGATGAGCAGAAGGTGACAGCACTGGGGGGGATACCTGAGGGTGAGGAGAAGGTGACAGCACTGGGGGGGGATACCTGATGGTGAGGAGAAGGTGACAGCACTGGGGGGGGATACCTGAGGGTGAGGAGAAGGTGACAGCACTGGGGGGGGATACCTGAGGGTGAGGAGAAGGTGACAGCACTGGGGGGGATACCTGAGGATGAGCAGAAGGTGACAGCACTGGGGGGGGATACCTGAGGATGAGCAGAAGGTGACAGCACTGGGGGGGGATACCTGAGGATGAGCAGAAGGTGACAGCACTGGGGGGGGATACCTGAGGGTGAGGAGAAGGTGACAGCACTGGGGGGGATACCTGAGGGTGAGCAGAAGGTGACAGCACTGGGGGGGGATACCTGAGGATGAGCAGAAGGTGACAGCACTGGGGGGGATACCTGAGGATGAGCAGAAGGTGACAGCACTGGGGGGGGATACCTGAGGGTGAGGAGAAGGTGACAGCACTGGGGGGGATACCTGAGGATGAGCAGAAGGTGACAGCGCGGGGGGGGGATACCTGAGGATGAGCAGAAGGTGACAGCACTGGGGGGGGATACCTGAGGATGAGCAGAAGGTGACAGCACTGGGGGGGATACCTGAGGGTGAGGAGAAGGTGACAGCACTGGGGGGGGATACCTGAGGGTGAGGAGAAGGTGACAGCACTGGGGGGGATACCTGAGGATGAGCAGAAGGTGACAGCACTGGGGGGGATACCTGAGGATGAGCAGAAGGTGACAGCACTGGGGGGGATACCTGAGGGTGGCATCACCGGGGGAAGGGGGGGGGAGACCTGAGGGTGGCATCATTGGGGGAAGGGGGGGGGGGGGAGAGACCTGAGGGTGGCATCACCGGGGGAAGGGGGGGGGAGACCTGAGGATGAGAAGGGGGTAACATCACGGGTGGGGGGATACCTGAGGGTGAGGAGAAGGTGACATCACCGGGGGGGAGACCTGAGGGTGGCATCACAAGGGAAGAGGGGAGACCTGAGGGTGGCATCACCGGGGGGGGGGGGGGGGAAGAGACATGAGGAGGAGGAGGTGACAGCACTGGGGGGGGGGGGAGACCTGAGGGTGAGTGCATCGGGGGATGATTGATGTTGGTGTATACTGCTGGCTCCCGTCCTGGATGACCTGTATTCAGGGCCCCTGGACGATGCTTTGAAGGCAGAGTCACTATTGGTTGGTTAATTAGTGGCATTTTGGCATTTAGGTGCAGCACCTGGTGGCGGTCAGGAGGGGGTGTTATGTGGGGGTTCTTTTATTACAGCAACTGATGAGCGTTGTCCTTGACCTCTGTGCATAATGGGATTTCTGATCCCAACCCTAAAATGGATTACTGCACCAAGATGACGCGCACTGCCATAACATTAACCTCTTCAGCCAGCGTGTTATAGAGCAGGAGGCGCTGAGCAGACTATACAGTCAGATCCATAAATACTGGGACATGGACACAATTCTGACATTTTTGGCTCTATACATCACCACAATGGATGTGAGATGAAACGGACAAGATGTGCTTTACCTGCAGACTGTCAGCTGTAATCTGAGGGGATTTACATCCAAATCAGGTGAACGGTGCAGGAATTACAACAGTTTCCATATGTGCCTCCCACTTGTAATGGGACAATTGTCTTCTCAGCTGTTCCATGGCCGGTGTGTGTTATTCCCTCATTATCCCAATTACAATGAGCAGATAAAAGGTCCAGAGGTCATTTCCAGTCGGCTATTTACATTTGGAATCTGTTGCTGTCAACTCTCAAGATGAGATCCAAAGAGCTGTCACCATCAGTGAAGCAAGCCATCATTAGGATGAAAAAACAAAACAAACCCATCAGACAGATAGCAAAAACATTAGGTGTGGCCGAAACAACTGTTTGGAACATTCTTAAAAAGAAGGAACGCACCGGTGAGCTCAGCAACACCGAAAGACCCGGAAGACCACGGAAAACAACTGTGGTGGATGACCAAAGAACTGTTTCCCTGGTGAAGAAAACCCCCTTCACAACAGTTGGCCAGATGAAGAACACTCTCCAGGAGGTAGGTGTATGTGTGTCACAGTCAACAATCAGGAGAAGACTTCACCAGAGTGAATACAGAGGGTTCACCACAAGATGGAAACCATTGGTGAGCCTCAAAAACAGGAAGGCCAGATTAGAGTTTGCCAAATGACACTAAAGAAGCCTTCACAGTTCTGGAACAACATCCTATGGACAGATGAGACCGAGATCAACTTGTACCAGAGTGATGGGAAGAGAAGAGTATGGAGAAGGAAAGGAGCTGCTCATGATCCTAAGCATACCACCTCATCAGTGAAGCATGGTGGTGGTAGTGTCATGGCGTGGGCATGTATGGCTGCCAATGGAACTGCTTCTCTTGTATTTATTGATGATGTGACTGCTGACAAAAGCAGCAGGATGAATTCTGAAGTGTTTCGGGCAATATTATCTGCTCATATTCAGCCAAATGCTTCAGAACTCATTGGACGGCGCTTCACAGTGCAGATGGACAATGACCCAAAGCATACTGCAAAAGCAACCAAAGCGTTTTCTAAGGGAAAGAAGTGGAATGTTCTGCAATGGCCGAGTCAATCCCCGGACCTGAATCCGATTGAGCATTTCACTTGCTGAAGACAAAACTGAAGGGAAAATGCCCCAAGAACAAGCAGGAACTGAAGACAGTGGCAGTAGAGGCCTGGCAGAGCATCACCAGGGATGAGACCAGCGTCTGGTGATGTCTATGTGTTCCAGACTTCAGGCTGTAATTGACTGCAAAGGATTTGCTACCAAGTATTAAAAAGGGAAAGTTTGATTATTATTCTGTCCCATTACTTTTGGTCCCTTAACCGCCTCACGTCCGCCCATAGGATATAAACGTCCTATGGGTGGACGTCTATTTCTGACAGCACGTTTTAAAACGTCCTGTCAGAAATAGCAGCTGCACGCTAATCGTGCAGCTGCTGATCGGGTTGCCCGCTGTCAGTGACAGCAGGGCAACCCTAAGACAAGGCAGGGACAGTGCCCAGGTGTCCCTGCCTTCACAATCGCTGCAGACACAGCGCTCACCGAGCGCTGTGTCTGCAGAGCAGGAAGCGCTGTGCGCTTCCTGTTCCGGCCCGGCGGTCATGTGATCGCCGTGACCGGAGTGTGCAGGAGCTGTGTGAGGTCTCTCAGAGACCTCGATCAGCCCTGCTGTGAGGCTGTACAGCGCAGTATACTGCTGTACAGCCTCTATAGGGGTGCATTTGTCCTGTAACTGGGGCTACTATGTCAGCCCCAGTTACAGGAGAAATCAACAGTGAAAAAAAAAGAAAAAGTGAAGTAAATGTCCCCCAGAGGTCTTGTATGACCTTATGGGGGACGAAAAGTGTAAAATAAAATAAAAATAAAATAAAGTGTTGAAAAAATAAAATAAAAAAAAGGTTCACATGTAAAAAAAAAAAAAAAATCCCAAGTAAGGAATAAAAAAAAAAAATAGAAAAAATAAAATAGACATATTTAGTATTGCCGCGTCCGTAAAAACCAGCTCTATAAAAATATCACATGACCTAACCCCTCGGGTGAATACAGTAAAAAATAAATTAAAAAAACTGTGTCAAAACAAGCAATTTTTGTCACCTTGCATCACAAAAGGTGCAACACCAAGTGATCAAAAACGCGTATGTCCCACAAAATGGTACCAATAAAACCGTCACCTCATCCCGCAAAAAATGAGCCCCTACATAAGAAAATCTCTCAAAAAATAAAAAAAACTATAGCCCTCACAACATGGACACATTAAAATTTATAATTTATAATTATATTATATATTATAATTTTTTGGTTTCAAAAATGCTATTATTGTGTAAAACTTTAATAAATGAGAAAAAGTATACATATTAGGTATCGCCACGTCCGTAACAATCTGCTCTATAAAAATGTCACTTGACTGATCCCCTCAGGTGAACGCTGTAAAAATAAATAAATAGAAACTGCTAAAACAACCAATTTTTCCATAGCATCATCACGACGGCATACAAGGAGATTGACCCCTGACCTCTGTAGGGGCAGGAACAGAGAAAGGTTAAATACCCTCCTCCCACCACCAACACCGGTGTTTCCTGTCCCTACAGAGGACAGGGCAGAGAAAGGTCTCCCTGTATGCAGGGAGATGAAGCTAAGGAAATGGAACCTGCTTATTTTTTTATTTTCCGTTACCTTTGGAAAACGCCGGCATCCAGCATGGCGTCCCCCTGCCCTCCCGCGGTCCAAGTACTAACGCTGGGCAGGGGGTTCAGGGCTATCTCGTCCTGGTTATTCCGGGGCCTGTCCCTGGCGCAGACTCCCTCCTAGCCTAAGGAAAGGGCGATAGCTGGGTGCGCGCCGGCGCATGGAGCGCATGTTTCTGACGTCACGGCCGGCGACCCGGAAGTGACGTCGCGGCGGCAGCGTGGAGCCCAGTTTAAAACCGAGGCATAAACGCTGGTTACCGCCAGTGTCAGAACGCTCCCAGGATCGGTCCCCACTGGTGCGGAACCCTTGCCTACAGAGAGGACGATGTCAGCATCTGAGCGATCCCCCAGAGCTGAGCCACCGGCGCTGCTACCAACTGTGAGTCCCCTTCGGGGGTATTGTTTGTGCAGGTCAGGGAGTCTGTTGATCCCCCTCTCCTGCTGTAATGGGTGGAAGGGGGAAAAAAGAGAGAGAGGAAGTTATTTCCAGGGGCAGCTAGCTCGCCTCTGCTGTCCCCCTCTTGCTCTCTCTCTCTCCCTCTAGTGGTCATACCCTGATGCCCTGCCTTCTCCTCTCTTTTAGGCTAAAGAAGCCCCGAAAAAAATCAAAAAGACACTCAAATGTATCTCCTGCAATAGCAGACTTCCTGACTGCTACCCTAAAAAGTTGTGCAACGTACCCATTCAGTACAAGAAGAAATGTTTGGGGGCCTAAGAGTCAAGAAAACTCGTGTGTTCCCCATTAACGAGAGTATTAGGGATATGGTCCTTGATGAGTGGGCAGATCCAGAAAGACGTCTGGGAGTCCCGGCTGCGTTCAAAAATAGGTTGCTTTTTGATCCAGAGGAATCTAAAATTTTCAATGAAATTCCCAAGATCGATGTACAGGTGGCCAAAGTGAACAAAAAAACATCTCTCCCATTTGAAGATACCTCCCAACTTAAAGATTCAATGGATCGTAAAGCGGACAGTCTTCTCAGGAAATCCTGGGAGGCGTCCATGTTCAATATTAAAACCAATATTGCGGCTACCTCAGTCGCCCGATCCATGTATCTTTGGTTGGGAGAATTGGAAACTCATATTAAGGATAGAACATCTAGGGAACAAATTCTTAGTTCTCTCCCTCTTTTAAAATCCGCCACGGCCTTCCTGGCGGATGCCTCTGCCGAATCAGTCCGATTCTCAGCCAGAGACGCGGCACTTTCCAATGCAGCCAGAAGAGCCCTCTGGATGAAGTGCTGGTCAGGGGACAAGACGTCTAAATTGAAGCTCTGTTCCATACCCTTTTCTGGAGAATATGTGTTTGGCCCGGTGCTAGATAAGATTCTAGAGAAGGCCGCGGACAGAAAGAAGGGGTTTCCGGAAGATCGCCCCTCCAGACGCCGGTATCCTTTTCGCCCCTCCTCGGGTCAAGAAAAAAGCTACAGGGGGAAAGGGAAATCAGGACGTTGGAGCTATCCAAAAGGGGGAAGAGGAAGAGGCCAATCCTTCTCCCACCCAAAATCCTCCGATAAGCAATGACGTCGGGGTGGGGGGAAGACTCTCAAGATTCCTGGGGTCATGGGAATCCATCTCCCAGAACCCCTGGATTTCCAAGGTAGTCGGGGCAGGCTACCAAATAGAGTGGTCTTCAAGACCCCCAAACAAATTTTCACTGACACGGTTCCAAATGAACCTTTGGCAAGGAGTCCAGAAACTTCACTTAATGAATGTAATCTCACCGGTCCCGCCTCCAGAAAGAGGCAGGGGTTTCTATTCAACCCTATTTCTAATCAGGAAGAAAGAAGGCGCTTTTCGGACTATCATAAACCTGAAACCACTAAACAGATTCATCCGTTATCAAAAATTCAGGATGGAGACCCTAGCATCTACAATCCCTCTGCTAAGCAAAGACGTCTTCATGTGCACAATAGACCTACAAGACGCTTATTACCACATTCCCATTCACACCGACTCACAAAAGTTTCTCCGGTTTGCAATCCAGGATATATCAGGAAACGTCCATCACTACCAGTTCAGGGCCCTTCCCTTCGGGATTTCATCTGCGCCAAGAATATTTACCAAAGTAGTGGTAGAGATGGTCGCCTTTGCCCGAAGACAGGGACTTATGATAATCCCTTATTTGGACGATTTCCTTCTAGTCAGCGAAAGTCTCAGCCAAATCAGTTCGAACCTGAAGCTTTTTCTCTCCATCCTAGACGATCTGGGGTGGATCGTGAACAAAGGAAAGTCCGTCCTCACCCCCTCAAGGGAAGTTCGTTTCTTAGGGATGATCCTAGACTCCCGAAGGCAAGCGGTATTCCTACCTCGAGACAAAATATCAGTTCTCCAACAAAAGATCAGGTCCTTTCAAAAAAGAAGATCCTGCTCTATCAGAGAGGCGATGAGTCTGCTGGGCCTGCTAACATCCTGTATTCAGGCAGTTCCCTGGTGTCAAATACACTTCAGACCCCTACAGTCCTGGATCCTGAGTGTCTGGGACAAGTGCCAATCCTCTCTAGATCATCAAGTAAGTCCACCAACTCAGATTCTGCAGTCCCTAAATTGGTGGAAAGACCACGGAAACTTATCTCGGGGAAATCCGTGGCAGAAAACTCCCCAGGTCCAGGTAATAACAGACGCAAGTCTGTCCGGCTGGGGTGCAAAGGTGGGGGATCGTATGTTCCAGGGCACTTGGCCAGATTCGATCAGATCCCAGTCATCGAACTTCAGGGAACTGAGAGCAGTCTGGGAGGTGTTAAAGGTGGCAGAGGGAATGTTGTGTCATCATCACATAAAAGTGCTGTCGGACAACACTACGGCCATTGCCTACCTCTCCCATCAAGGAGGAACGCGGTCCGTAACCCTACAAGCGCTGTCAACAAAAATCTTTGCTTGGGCAGAACAGAATGTGGCCTCGATATCGGCAGTTCATCTGAAGGGAATACTAAATCAGGAAGCGGATTTTCTCAGTCGCCACAGAATCGACCATACAGAATGGTCTCTAAGTCCAGAAATATTCGGGCTGGTAGTAAGGAAATGGGGTATGCCCGACGTGGATCTGTTTGCCACCAGGGCAAACTCAAAGGTGGAAACATTCTGTTCCCTAAACCCCAGGGACAGACCTCATGCCTTAGACGCCTTCGCCATTCGTTGGCATTGGAATCTGTGCTATGCCTTCCCTCCACTTCCTCTAATTCCGAAGGTGGTACAAAAAATTCTTCAAGACAAGGCCACGGTGATTGTGATCGCTCCCCTATGGCCAAAGAGAAGCTGGTTCTCATCCCTCCAAAAATTTTCCCTACAAGATCCATGGCTCCTTCCTGTGCGGGGGGATCTACTCCAGCAGGGTCCAGTTCTACACCCAAACCCGCAGTTTCTGAAATTGGCGGCTTGGATCCTGAGTCCCAAACCCTGAAGCTTCAGGGCCTGTCAGACGGAGTTATTGCTACTTTGAAAGCCTCCAGAAAGAAGGTAACGTCAGCAATTTACCTTAAGATATGGAAACGTTTTTGTTCCTGGAGTGGGGACGAATCGCCACATTTGCGTAAACCCAACATCCAAAGAATACTGGATTTCCTACAGCAAGGTCTGGACCTGGGACTTAGACCCTCTACCTTGAAAGTCCAAATTTCAGCCCTAGGTTGTTTCTTTGACCAAGATATAGCCGGCCATCGTTGGATCAAAAGATTCATTAAGGCGGCGACGAGGCTCCGCCCAACGATCACCGCCCGTGTCCCTTCCTGGGATCTGAACGTCGTTCTTACAGGCCTTACTTTACCACCCTTTGAACCCATGTCTGACTGTCCAATAAAATTATGGTCCTTGAAAACGGCCTTCTTAATTGCGATAACTTCGGCCCGCAGAGTAGGGGAATTACAAGCCCTATCAATCAGGGAACCCTACCTCCGTGTTCTAGATGATAGGATTATTCTCCGTTTGGATCCTGGATTTCTCCCCAAAGTCGTATCCAATTTTCATCGGAGCCAGGAGGTTACCCTACCTTCTTTTTGCCAGCACCCCTCTAATGATAAAGAATTGGCGTTTCACTCTCTGGACGTTAGACGGGCAGTCCTAAACTATATCACGGTGACTGAGAAGTTTAGAAAATCTGACAATCTTCTAGTCCTGTTTGGAGGAAGATTTAAGGGCCAAAAAGCCTCCCGGTCCTCTATAGCTAGATGGCTCAAAGAAGCCATTAGTCTTTGTTACCAGATACAAAACCTTACATGTCCAGTCAACATTAGGGCCCATTCCACTCGAGCCATGTCTTCCTCTCAGGCGGAGAGAGCTGGGGCTTCTCTGGAGGAAATCTGTCGTGCTGCCACTTGGTCCAGCATTCATACATTTATAAAGCACTATCGCCTGGATCTTTCCAGATCTTCTGATCTGTCCTTCGGGCGGAAAGTCCTCCAGGCTGTAGCCCCCCCTTAACTGATATATTTTTTATATCTCCTTGTATGCCGTCGTGATGATGCTATGGAAAAACCGGAATTAGTCTTACCGGTAATTCTGTTTCCATGAGATCATCACGACGGCACGTTATTCCCTCCCTATGATTTAAATCATTTTGACCTAGTAGGTCTCTAGAAGGTATGAAGTAATACCTTTGTTTCACTATTTTCCACCACCGGGTTGCTCTGTGTGATTTTGGAAACACTGGTGTTGGTGGTGGGAGGAGGGTATTTAACCTTTCTCTGTTCCTGCCCCTACAGAGGTCAGGGGTCAATCTCCTTGTATGCCGTCGTGATGATCTCATGGAAACAGAATTACCGGTAAGACTAATTCCGGTTTTTTGGTCACCTTGCCCCATAAAGTGTTATAAGGAATGATCAAAAAATCATATGTACCCAAAAATAGTACTAATAAAACTGGCACCTTATCCCCTGGTTTACAAAATGGGATCACTTCTTGGGAGTTTCTACTGTAAGGGTGCATCAGGGGGCTTCAAATGGGACATGGCATCTAAAAACCATGTGGAGTTCCTTTCCTTCTGCGCCCTGCCGTGTGCCCATACAGCAGTTTACGACCACATGTGGGGTGTTCTGTAAACCGCAGAATCTGGGTAATAAATATTGAGTTTTGTTTGGCTGTTAACCATCGATGTGTTAAAGAAAAAAATTGATTAAAATGGAAAATCTGCCAAAAAAGTGAAATTTAAAAATTTGATCTCCATTTTCCTTTAATTCTTGTGGAACGCCTAAAGGGTTAACAAAGTTTGTAAAATCGGTTTTGAATACCTTGAGGAGTGTAGTTTCTACAATGGGGTCATTTATGGGGGTATCCACTATGTAGGCCCCACAAAGTGACTTCCGACCTGAACTGGTCCTTATAAAGTGGGTTTTGGCAATTTTCTTACAAATTTGAAGAATTGCTTCTAAACTTCTAAGCCTTCTAACGTCCTAAAAAAATAAAATGTCATTTCCAAAATGATGCCAACATAAAGTAGACATATGGGGAATGTTAAGTTATAAATATTTTATGAGGTATCACTTTCTGTTTTGAAAGCAGAGAAATTGAAATTTAGAAAATTGCGAATTTTTCAAATTTTTGGGTAAATTTGGGATTTTTTCATAAATAAAGGTGAAATATTTTGACTCAAATTTATGACTATCATGAAGTACAATGTGTCACGAGAAAACAATCTCTGAATGACTTGGATAAATAAAGGCGTTCCAAAGTTATTACCACATAAAGTGAGATATGTCAGTTTTGCAAAATTTGGCCTGGTCAGGAAGGGGGCAAATGGCCCAGATGGGAAGTGGTTAACAAGTGGGAGGCACAGATGTAACTGCTGTAATTCCTGCACCGTTCACCTGATTTGGATGTAAATCCCCTCAAATTACAGCTGACAGTCTGCAGGTAAAGCACATCTTGTCCGTTTCATTTCACATCCATTGTGGTGGTGAATAGAGCCAAAAATGTTAGAATTGTGTCCATGTCCCAATATTTATGGACCTGGCTGTATGTAAAGAGACCCTGTCACCGTGTAATCTGCCGGCAGCGTTTTATACAACAGGAGGAGCTGAGCCAGGAGGTAACGTGTGCCGTCTCTTCCAGCATCATGGCGTCGTGCGGCAGCGAGGAGGACCGCAGCCTGCGTGAGTGCGAGAACTATGTGCAGAAATACAACATCCAGCAGCTGCTGAAGGACTGCATCGTCCAGCTGTGCACCGCCCGGCCCGACAAGCCCATGGCCTTCCTCCGAGAGTACTTTGAGCGGCTGGAGAAGGTAGGTCCCTCAGACTCCTATCACTCCTTCCCCTACAGGACATCACCACTAAACCAGTGTCTCATCACACCTCCATGTATAGGACATCAGTACTAAACCAGTGTCTCATCACACCTCCATGTATAGGACATCAGTACTAAACCAGTGTCTCATCACACCTCCATGTATAGGACATCAGTACTAATCCAGTGTCTCATCACACCTCCACCTACAGGACATTACCACTGAACCAGATTCTCATCACATAATTCAGCACGTTGCCACTGAGCCACTTTGTCATGTCACCTTCATCTACAGCACCTTACTACTGAGCCAGTTTACCACACATCTTTCCAAGGCTTCCACCACTGGTTCAGCTCCTTACTTGTCCAGTAGAAGACACACATCTATTAATGTTCCTCGAGGGGCACGTTACCACTCAGTCGGTTTTTGCTGATTTGCTCTTCATTATTTCCTGTCAGGAGGAAGCCAGACAGACCCTGAGCCAGCAGAAGTCAGGCTCCCGTTCAGACTCCCGTGAAGATGAGATCTCTCCTCCTCCACCCATGAACCCTGTAGTAAAGGGCAGGCGACGGCGCGGAGCGATCAGTGCGGAGGTGTACACGGAGGAGGATGCAGCCTCGTATGTGCGGAAGGTAAGTGCGCCTCGCAAGGCTCATATCCTCTGCACCCTGGGGGGCCTGATGCTTAAAGGCTGCACTCATCTCCGCAGGTCATCCCCAAGGACTACAAGACCATGGCCGCCCTGGCCAAAGCCATCGAAAAGAACGTGCTGTTTGCCCATCTGGATGATAATGAGAGGAGGTAACTCCAGAAGCTGAGACATGGCTGCTGTAGGTTACTGTGTACATAGTGAGTAGGTAAGAGAGATGAGGAGTCGGGGGTGAACTGCAGAAGCTGAGATATGGCTGCTGTAGGTTACTGTATATGAGGAGTAGGTAAGAGCACTGAGGAGTCGGGGGTGAACTGCAGAAGCTGAGATATGGCTGCTGTAGGTACTGTGTACATAGTGAGTAGGTAAGAGAGCTGAGGATTCGGGGGTGAACTACAGAAGCTGAGATATGGCTGCTGTAGGTACTGTGTACATAGTGAGTAGGTAAGAGAGCTGAGGATTCGGGGGTGAACTACAGAAGCTGAGATATGGCTGCTGTAGGTACTGTGTACATAGTGAGTAGGTAAGAGAGCTGAGGATTCGGGGGTGAACTCCAGAAGCTGAGATATGGCTGCTGTAGATTACTGTATAGATCAGTGTTTCCCAGCCTGCTGGGGGTTAGGGGACCCCTCTTTCTGGACCATGCTGTGTAGAGCAGCTTCTTGCATACAGCCCCTCCTATCTCAGTTTCTGGGACCCTGGTGGTTGTGACTGAGATCTCCTATTCTTCCTCCAGTGATATCTTTGATGCCATGTTCTCCGTCACGTACATCGCTGGAGAGACCGTGATACAGCAAGGTAACCGGGGGGCCGGGAGGAGGTTCTGTGGTGACGGCTGATTCTGGGGGGGCCGGGAGGAGGTTCTGGGGTGACGGCTGATTCTGGGGGGGCCGGGAGGAGGTTCTGGGGTGACGGCTGATTCTGGGGGGGCCGGGAGGAGGTTCTGGGGTGACGGCTGATTCTGGGGGGGCCGGGAGGAGGTTCTGGGGTGACGGCTGATTCTGGGGGGGCCGGGAGGAGGTTCTGGGGTGACGGCTGATTCTGGGGGGGCCGGGAGGAGGTTCTGGGGTGACGGCTGATTCTGGGGGGGCCGGGAGGAGGTTCTGGGGTGACGGCTGATTCTGGGGGGGCCGGGAGGAGGTTCTGGGGTGACGGCTGATTCTGGGGGGGCCGGGAGGAGGTTCTGGGGTGACGGCTGATTCTGGGGGGGCCGGGAGGAGGTTCTGGGGTGACGGCTGATTCTGGGGGGGCCGGGAGGAGGTTCTGGGGTGACGGCTGATTCTGGGGGGGCCGGGAGGAGGTTCTGGGGTGACGGCTGATTCTGGGGGGGCCGGGAGGAGGTTCTGGGGTGACGGCTGATTCTGGGGGGGCCGGGAGGAGGTTCTGGGGTGACGGCTGATTCTGGGGGGGCCGGGAGGAGGTTCTGGGGTGACGGCTGATTCTGGGGGGGCCGGGAGGAGGTTCTGGGGTGACGGCTGATTCTGGGGGGGCCGGGAGGAGGTTCTGGGGTGACGGCTGATTCTGGGGGGGCCGGGAGGAGGTTCTGGGGTGACGGCTGATTCTGGGGGGGCCGGGAGGAGGTTCTGGGGTGACGGCTGATTCTGGGGGGGCCGGGAGGAGGTTCTGGGGTGACGGCTGATTCTGGGGGGGCCGGGAGGAGGTTCTGGGGTGACGGCTGATTCTGGGGGGGCCGGGAGGAGGTTCTGGGGTGACGGCTGATTCTGGGGGGGCCGGGAGGAGGTTCTGGGGTGACGGCTGATTCTGGGGGGGCCGGGAGGAGGTTCTGGGGTGACGGCTGATTCTGGGGGGGCCGGGAGGAGGTTCTGGGGTGACGGCTGATTCTGGGGGGGCCGGGAGGAGGTTCTGGGGTGACGGCTGATTCTGGGGGGGCCGGGAGGAGGTTCTGGGGTGACGGCTGATTCTGGGGGGGCCGGGAGGAGGTTCTGGGGTGACGGCTGATTCTGGGGGGGCCGGGAGGAGGTTCTGGGGTGACGGCTGATTCTGGGGGGGCCGGGAGGAGGTTCTGTGGTGACGGCTGATTCTGGGGGGGCCGGGAGGAGGTTCTGTGGTGACGGCTGATTCTGGGGGGGGGGGGGGGAAGGTTTTCTGTGGTGACGGCTGATTCTGGGGGGGGGGAAGGTTTTCTGTGGTGACGGCTGATTCTGGGGGGGCCGGGAGGAGGGTCTGTGGTGACGGCTGATTCTGGGGGGGCCGGGAGGAGGGTCTGTGGTGACGGCTGATTCTGGGGGGGCCGGGAGGAGGGTCTGTGGTGATGGCTGATTCTGGGGGGGTTGGAGGTGCCCCAGTAATTCTGTTCTGGCCTCTTGCAGGGGACGAAGGAGACAACTTCTACGTGGTGGACCAGGGGGAGATGGATGTGAGTATGATGTCTGCCGTCTCTAGGGGCGGGGCTTGACCAGTCAGACCACCAATCCTCTGTTTCACAGGTTTACGTCAGCAGTGAGTGGATGACCAGCATAGGGGAGGGCGGCAGCTTCGGAGAACTGGCTTTGATTTATGGGACCCCGAGAGCTGCGACTGTGAAAGCCAAAACCAATGTGAAGCTGTGGGGGATCGACCGGGACAGCTACCGGAGAATCCTCATGGTGGGTGAGGGGATCCGCTGGGGGTGAGGTCTGGGGAGGGCCAGTGCATGTAACACAATCCTCTCCTCTTCTTACAGGGCAGCACGTTACGAAAACGTAAGATGTACGCGGAGTTCCTGAGCAAAGTGTCCATACTGGGTGGGTATCTGTGGTGTTGCATAGGACTGCAGGTGACATCTACTCTATTATCTGTACTCAGAGAGATATCACTGTGTTATCTGTGGTGTTACATAGGACTGCAGGTGACATCTACTCTATTATCTGTACTCAGATATCACTGTTATCTGTGGTGTTACATAGGACTGCAGGTGACATCTACTCCATTATCTGTACTCAGAGAGATATCACTGTGTTATCTGTGGTGTTACATAGGACTGCAGGTGACATCTACTCTATTATCTGTACTCAGATATCACTGTTATCTGTGGTGTTACATAGGACTGCAGGTGACATCTACTCCATTATCTGTACTCAGATATCACTGTTATCTGTGGTGTATCGATAGAAGGGAGACAGAACGGTTGGAAGTAGTTGGATCTTGGAGGCCCCACTAGGTACAACCTGCTCCAAAAACCCGGATATAGCGCCAGTTCACTACAAGTAATTAGATTATAGTTAGGGGTCAGGAGTATGTGCCCCAAGCTATAGAAACGCCTTGTGGGAGGAATAAAATCATAGGGGGTGAGCCCGTACAGACGCTTGGGTATCACAAGTGGGGCTGTTATCTGAAATAGTTAAGATATCAAAACATCTTACATAAATTAATGCATAAAATCGATATATAAAATATATAATCTATGAGCTTGTACTCACTTCACCGGTTTACTCCATCAAGACACCAGTAAACCTTATACCCCCCAGTCTGGATCACCTGTAGAATGTATGAAATGATGAAGGCCACCAATCAATCAGGGCTTCTGTTCAACTTTCTTTATTTTGCCATCAAATCCGGCTCAACGCGTTTCGGCACAAGAGGTCCCTTCATCAGGAGCAGGATACATATTTGAGGGGATACATTAAAAGCAGCTTATTCAAACAAAATCCCTCATTTTTTGTCAATGGATGTTCTATCTATATGAGGAGTAACACTAATTTGGGCGCTTTCCTATCTTAAAGGGGTTATCCCACTTTGCTTTTTAATACTTACCTGCTGCCTGCGCGCCGTTAACTTCCTGGATTCTGGCTGGGGCTGGGCTTCATCTTGATTGAAGTCTTCTCCCGGCCGGGCCGCGCGCTGGACTGAACGCGCACGCCGCCGCACATGCTCCATGGTGACTTATTCCTGGCCAGTATAGTACAGAGCCCGGCGGGCGCGTTCGTGGCTCTGTACTATTCTGGCCAGGAAGAAGTCACCATCGCGCATGCGCGTTCAGGACAGCGAGCGGCCGGGAAAAAGGAAGGAGTCTTCTGCGCAAGCGCGGCCACCGGGATTCCGGAGAAGAGTGGTGTCCGTAACCAGGGGAGACCGAATGACAACAATGAGGTAAGTGGGGATGAATTTTCTCAAACGGTGGGAATGGGTTAATCAAATATATTTACAAAAATGATCATTGTCAAATCATTAACAGATTTAACAGTGATCATTATGATGGGATTAACCCCTTTAATGGTGGTGGACCTCGATTCAAACAGGAGATATGGTTGGGAAATATATAGATGGGAAAAACCTATATATATCTATATAAATAACATCTCCAAAAACTACACATAAATATACAAAGGTATAGATAAAGAACAGATGGATGAAACATCAAAAGGTGACTCGGACATCTAAAACATGGGTACAGGTGTTTTCAGTAGAAATGTGATAAAATCTGGGTTACAAATGCATCTGTTTAGAGGAGCTTGGGATTAAAGGAGAATAATATAAAAAATGTTAGAGGACGATCCCAAAATGGTGGTTAAAACCAAGAAAACGATCGGGAGCATCTAAAGACTAGTATACTGGAATAGATCCGGTTGTATATATAAAAGTCTATATTTTGTCGATGGATTTACATAGATTAAAGTAAGAGTGATATTAGTAATAATAATAATCTGAATTGGCATGACCTGAACATTAAAATAAAGTCAAATAAGGGGCACCGAATCCTATATATATATTCTAAACGGGCTAGATATCTTATAAACGAGTATAATTGTCACAAGGTACTGATAAAATATGGGCGCAAGTACATTTAGCATGATTGGTAGGGTCTCTAGATTGAAGGGGTTAAAAGCTAGATGTAAATATAAAAATCTCCAAACGAGGCCCTAAATCAATTCTATGGTGAGTACAAAGAAAACTATTCTCAGCTAAAAAATAAAGGTTAGTAGTATGGAATCTTGATAATTAACGTGTTTCCAGTGTTTCAACCCGAATATCCAGAACATCTCCTTCCGACATAGATGAGATTTGTTCTAATGGGATCACCCCAAGGCCCAGGGGGTTTCCCTCGTGCATTACTGAGAAATGACGCACTACGAGTTAGGACCTTTCTATTGACCGATGCCCGTTCATCCGTTCCCTAAGAGTTTGTGTGGTACGGCCGACAATCGAGATTGCAGGGGCATTGGAGTAGATAGATTAGGTCTTTACTTCCACATGTCATGAGTTGTTGGAGCTGTATCTTTCCTATAGGATGTGGTAGATGGAAATCTCCCTGGGATGTGGTGGTCATTTCACAGCATTTGCACTTTCGCGGGCCACATTTGGAGGAACCCTTAGCATCTACCATTTTAGGGGGTGGTTTCGATATTTGAAGGTGTTTCTTACGAGGAAACAAAGGGGCCAAAATGTTTTTGAGGGTTTTGGCTTTACGAAAAGTTAGTTTGGGTATTTCTTTGCCCAGTATGGGACCTTTTAATTATGGTCCCAAGTTTTGTTAGTATGTGTCTGATTAGTTTATGATTGCTGTTATACCTTGTTATCAGGCCTGGTCTATATGGATTCTCTAAGTTTTTTTTTTTTTTTTTTTTAAGTTTTTAGTTGGGGACTTTGTAAGATTCTCATATTTTGAGTCTTTAATAAGCTGGGGGGAGGTGGGGGGGGGGGGGGTACTGGTGAACCTTACACCGCCAAGGGTCTCTATTTGTTTCCTCGTGGTGTCGTTATCGATACAGTTGCATCTAATTCGTTTCATCCGGCTAAAGGGTATGTTGGTCTTCCATTTATGATAGTGACAGCATCTAAAATCCAAAAAACTATTTGCATAAACCTTTTTAAAATATGTCCTGGTGGAGATGATGTTATTTGTCCAAGAAGATGGCTTCTCTGGGGTGAGACTCTAGAGTGAACCCTAGATTCCAGTCGTCCTAAGGTCATCCGTGTTCCCTTGCCAGATGAGAATTATATCAGCAATGTATCTTTTGTAAAAGGTGACATTAGGGTGGTTAAGCAGGCCGATGTGATTTTCGAGGGAAGCCATAAATAGATTAGCATATGATGGTGCCCATTGCTGTACCATTTTCTTGAATGTAAAATGTGTCATCGTAAGAAAAATAATTATGGCGCAAGATGAAATCTATGGATCTGAGAATGAAGTCTCTCTGAGTGGGGGGCATAGAAGCGTCTGCATCTAGAAAGTCCTTAGTGGCCTTCAGGCCTATTGAGTGTCCTAACTATATTGCTATACAGCGATGTGACGTCTAGGGTTGCCCAGATAAAATCATCTTGCCAGGTTACATTTTCTAAATTTTTAATCGGATGAGACGAATCTCTCAAATAAGAGGGTAATGTGCTTGCATATATCTGGAGGACACAGTCGATATATTCTGATAGGTTTGAAGTGAGGGAGTCTATACCGGAGATTATGGGTCTTCCCACTGGGTTCGTGAAGGACTTATGTATTTTGGGGAGAAAATTTAAAATGTGCAACAGTGGGGTGCAATACTTGTAGGTAATGCTTTTCTTTTTTATCTAGGACCCCTATGGAGGATCCATGATCTATAAGTTCATGGAGTTGAGTCTTAATCTTTTGTGGGGTCTATAATAGTGTCTGGGAGAATTCTCCGAGCTTTATTCTCAATGGTTTTTCCCATCTACATATTTCCCAACCATATCTCCTGTTTGAATCGAGATCCACTGCCCAAATTATTGTTACTCCTCATATAGATAGAACATTCAAACAAAATCCCTCATATTTTTTGTCAATGGATAAGCTGCTTTTAATGTATCCCCTCAAATTAGGACACCCAGACCAGCGCCGTTAGCCACCTAGCAACCGCATTGAGCATGCGTTCCAGTGTGGAACGCATCGCACCGATTTCTTACTTCCGAACATGCGCATTGGCCTCTAGTGCGTCCCAGTCTGGAGCGCACTGTAACATTATTTCCGGTGCTGCGCAGCACTGCGTCCCAGGGATCCATAGCGCTTTCCCTTCCGGGTCTCCCAGAACACGCCCGCCAGTGTGATTTCCGTAGGCGTGCGCATGAACTCAGACCCTCCTACTAGTTTTTGCCGGCTTTCTTTCTACACCATCCATGCAAGCTGCTCCTGATGAAGGGACCTCTTGTCCCGAAACGCCTTGAGCCGAATTTGATGGCAAAATAAAGTTGAAAAGAAGCCCTGATTGATATTGGCTGCCTTCATAATTTCATACATTCTACAGGTGATCCAGGATTGGGGGGGGGGGGTATAAGGTTTACTGGTGTCTTGAGTTTTTCCAGATATATCCCCCCCCCCCCCGGTGAAGTGAGTACCAGCTCATAGATTATATATTTTATATATCCATTTTATGCATTAATTTATGTAAGATGTTTTGATATCTTAACTATTTCAGATAACAGCCCCACTTGTGATACCCAAGCGTCTGTACGGGCTCACCCCCTACGATTTTATTCCTCCCACAAGGCGTTTCTATAGCTTGGGGCACATACTCCTGACCCCTAACTATAATCTAATTACTTGTAGTGAACTGGCGCTATATCCGGGTTTTTGGAGCAGGTTGTACCTAGTGGGGCCTCCAAGATCCCACTACTTCCAACCGTTCTGTCTCCCTTCTCCCGATATTGCTTTACATGCAGAGGACTTGTCCACATGGTTAACCCTTGAGTAGCCTCTCCACTAAATCGAATCCACTCCTTGTACCATTTTCTATGAACTATTTTCTCTGAATGTATCTCCACATCCACTGGCCCCTCATGTTATTTTGGTCTTCTGGATTACCTTTTTTCCACAAGTTCTGAATAACCCTCAACTCTTTCTATTTTCTTATCTGTGGTGTTACATAGGACTGCAGGTGACATCTACTACATTATATGTACTCGGTTATCACTGTGTTAGGCCTCATGCACACGACCATTGTTTTGGTCCGCATCCGAGCTGCGGATTTTGCGGCTTGGATGCGGACCCATTCACTTCAATGGGACCGCAAAAGATGCAGACAGCACTCCGTGTGCTGTCCGCATCTGTTGCTACGTTTTGTGGTTCACAAAAAATATATATACTGTCCTATTCTTGTCCGTTTTGCGGACAAGAATAGGCAGTTATATCAATGGCTGTCCGTGCCGTTTCGCAAATTGCAGAACGCACACGGACGCCATCTGTTTTTGCGGATCGCAAAACACACAACGGTCGTGTGCATGAGGCCTTATCTGTAGTGTTACATAGGACTGCAGGTGATATCTACTACATTATCTGTACTCTGAGAGCTGTCACCATGTGGTCTGTGTTATTACATAGAACTGCTGTTGTGTTTGAGGTGTCAGCTCTTGAGGTTCACTTCTCACCTTCCTGTCCCCCAGAATCTCTCGATAAGTGGGAGCGGTTGACGGTGGCGGACTCACTGGAGCCGGTCCAGTTTGAGGATGGACAGAAGATTGTGGTGCAGGGGGAGCCTGGAGACGAGTTCTTCATCATCCTTGAGGTGAGTGATGAGCCTTGTTACCAGTAGGGTGGCAGTGCTGCCTGGGGCCCTGCAGTCATTGGTTCTGTGGCTCTCCGCAGGGGACGGCTGCTGTGCTGCAACGCCGCTCAGAGATTGAGGAGTTTGTGGAAGTCGGACGTCTTGGGTCCTCAGATTATTTTGGTAAGTCTTCAGTTTGTAGCTCTCTGGACTCTCTGATCGCCCCTGTTCTGACACTCTCCCTTCCCTACAGGTGAAATAGCTCTGCTGATGAACAGACCCCGAGCGGCCACCGTTGTGGCCCGTGGCCCCTTGAAGTGTGTGAAGCTGGATCGCCCGCGCTTTGAGCGGGTCCTGGGGCCCTGCTCTGACATCTTGAAGAGAAACATCCAGCAGTACAACAGCTTTGTCTCGCTGTCTGTGTGAGCGCCCACCTGCCCGCACCCTCCACCACCGCTTTACCTCCGCAGATAGCTTGTGCTCTCCGCTGCCACCATCACTCCTGTCAGTCCCGCCACCAGGACAAGCTGAAAGCCTCACCCCCTTCTTTCCTTTTAGAAATTGGTTTCTATTAACCCTGGAGTTGCCAGTAGCTGGAGGTCCTGGTGCTGCCCATTGTGTCCATCTATTGGGTGACCAAGGCCTTGGGTCCTGCTGCTAGGAAATGAATCGGGTGTCATGTCCACCTCCTGTTTCTGCACACAAGGAAACGGCCGGGTGTGGCCCCGTGATCTGCGTCCTGGGGCCCGGCGGCGTGTCAACCAGGCCCCAGGAAGTGCAGATCACTGGGTCCCCACGGGCTCCGTCGCCGGTTTTATCCGCTTGTTTTTTAATGTGATGCCGTCATTTAGCGGTGAGCGCGGGGCGTTTGGGGGAAGCTGATTCTTTTGCGCTCTGTAGACTCGTACGCAGGCTCCGTCCGTCTCGTCACATTAAGAGGACCAGTTTTGTATCGTTATCTGATCATTTACTGTATGTGCTCAGATCTCTCTGAATAAAGATGGATTCCTTTTCTTATAGATTCTCCTCACAAGCCGTTAGCAATAAAATGATTTGACTTCTTACCTTGCGTTTTCTGTCTTCTGCGTATTCTGCTGTTGGCTGCTATGCCACTAGTCGCCACTTGGAGGCAGCGTGTTCACATGGAGCCGACCGCCCCCCTTTATCCCAGCGGTAATGTTCCAGGGACAGGCAGTTACATTTGGCGTGAGTTCAGATTAACCCCTTGTAGCTGCCGTCACAGTGCGTCCAGACACTATAAAGACTACTGTGAAGTATCCACAGAGGCCTTGTCCGTCACACAGAAATAAGATCCGCCGCTGATGACAAGGACTTTGCCTGTAAAGAACACTGACCTGTGACAGACTGATCGTCACTCATCACACTGTGCAGATCAACGAGCGTCACCAGTGAAGCAGCGTGTCCCTGTGTACGGAAGGAGGGTCTGCTGCCAGATTTACACAGGACAATGGTAGATCCATCGTCAACCAGAGTGAAATGACGACGTGCTGTTTAAACCGGATGCCTGTCTGCAAAACAACGTGCTTCTCAGTCACCGCTGCATTTGGTTCAGCTTTTAATGGGGATACAGAAGAAAGCCATTAGCAGAGATCAGGTGCACTCATCTTCACTGACAACTAAAGGATTGGGCATGTTCAAGTCCCAGTACCTAAACAGTTAACTGTTAGTGGAGAGATAAGGCAGGATGTGTATGGTCTCCTGTCTATAGAGGAGGTAGTTATGTAATGGCTGCCGTACTCTGTGATCTCTGATCCTCTGCTCATCTGTGGTCTTCTGTCTATAGATGAGGTCAGTCTGCTGTGTACAGGAGGTACAGTTATGTAATGGCTGCCGTACTCTGTGATCTCTGCTCGTGTATGGTCTCCTGTCTATAGAGGTCAGTCTGCTGTGTACAGGAGGTACAGTTATGTAATGGCTGCCGTACTCTGTGATCTCTGCTCATCTATGGTCTTCTGTCTATAGATGAGGTCAGTCTGCTGTGTACAGGAGGTACAGTTATGGCTGCCGTACTCTGTGATCTCTGCTCGTGTATGGTCTCCTGTCTATAGAGGAGGTCAGTCTGCTGTGTACAGGAGGTAGTTATGTAATGGCTGCCGTACTCTGTGATCTCTGCTCGTGTATGGTCTCCTGTCTATAGAGGAGGTAGTTATGTAATGGCTGCCGTACTCTGTGATCTCTGATCCTCTGGTCTTCTGTCTATAGATGAGGTCAGTCTGCTGTGTACAGGAGGTACAGTTATGTAATGGCTGCTGTGATCTCTGATCCTCTGCTCGTGTATGGTCTCCTGTCTATAGAGGAGGTCAGTCTGCTGTGTACAGGAGGTAGTTATGTAATGGCTGCCGTACTCTGTGATCTCTGCTCGTGTATGGTCTCCTGTCTATAGAGGAGGTCAGTCTGCTGTGTACAGGAGGTAGTTATGTAATGGCTGCCGTACTCTGTGATCTCTGCTCGTGTATGGTCTTCTGTCTATAGATGAGGTCAGTCTGCTGTGTACAGGAGCTATAGTTATGTAATGGCTGCCGTACTCTGTGATCTCTGCTCGTGTATGGTCTCCTGTCTATAGATGAGGTCAGTCTGCTGTGTACAGGAGCTATAGTTATGTAATGGCTGCCGTACTCTGTGATCTCTGCTCGTGTATGGTCTCCTGTCTATAGATGAGGTCAGTCTGCTGTGTACAGGAGCTATAGTTATGTAATGGCTGCCGTACTCTGTGATCTCTGCTCGTGTATGGTCTCCTGTCTATAGATGAGGTCAGTCTGCTGTGTACAGGAGGTACAGTTATGTAATGGCTGCTGTACTCTGTGATCTCTGCTCGTGTATGGTCTCCTGTCTATAGAGGAGGTCAGTCTGCTGTGTACAGGAGCTATAGTAATGTAATGGCTGCCGTACTCTGTGATATCTGATCGTATATGGTCTTCTGTCTATAGAGGCGGTCAGTCTGCTGTGTACAGGAGGTACAGTTATGTAATGGCTGCCGTACTCTGTGATCTCTGCTCGTGTATGGTCTTCTGTCTATAGATGAGGTCAGTCTGCTGTGTACAGGAGCTATAGTTATGTAATGGCTGCCGTACTCTGTGATCTCTGCTCGTGTATGGTCTCCTGTCTATAGATGAGGTCAGTCTGCTGTGTACAGGAGCTATAGTTATGTAATGGCTGCCGTACTCTGTGATCTCTGCTCGTGTATGGTCTTCTGTCTATAGAGGAGGTCAGTCTGCTGTGTACAGGAGGTACAGTTATGTAATGGCTGCCGTACTCTGTGATCTCTGCTCGTGTATGGTCTCCTGTCTATAGATGAGGTCAGTCTGCTGTGTACAGGAGGTACAGTTATGTAATGGCTGCCGTACTCTGTGATCTCTGCTCGTGTATGGTCTCCTGTCTATAGAGGAGGTCAGTCTGCTGTGTACAGGAGGTACAGTTATGTAATGGCTGCCGTACTCTGTGATCTCTGCTCGTGTATGGTCTCCTGTCTATAGAGGAGGTCAGTCTGCTGTGTACAGGAGCTATAGTTATGTAATGGCTGCCGTACTCTGTGATCTCTGCTCGTGTATGGTCTCCTGTCTATAGAGGAGGTCAGTCTGCTGTGTACAGGAGGTAGTTATGTAATGGCTGCTGTACTCTGTGATCTCTGCTCGTGTATGGTCTCCTGTCTATAGAGGAGGTCAGTCTGCTGTGTACAGGAGGTAGTTATGTAATGGCTGCCGTACTCTGTGATCTCTGCTCATCTATGGTCTTCTGTCTATAGAGGAGGTCAGTCTGCTGTGTACAGGAGGTACAGTTATGTAATGGCTGCCGTACTCTGAGATCTCTGCTCGTGTATGGTCTCCTGTCTATAGAGGAGGTAGTTATGTAATGGCTGCCGTACTCTGTGATCTCTGCTCGTGTATGGTCTCCTGTCTATAGAGGAGGTAGTTATGTAATGGCTGCCGTACTCTGTGATCTCTGCTCGTGTATGGTCTCCTGTCTATAGAGGAGGTAGTTATGTAATGGCTGCCGTACTCTGTGATCTCTGCTCGTGTATGGTCTCCTGTCTATAGATGAGGTCAGTCTGCTGTGTACAGGAGGTACAGTAATGTAATGGCTGCCGTACTCGGTGATATCTGGTCCTCTATAGTGTATGTTCTCGAAACTAAATAAAAATGAGCCCAGAGTCAGAAATGTAATAAAAACCATATCCCGATAGAAAATTAGATTATTTCCTTTTGGGATAAAAACATTGGTTCAGCTAAATCCCAATACATTTGGGATGCATTTAAAGCGGTTATGAGAGGGATTTTCATTAGTACAATTGCCAATTTGACTAAACGCTATGCAAAGAAGGAGAAAGAACTAGAGGAAGCGGCTGCAGTGGGAATGGCAAGATATGTTAACTCAAAAATAGAGGAAGATAAAGAGATTATGCAGAGGACAAGTCGGGCCTTTTCTGACTTTCTTCTGGATAAAGCTCAACAGAGGTTATTCTTTAAAGGACAAAAATATTTTTCTGAGGCAGGACGCCCTGGGAAGATGCTGGCTAGGGTAATAGCTAGCCAGGATCTAAAGAAAGAGATTTGTAGTATTCGCGCCCCTGATGGGACCATTCTGGAAGACCAGGAGGAAATAATGGAAATATTCATAAACTATTTCTGTGAATTATATAAATCAGAGTGTTCTCCCACAGGAAAAGATTGACTCATATTTGGAATCTATTTCCCTTCCAGTTCTGACAGATGATCAAAAAGAACGTTTGGAGATGGACTTAAGTCTTCAAGAGGTTGAGGATGCAATTAAAGCTTGTTCAGGTAATTCCTCCCCTGGATTGGATGGACTTCCGTATGAGTTTTATCGTAAATACAGGCAGGTTATTCTTCCGCCTCTGTGGAGAACACTGATTCAATAAAGGAAGGAACCCTTCCAGAAACAATGACAGAGGCCGTAATTACAGTTATATTAAGGAAGGGTAAAGAACCTAATCATTTGGGGTCGTATAGACCTATTTCTCTTCTCAATACAGATGTTAAACTTCTGTCTAAAATTTTAGCTACGAGGCTATCTAGTGTTATGACATCCAGATCAAAATGGATTTATGCCTAATAAAGGGTCCCATTATAATCTACACTGTCTCTTTGCTAATTTACAGACATCTGGAGGGGCCTCACGATTCATTTTGTCTATAGATACCTCTAAGGCCTTTGATAGATTTGAGTGGGGGTTCCTTTGGAGAGTGCTTCATAAGATGGGCTTTGGCCCGAGGTTCAGTAATATGATTAAACTTCTTTATAGATCTCCGACTGCAAGAGTGAATATAAATTCTCTATGACCAGAGGCATTCGCATGTCCACTTTCTCCTCTTTTATTTGACATCTATATTGAACCTTTGGCCGCTAGAGTTAGACAAGACCCTAGGGTTTGGGGTATTAGGAACGGAAGATTGAATCTCTTTATACGCAGATGACATTTTATTTTATATCCAACAGACACATTTTACTTTACCGAATATTATCCAAATGATAAATAATTTTGGTGAAGTTTCAGGTCTAGATGTAAACTGGGAAAAAACTACCCTCATGCCATTGGATAATAAACGGAAAATACAAATGCGATAGCACTCTGCATCCAGCATTCTGCCCTGCCTCCATGCTGGATGAGGCATTGGTGTACATTTTGGCCAAAGCGTAATAAGCCACTCACCACGTCAAGGTCGCCTCTATTGAGTGGTCCCTAACACTAGTTCCTACCTGTTTATGGGCCATTACAGCCACACAAAGTCCAAGGAATGCAAGTGCTATCATATTTGTATTTTCCGTTTGTATATGTATTTCGCCATAGTGATGTGCACCTACATACAGGTTGTGCTGACTCAATCCCCCACATTTTTTCCTGGATGAGGTGTTTACTGCTGGAGGCTGTTTCTGATGTTTGTTCAGATAAGTTATTTACTTTATTGTGTTTCCTTGCTGGCTTGATTCTAAGTGACCCTGACTCCGTCCGTATTAAGTGCACGGAGCCGGTGGTCGTGTCCCCTCACTATTATAGGGTTTTTTAGGTGTCACACAGTATTAGGTACGTGGGCATGCAATCGTCTACCAAACAGACCTTTGCATGTGCATAGCAGTCAGGGAGAGCTATTATGGTTCTATAGGGCTCACCTATAAGCTCCTTAGTTTGGGATCAAGCCAGTCGCTCGTTTATTTATATGTTCTAGCTATCTGCTAACTTCATCCGTGACATTATAAACCGCCATAACCGTCTTAAGCATGGATCTGGTTTCAGCCTTGATTGACCGCATGCAAGGTCTTTCGCTGGAGGTAGCAGATCTCCATAAAACTGTGCCTCAGTTTCAGGTGACCGGTTCTGCTGGCGTTCATGGAGTTTGTTCCGAGCCTAAGATCTCGCTTCCGGATACGGTCTCCAGGGGTAGTGAGAATTTTGTTCGCTTTAGAGAGGCTTGCAAACTCCATTTTCGCCTACTTCCCCATTCCTCTGGTGATGAGGAGCAGAGGGTGGGGATCATCATCTCGCTGCTCAGGGATAACGCTCAGTCTTGGGCCTTTTCGCTGCCGGTGGGGGCACGGCCCCTCTGAACGGTGGATGAATTTTTTTGTAGCCCTGGGGAAGATATATGTTGACCCACATCGTATTGCTCTGGCTGAATCTAAACTGCTTCTTTTATGCCAGGGTAAACAGTCCGTAGAGATATGTTGTTCAGAATTTCGGAGATGGACAGCTGATACTGGTTGGAATGATGCTGCACTCCGAAGTCAATTTTACCATGGTCTTTTGGAAAGATTGAAAGATGCATTCGCTTTTCATGAGAGACCAGCGTCGTTAGAGTCAGCCATGTCTCTAGCTGTTCGTATTGACAGGCGTCTTTGGAGAGAGAGAGAAGAGACTACTCTTCGCTGTCATATTCAGCCCAAGGACAGTGGGGCTATCTCATTCAGTGTGCAGGGGTCTCAGTCTGTCTCAATCACCTCTGAGGAGGAGGCCATGCAGCTGGGTTTGCTTGCCTCTGATAGTAGAGGATTCAGCTCTCAGAGGAGGGTTTGTTTCTGTTGTGGGGGTATAATTCATTTGGCTAATGCTTGCCCCTCTAAGAGATTCATGGCATTTTCTGAGGGTAATCAAAACAAAACAAAAAAAAACCTCTAAAAACTTTCCATGTGCTACTATTGGCAAGGTTGATGCGGAAATTGAAGGTTTGCCGTTTGCTTGTAGTCCCCATTTTGTCCTACCTGCCAGGGTGGTGCTAGACAGCAAGAACATTGTGAGATTTTTTTTAGATAGTGGAGCAGCTTTCAATCTCATTGATAATCAATTTGCTATAACGCATGGTTTCCAGGTATGCACTTTGGAAAAGGATATACCTGTTTTTGCTATCGATTCCGCTCCACTTTCTCAAAGATCGTTAAAGGGCATAGTTCACAATATCCGTTTGACTGTGGGTGACGCTAATGTTGAGGATATGTCATGTTTTGTCTTAAGCGGATTACCTACTCCTCTAGTGTTGGGGGTACCCTGGCTCACTAAACATAACCCCACCATTGATTGGCAAGCAAGGCAAATAAATGGTTGGAGTGAGTTTTGCAGAGAGAATTGCCTCACGGCGTCTCTTTCAGAGGTTTCTACCAAGACTGTGACATCTTTTCTCTCTGAATTTTCGGATGCGTTTTCCGAGAGTGGTGTCCAGGAGTTGCCCCCTCACCGGGAGTACGACTGCCATATTAATCTCATCCCAGGCGCCAAGCTGCCAAAATCACGACTATACCATCTCTCCCAACCTGAAAGGGTCGCTATGCGTACTTATATCTCTGAGAGCCTGAGAAAGGGACACATCCGACCATGGGCGTAGGAAGCGGCGGGGGGGGACGGATCCCCCCCAGGAAATAATGTGGGGGGACAGGTTTGGTTAAATCCCCCCCAGGCTCCAACCAGGCCAGCGGCAGTGTCTGTGTGCGGCGGCGGTGGCAGGCAGACTAGGCAGTGGGCGGCGGGGCAGGCACTGAGATGAGCGCTTCCATTGGGGAAGCGAAGCGCTCATCTCCATGGTGATGTGTTTCTGTTTATATCGCTGTCCTCAGGACAGCGATACAAACAGAAGGCTGCGGAGGAGCAGGGCAGGGAGGTGTGTCCCTTTCCTGTTCCTCTGATAGGCTGCTGGCACTACTAGGCCTAGGCCGGCAGCCTATCAGCCTGAGCCGTACAGCGCTGGAGTCAGGACTGGAAGAGGCCTGCATCGCATCACATCGCTCCAAGAGCCGAGGTAAGTATAAGTGTTCTTTTTTTTTTTTTTTTACTATATACAATAATTAGTTGGCACATAAAAGGGGGGCACTGGTATTATACTGGCACATGATTGGGGAATTTGGGGGGGCCCTGGACCTGGTATTATACTGGGCTGGCACATGATTGGGGAATTTGGGGGGGCCCTGGAATTACTGGCACAGATTGGGGGGGGGTGTCTGGTATTACTGGCACATGATTGGGGGGGCCCTGTTATTACTGGCACATGATTGGGGGGGGGGGCTGTTATTACTGGCACATGATTGGGGGGGGGCATGTTATTACTGGCACATGATTGGGGGGGCCCTGTTATTACTGGCACATGATTGAGGGGGGGGCTGTTATTACGGGCTGATGAGAGGTGCTGGGGGGCTGATGAGAGGCGCTGGGGGGCTGATGAGAGGCACTGGGGGCTGCTATGAGCATTGGGGCTCTTATCTGAGGTCTGATTGCGGGTCATTCATATTGGGGTCTGAGCTAAGGTGTGATCTGAGGTCTTATTAACATTGGGGATCTTATTGGGGCTGTTAGCTGAGGTCTGATTAACATTGGGGGTCTGATTGGTGGTCTGACCTGAGGTGTAATGAAAAATATTTTTTTCTTATTGTGCCCACTTCTAGCCCGGAGCCCAGAACACTGATCCGGAGCAGCTTGGAGAAAAAGGCCTCACAGTCTCCCACACTCCTTCTGCCCGGCCAAGCCAGCACCCCTGAGTCTTCAGAACTGTAAGTTTATACCCGGCGAGCAAAAATGCTGTCCCCCCCAGATTTTTGGGGGTTCCTACACCCATGCATCCGACCCTCGAAGTCACCTGTTGCCGCTGTTTTTTTTTTGTTAAGAAAAAAGATGCTTCTTTAAGACTTTGTCTGGTTTTCAGGGAGCTGAACCGTATCACGATTCGTGACCCATATCCGCTTCCTCTGATCCCGGACCTGTTTAACCAGATTGTTGGGGCTAAAGTTTTTCCTAAGTTGGATTTAAGAGGGGCATACAACCTAGTCAGGTTCAGGGAAGGGGATGAATGTAAGACGGCCTTCAATACCCCTCATTTCGAGAATTTGGTTATGCCCTTTGGTTTGATGAATGCTCCGGTCGTCTTCCAACATTTTGTGAACAGCATTTTTTATCATTTAATGGGGAAATTTGTACTGGTGTATCTAGATGACATTTTGATTTTTTCTCCTGATTTCAAGACTCATCGGGACCACCTATGTCAGGTCTTGCTGATTCTGTAGGAGAATAAATTATACGCTAAACTGGAAAAATGTGTATTTGCGGTTCCAGAGATTCAGTTTCTTGGTTTTCTTCACTCCGCTTCTGGTTTTCGCATGGACCCTGAGAAGGTCCGCGCTGTGCTTGATTGGGAGCTTCCTGAGAATCAGAAGGCGCTGATGCAGTTTTTGGGTTTTGCCAATTATTACAGAAACTTCATTTTGAATTATTCCTCTGTTGTTAAGCCACTCACTGATATGACTAAAAAGGGGGTGGATTTTTCCTCGTGGTCGGTAGATGCGCTTAAAGCCTTTTCTAGTATTAAACAGAGTTTTGCTTCTGCTCCCATTTTGGTACAACCTGATGTCTCTCTACCTTTTATTGTTTAGGTGGATGCTTCTGAGGTGTGTGCGGTCTTATCTCAGGGTCCCTCTCCTGCCAAATGGCAACCGTGTGCTTTTTTCTCAAGGAAACTCTCCTCTGCAGAGAGAAATTACAATGTGGGAGATAGGGAGTTGTTGGCCATCAAATTAGCTTTTGAGGAATGGCGCCATTGGTTAGAGGGAGCCAGACACCCTATTACCATGTTTACCAACCATAAGAATCTGGCCTACTTGGAATCGGCCAAGCGTCTGAACCCGAGACAGGCCAGATGGTCTTTGTTCTTTTCTAGGTTTAATTTTGTTGTTACGTTCCGCCCTGGGGTTAAAAATGTGAAGGCGAATGCCCTGTCACGTTGTTTTCCGGGAGGGGGGAACTTTGGCTGAAGGGGTGGTCATCTCTGCTCTTTATCCTGATTTGGAGGCAGAGGTTCAGGCAGCCCAGGCAGAGGCTCCTGATCTTTGTCCTCCTGGGAGGTTGGTTGTGCCTCTCGCTTTACGACACAAGGTTTTTAAGGAGCACCTCGATACTGTACTTGCTGGGCACCCGGGGAGTAGAGCCACAGTGGATCTCATTGCTCAGAGATTTTGGTGGCCGGCTCTTTGTAAGACGGTTGAGGGTTTTGTGGCAGCCTGCGAGACCTGCGCTCGTGCCAAGGTCCCTCATTCACGGCCATCGGGTTCTCTCCTCCCGTTACCCATTCCTTCCCGTCCTTGGACGCATCTGTCCATGGACTTCATTACGGACCTGCCTCGTTCCTCTGGGAAGACTGTGATTCTGGTGGTAGTGGACCGTTTTAGCAAAATGGCACATTTCATTCCCTTTCCTGGGTTACCCAATGCTAAGACGCTGGCGCAAGCGTTTGTTGATCATATTGTTAAATTTCATGGCATTCCTTCAGACATCGTTTCTGATAGGGGCACGCAATTTGTTTCCAGATTCTGGAAGGCCTTCTGTTCTCGCTTGGGGGTTCGCTTGTCGCTCTCTTCTGCTTTTCACCTGCAGTCGAATGGTCAGACCGAACGCGTTAATCAGAATCTAGAGACATATCTGCGCTGTTTTGTGGCGGAGAATCAGGAGGATTGGTATTCTTTTTTGTCCCTTGCTGAGTTTGCTTTAAATAACCGTTGCCAGGAGTCCTCTGATAAGTCACCATTTTTTGGTGCATATCGGTTACATCCGCAGTTTGGGACATTCTCTGGAGAAGGGGTCTTCTGGTTTACCTGATGAGGAGAGATTTTCCTAGTCTTTGTCATTTATTTGGCAAAATATTCAGGGTAATCTGAAGAGGATGAGTGAGAGATATAAGCGTGTGGCGGATAAGAGACGTGCCTGGTCCGGACCTGAATGTTGGTGATCTGGTGTGGTTGTCTACAAAGAATATCAAACTGAAGGTTCCCTCCTGGAAGTTGGGTCCTAAGTTTATTGGGCCTTACAAGATCTTGTCCGCCATCAATCCCGTTGCCTTCCGTCTTGACGTTCCTCAGACTTGGAAGATCCATAATGTTTTTCACAAGTCCCTATTAAAACCTTATGACCAACCCACTGTACCCTCCTCTTCCGATTATTGTTGATGGTAATCTTGAATTTCAGGTCTCTAGGATTGTGGATTCTCGCATTATCCGTGGTTCTCTTCAGTACCTCGTTCATTGGTAGGGTTATGGTCCTGAGGAGAGGATGTGGGTCCCAGTGGCGGACATTAAGGCCACTCGTCTCATCAGGGCTTTCCATAGGTCTCATCCTGAGAAGGTGGGCTCTGAGTGTCTGGAGTCCACCCGTAGAGGGAGGGGTACTGTCACCGCCAGTTCTGTGAGAAGATCTGGCAGACGTTCTTCTCTACCTCTTGTATGATGTTCTTTGTTTTGGTTTCACTTTTTCATCTCCTTTCCTTCTGCCAGGTGTCACTTATTTCGACTAATCCTCTTCCTTTATAATCCCTCCCATACTGCCTCACTTTGCGGTTTATACTACTTCCTGGATGAGGTGTTCACTGCTGGAGGCTGCTTCTGCTGTTTGTTCAGATAAGTTATTTACTTTATTGTGTTGCTGGCTTGATTCTAGGTGACCCTTACTCCGTCCGTATTAAGTGCAGGGAGCCGGTGGTCATGTCCCCTCACTATTATAGGGTTTTCAGGTGTCACACAGTATTAGGTAGGCGGGCATACAATCGTCTACCATACAGATCCTTGCATGTGCATAGCAGTCAGGGAGAGCTCTTAGGGTTTTATAGGGCTCACCTATAAGCTCCTTAGTTTGGGATCAAGCCAGTCGCTTGTTTATTTATATGTTCCAGCTATCTGCTAACTTCGTCCGTGACATGGGTAGATTGGAGTCCCTAGAACTTCCTTCTTCCTCCATCCTTCTCCACCTCTCCTCTGTCTTTTTACAGAGGGGTGGTGGTGAAGGGAAGACGCATCATAGGTGGGTAGGGGGAGGGATTGGTTTGGGTTTTTTTTGGTGGGAAAAAAGATGTTAAATATTGATATGTTTAAATGTAATAAAAACTAGCTCCGACTCAGAAACTAAATCAAATCAAGCTCCAATCCGAAACGTAATAAAAATGGTCCCAGATTCGGAAATGCAATAAAAATGGACCCTGACTCAGAAAGGTATTGTAACGGGACGCCGATGGCGCACTCGGTCTCCAATCAGCCGCAGACCTGCTGCTTAGCTTCAGGAGCGAGGATCTGTGTTTGGCCTCGTTCCCAGGGCGGCCTTGCTAGCTGGTAGGCTCCCTGCTCCTAGGTCTGCCTTGAGCGCCGAGCTGATCACTCGGTGCTCGACTTGTCTGTTTGTCGGTCATGTGACGCTGGCCACGTCACATGACCCTCACTCCCCACTATAAATACAGGCGGCCTGCTGGCCACAGGTTGCCTGTGATTTTCGGCCTATAGGCTGTGTACTTCATTGTTATTAAGCTACCTCTGGAATTGAACCTCGATCCGCCTCTTGACACCTCTTTTGCCTGCTCCCTGTACCTTGACGCTACCTCTCGGATTTTGACCTCGGCTTGTTTACGGATTTGTCTTTGCCTCTTCCCTTGTTCTGATGTGACCTCCTGGGCTGACCTCGGCTAGTTGACCCACCTCGCCTTCTGTTTTTGTTCTACCTCTTGTCCGCTTATTGTAACTTCTCAGTGGCTGTCCTCTTCCCTGTTGTCTCTTTCTCTCTGCTTGCACTTAGTAAGTTAGGGACTGTCGCCCAGTTGCGCTCCGTCACCTAGGGCGGGTGGTGCAAGTAGGCAGGGACAGGGGACCGGGTGGCAGCTCAGGGGGTGCACCTCCGCTCTATCTTGATTCCTGTGACTCTACCCGTGACAAGTATGTCATGGTATTAGTCTACATATAGAAATAATACTGCCAAAACACTTCTAACACTAACCCTGAACTCAAAAATGTAATAAAAAACGAGCCCCGACTCGGAAATGTAGTGAAAACGAGCCCCGACTCGGAAAAGCAATAAATATGAACCCCTACTCAGAAACTAAATAAAAACAAGCTCCGACTCCAAAACGTTATAAAAACGGGCCCTGACTCAGAAAAGTAAAAAAACATATCCTGACTCAGAAAGGTATGTCATGGTATCAGTCTACATATAGAAATAATACTGCCCAAACACCTCTAACCCTAACCTCAGAAACTAAATAAAAACACGCCCTGACTCGGACACGTAATGAAAACGAGCCCTGACTCAGAAAGGTATGTCATGGTATTAGTCTACATATTGAAATAATACTAGCAAAACACCTCCAACCCCTTGCCTAATGCTGCCCTTATTGCACCACCCCCCAAGACCCACACTGCCTATACTCCCTGTCCCCTAGCCGTGTGTGGCTGGCACAACCTTCCATGGTCTAACCTTCATTCTCCATCCAGCACCCTAAGGCCTGGAAAGTCTAAGATTACCTCTTCATCGCCGTGGGGGCCACTATTCCCTTGGAGATCTGGGCTCGGAGAAGTCAATTAATTCAGTCAAGGGAGAAATCACTGAATCAGCTTTTTATTAATGCCCTGTGTGCCCTGCAGTGCAGTCATATGTCACTGTACAGGCAGTGATGGAGAACAGGAGCCCCTGGGGGTCACAACTGCATTCTAGGGGGACGCCGCAGAGGCTGCCACGTGTCTTTTATCAGCACAGCCTCCTCGCCATAGGTCTGCACACACTGCCGCACCACCGCCAGAACCTTCTGCAGCCGTCTGTCCAGGGCAGCCAGGTGCGGCTCAGTCAGGACGGTGTCCAGGGGATCAGCGCTCAATGACTCCCTCATGACGTCACTCAGCCTATACTCGGGTAAGGCAAGGAGATTCAGCCGCTGCCAGGTGTCATCCTTCACCCTGCAAGACAAGGGGTATGACTGTCAGAGGAAGGGGCATGGATTACCCCTTCATGCCAAATATGACATTGGGGGTCATCTAACAAATTCTCCCTCTACCCACTATTTGTTGCACAGGCGTTCTTACACCGGCATTGCGGGGGCAAATGTACTAATTTCATGCCAGAAAACAGATTTTGCACACACCATAAATTAGGCGCATCTTCCGGCAGCAACGCCGGCATAAATAAAAAGACCGTCTTAATAAAGGACCGCCTTTGTGTGGATCCAGAACAAGAAAAACTACATGTGCCTCCAGGTCAGAAGTGTCCTGCAGCTGCACAGGAGAATGCCCCCTGGTGGTGGTGCTACTACTCACACGCAGCACTGGTAGAGGGGAGCCAGGATGGAAAGCTCATCTTGTGAATGCCGCCCGAACCTGTAACATACAAAGAGAGAGGTGTCAGCGGCGCCACTGATCCTGTACATCTGCAGGTGGGGACAAGAGTCACACTGACAGGAAGCTCACCCGCGGGCGTTGTCCAGGTGCAGCAGAAACCCATCATCTCCAAACTGTCTGAATATTTCGTAATGATGGCGGTCCATGTTTCCTGAGAAGAAGAGACAGAAGGTCTACAGCTGGGGAGGAGATTCCCATCACGCACTCAGAGTACCCCAGGCAACGGGGCGTGTGGCCAAGATGCCGCAGTGTTACCGTCGTTTGAATGAGGCCTAATTTGTGGCTGAGTGTCACCAGAGACATTATCCACGGATGACACGCGCCACCATGTTTTACATTCAGTTCGGAAGTGGGAATAGAGGGGTCCGGCACAGGGACCACCACTTACCCATTAAGAAGTCAAATATGGCCAGGTCCATCATGTTGAGGAGCCGTCGGGTGTTACTATACGGATGGCGCTGCTTCACAGAGTCACAGTAAGAAGGATTCGTCTCCCACCTGAAGAAGAAACAAAAGTACAGAGTAAGTGACCCCAAAGACGAATGACACAGCGAGGACCTGCCAGACGTCATCACGATGGAGCGTGTCCTGTCCTTAACTTCCAGTCAGCAGCAGGTGTTCACCAGGGGTGAGAGGAGAAGAAAAGGGGCACTAATGGGGATATTACTATTACTGCGGGGGCTCTAATGGGGGCATTATTAATCCTGGGGGAAACTAAGAGGGCATTACTATTACTAGGAGCACTATTAATTCTGAGGGCGCTAATGGGGAAACTTAATTCTGGGGAAGACCCTAATGGAGGATTATTAATTTTGGGGGGCATTAATGGGGCATTACTATTACTATGAGCACTATTAATTCTGGGGGAGCTAATGGAGGCACTTAATTCTGGGGGGGCCCTAATGGAGGATTATTAATTCCGGGGGGCACTAATAGGTGCATTACTATTACTGGGGTGGCACTAATGGAGGCATTAATATTACTGGGGGGGCTCTAATGGGGGCATTAATTATTCTGGGGGCAACTAATGGGGAAGTACTATTACTAGGAGCACAAATAAT
Source organism: Bufo bufo (assembly GCF_905171765.1). NCBI lineage: Eukaryota > Metazoa > Chordata > Amphibia > Anura > Bufonidae > Bufo > Bufo bufo. The sequence continues at coordinate 439,007,023 of NC_053394.1, read as the reverse complement.
TCTGAGGGCGCTAATGGGGGCACTTAATTCTGGGGGGACTCTAATGGGGGCATTATTAATTATGGGGGGCACATATAGGGGTATTACTATTACTGGAGGCACTAATGGAGGCATTAATATTACTAGGGGGCTCTAATGGAGGCATTAATATTACTAGTGGGCTCTAATGGGGGCATTAATATTACTGGGGGGCTCTAATGGAGGCATTAATATTACTGGGGGGCTCTAATTGGGACATTATTAATTCTGGGGGGCACTAATAAGGCATTACTATTACTAGGAGCACTATTAATTCTGAGGGCGAAAATGGGAGCACTTAATTCTGGGGGGCACTAATGGGAACATTATTAATTCTGGGGGGCACTGCCAGGGGTATTACTATTACTGGGGGGCACTAATGCAGGCATTATTAATTTTGGGGGGCACTAATGGGGCATCACTATTACTAGGAGCACTATTAATTCTGAGGGCGCTAATGGGGGAACTTAATTTTGGGGAAGGCCCTAATGGAAGCATTATTAATTTTGGGGGGCATTAATGGGGCATTACTATTACTATGAGCACTATTAATTCTGGGGGAGCTAATGGAGGCACTTAATTCTGGGGGGGCCCTAATGGAGGCATTATTAATTCCGGGGGGCACTAATAGGTGCATTACTATTACTGGGATGGCACTAATAGAGGCATTAATATATTACTGGGGGACTCTAATGGGGGCATTATTAATTCTGGGGGCAACTAATGGGGCAGTACTATTAATAATTCTGGGGGGCACTGCCAGGGGTATTGCTATTACTGGGGGGAACTAATGCAGGCATTATTAATTCCGGGGGGCACTAATAGGTGCATTACTATTACTGGGATGGCACTAATAGAGGCATTAATATTACTGGGGGACTCTAATGGGGGCATTATTAATTCTGGGGGCAACTAATGGGGCAGTACTATTAATAATTCTGGGGGGCACTGCCAGGGGTATTGCTATTACTGGGGGGCACTAATGCAGGCATTATTAATTTTGGGGGGCACTAATGGGGCATTACTATTACTAGGAGCACTATTAATTCTGGGAGCACTAATGGGGGTACTTAATTCTGGGGGGCGCTAATGGGGGCATTATTAATTCTGAAGGGTATTACTGGGTGGCATTATCCATTCTGGGGGGCGCTAATGGAGGCATTAACATTACAGGAGGGCAATAATGGGGGCACTATTAATACTTGGAGCCACATTATGACATAGCAACTTAACACGCTGTGTTAAGCCACGCCCCCACAGTCCACGGAGATGTGGTGTATGACATCATGAGTGTCCATATGGATGCAGTATAGGACACAGTATAGGGGCGACGGCGGCAGGGCACAGGGAGATGAACTCTTCCATTGTGGAAGCGCTCATCTCCATAGTCATCTGTATCGCCGTCCTCAGGACAGCGATACAGACGGCTGTGCTGCGGCGGGGGAGGGAGAGGTGTGTTCCTTCCCCTTCCTCTGATAGGCTGCAGGCACTAGGCCGGCAGCCTATGAGAAGCCGGCGGCGCGATGACGTTATCGCGCCGCCTGAGCCGTACAACGTGGGACACAGGCCAGAAGAGGCCTGCATCGCATCCCTGACATGGAGGTAAGTATAAGGGTTTATTTTTTATTTGATATGTGTACAATAGTTTTACTGGCACATTGGGGGGGCTCTTGTTACTGGCACATGATGGGGGGCCTCTTATTACTGGCACATGATGGGGGGGCTTATTACTAGCACATGATGGGGGGGGTTATTACTGGCACATGATGGGGGGTTATTACTAGCACATGATGGGGGGGGTTATTACTGGCACATGATGGGGGGGCTTATTACTGGCACATGATGGGGGGGCTTATTACTGGCACATGATGGGGTGCTTATTACTAGTACATGATGGGGGGAATTCTTATTACTAGCACATGATGGGGGGGGTGCTAATTACTAGCACATGATGGGGGCTCTTGTTACTGGCACATGATGGGGGGCCTCTTATTACTGGCACATGATGGGGGGGCTTATTACTAGCACATGATGGGGGGGTTTATTACTGGCACATGATGGGGGGGGCTTATTACTGGCACATGATGGGGGGCTTATTACTAGCACATGATGGGGGGGTTTATTACTGGCACATGATGGGGGGGGGCTTATTACTGGCACATGATGGGGGGGGGCTTATTACTAGCACATGATGGGGGGCTTATTACTAGCACATGATGGGGGGAATTTTTATTACTAGCACATGATGGGGGCTCTTATTACTGGCACATGATGGGGGGGCTCTTATTACTAGCACATGATGGTGGGGGGCTTATTACTAGCACATGATGGTGGGGGGCTTATTACTAGCACATGATGGGGGGGGTTCTTATTACTAGCACATGATGGGGGGGCTCTTATTACTGGCACATGATGGGGGGCTCTTATTACTAGCACATGATGGGGGGGGCTCTTATTACTAGCACATGATGGGGGGGTGCTTATTACTAGCACATGATGGGGGGGTTCTTATTACTAGCACATGATGGTGGGGGGCTTATTACTAGCACATGATGGGGGGAATTTTTATTACTAGCACATGATGGGGGCTCTTATTACTGGCACATGATGGTGGGGTGCTTATTACTAGCACATGATGGGGGGGGGGGCTTATTACTAGCACATGATGGGGGGAATTCTTATTACTAGCACATGATGGGGGGGTTCTAATTACTAGCACATGATGGGGGCTCTTATTACTAGCACATGATGGGGGGGGTGCTTATTACTAGCACATGATGGGGGGGTTCTTATTACTAGCACATGATGGTGGGGGGCTTATTACTAGCACATGATGGGGGGAATTTTTATTACTAGCACATGATGGGGGCTCTTATTACTGGCACATGATGGTGGGGTGCTTATTACTAGCACATGATGGGGGGGGGTGCTTATTACTAGCACATGATGGGGGGAATTCTTATTACTAGCACATGATGGGGGGGTTCTAATTACTAGCACATGATGGGGGCTCTTATTACTAGCACATGATGGGGGGGTGCTTATTACTAGCACATGATGGGGGGGTTCTTATTACTAGCACATGATGGTGGGGGGCTTATTACTAGCACATGATGGGGGGAATTTTTATTACTAGCACATGATGGGGGCTCTTATTACTGGCACATGATGGTGGGGTGCTTATTACTAGCACATGATGGGGGGGGTGCTTATTACTAGCACATGATGGGGGGAATTCTTATTACTAGCACATGATGGGGGGGTTCTAATTACTAGCACATGATGGGGGCTCTTATTACTAGCACATGATGGGGGGGGGGTGCTTATTACTAGCACATGAAGGGGGGGCTCTTATTACTAGCACATGATGGGGAGGTGCTTATTACTAGCACATGATGGTGGGGTGCTTATTACTAGCACATGATGGGGGGGGTTCTTATTACTAGCACATGAAGGGGGGCTCTTATTACTAGCACATGATGGGGGGGGGGGGCTTATTACTAGCACATGATGGGGGGGGTGCTTATTACTAGCACATGAAGGGGGGCTCTTATTACTAGCACATGATGGTGGGGTGCTTATTACTAGCACATTATGGGGGGGCTCTTATTACTAGCACATGATGGGGGGCTCTTATTACTGGCACATGATGGGGGCACATTTTTTACTGGCACATGATTAGGGCACATTTTATTGGCACATTATTGGGGGCACTTCTTACTGGCACATTATTGGTGGGCACTATAGGGGCATCTACTGAGGCCACAAATAAGGGGTATTTTATATGGGGGCTCTGTACAGTAGCATTTTATACTGGGACACATTATGGTGGGTACTATGGGGAAGGGGGGAGAGGAGTACTATGGGGTCATCTACGGGGGGCACTAAGAAGGGGTATTTTATACTTGCAAATTATAGGGGACACAGAGCATCTACTGGGGCACTATATATGGGGCATTTTATACTGGTACATTAAAGGGGGCACTAGGAGGAAGGGGGATAGGACCACTATGGGGGCATTCAGTGGGGGCACTATATAGGGGTATTTTATACTGGCACATTATGGGGGCACAATGGGGACATTAGCTCACCTGGGGGCATTACAAGGGGGTATTTCTTGCACTGTCTATTATAAGGAGAATTATTTCTACTGGGGGGCATTATGGTGGGCTTTATTACTCCCCCATGGTATGACCCCCTAGTAGCAGCACCAGCCTCTCCCTGCTCTGCTATTCCTCTGCCCCTTCTCCAAATCCTTACTATGAAATCTTTCTCATTAGTGTAAAACACAACATCAGCTCCGCCGAGCCCCCGGCCAAAGTGTTGAAGTGGCGTCCGCGATACCCAAGGGCCAAGACAAGTAACTGTAAGTTTTCATGTGAAATATGTTCGTTAAACATATAGCCTACACTGTGCTACACAATATACAGTATACCACTACACTGTGCTACACAATATACAGTATACCACTACACTGTGCTACACAATATACAGTATACCACTACACTGTGCTACACAATATACAGTATACCACTACACTGTGCTACACAATATACAGTATACCTCTACACTGTGCTACACAATATACAGTATACCTCTACACTGTGCCCCACAACGTACAGTATACCGCTACACTGTGCCACACAATATACAGTATACCACTACACTGTGCTACACAATATACAGTATACCGCTACACTGTGCCACACAATATACAGTATACCTCTACACTGTGCACCACAATATACAGTATACCGCTACACTGTGCCCCATAATATACAGTATACCACTACACTGTGCTACACAATATACAGTATACCACTACACTGTGCCACACAATATACAGTATACCACTACACTGTGCTACACAATATACAGTATACCGCTACACTGTGCCACACAATATACAGTATACCTCTACACTGTGCCACACAATATACAGTATACCACTACACTGTGCTACACAATATACAGTATACCGCTACACTGTGCCACACAATATACAGTATACCTCTACACTGTGCACCACAATATACAGTATACCGCTACACTGTGCCCCATAATATACAGTATACCACTACACTGTGCTACACAATATACAGTATACCACTACACTGTGGAGTCTGTTCTATAAGCACCATTGTTTTGTGGCGGCGGACAGAAAATAATCTGGAAGTGCCCCTCCCGAGATCCGCCACTGACAGAGATGTGGTGTATGACAACACAAGTGCCCATATGGACGCGTTATAAGACATCACGTTACAGAGCGTCCACAGAGATGTGGTGTATGACATCATGAGTGTCCATATGGACGCGGTATAGGACATCATGTGACAGAGCGTCCACAGAGATGTGGTGTATGACATCATGAGTGTCCATATGGATGAGGTATAGAACGTCACGTGGCAGAGCGTCCACAGAGATGTGGTGTATGACATCATGAGTGTCCATATGGATGAGGTATAGAACGTCACGTGGCAGAGCGTCCACAGAGATGTGGTGTATGACATCATGAGTGTCCATATGGATGAGGTATAGAACGTCACGTGGCAGAGCGTCCACAGAGATGTGGTATATGACATCACAAGTGTCCATATGGACGCGGTATAGGACATCATGTGACAGAGCGTCCACAGAGATGTGGTATATGACATCACAAGTGTCCATATGGACGCGGTATAGGACATCATGTGACAGAGCGTCCACAGAGATGTGGTGTATGACATCATGAGTGTTCATATGGATGAGGTATAGGACATCACGTGACAGAGCGTCCACGGAGATTTGGTGTATGACATCATGAGTGTCCATATGGACGCGGTATAAGACATCATGTGACAAAGCGTCCACAGAGATGTGGTGTATGACATCATGAGTGTCTATATGGATGCAGTATAGGACATCACGTGGCAGAGCGTCCACAGAGATGTGGTTTATGACAACATGAGTGTTGTCATAAACCACGTTTATGTGGATGCTGCCATGTGATGTGGACAAGGCTGCAGCTTCATCTCACTACCCCCAACATCAGACTACTACCCCCAGTCTCAGAGATATCCAGAAACACATCCCCCTCATCTGTCTGTACTATCACTAGCAGGGGCCGGGATCACTACCCCCAACATCTGACTACTACCCCCAGTCTCAGAGATATCCAGAAACACATCCCCCTCATCTGTCTGTACTATCACTAGCAGGGGCCGGGATCACTACCCCCAACATCAGACTACTACCCCCAGTCTCAGAGATATCCAGAAACACATCCCCCTCATCTGTCTGTACTATCACGAGCAGGGGCCGGGATCACTACCCCCAACATCAGACTACTACCCCCAGTCTCAGAGATATCCAGAAACACATCCCCCTCATCTGTCTGTACTATCACGAGCAGGGGCCGGGATCACTACCCCCAACATCAGACTACTACCCCCAGTCTCAGAGATATCCAGAAACACATCCCCCTCCCCTGTCTGTACTATCACTAGCAGGGGCCGGGATCACTACCCCCAACATCAGACTACTACCCCCAGTCTCAGAGATATCCAGAAACACATCCCCCTCATCTGTCTGTACTATCACGAGCAGGGGCCGGGATCACTACCCCCAACATCAGACTACTACCCCCAGTCTCAGAGATATCCAGAAACACATCCCCCTCCCCTGTCTGTACTATCACTAGCAGGGGCCGGGATCACTACCCCCAACATCTGACTACTACCCCCAGTCTCAGAGATATCCAGAAACACATCCCCCTCATCTGTCTGTACTATCACTAGCAGGGGCCGGGATCACTACCCCCAACATCAGACTACTACCCCCAGTCTCAGAGATATCCAGAAACACATCCCCCTCATCTGTCTGTACTATCACTAGCAGGGGCCGGGATCACTACCCCCAACATCTGACTACTACCCCCAGTCTCAGAGATATCCAGAAACACATCCCCCTCCCCTGTCTGTACTATCACTAGCAGGGGCCGGGATCACTACCCCCAACATCAGACTACTACCCCCAGTCTCAGAGTTATCCAGAAACACATCCCCCTCATCTGTCTGTACTATCACTAGCAGGGGCCGGGATCACTACCCCCAACATCAGACTACTACCCCCAGTCTCAGAGATATCCAGAAACACATCCCCCTCATCTGTCTGTACTATCACTAGCAGGGGTCAGGGATCACTACCCCCAACATCTGACTACTACCCCCAGTCTCAGAGATATCCAGAAACACATCCCCCTCATCTGTCTGTACTATCACTAGCAGGGGCCGGGATCACTACCCCCAACATCTGACTACTACCCCCAGTCTCAGAGATATCCAGAAACACATCCCCCTCCCCTGTCTGTACTATCACTAGCAGGGGCCGGGATCACTACCCCCAACATCAGACTACTACCCCCAGTCTCAGAGTTATCCAGAAACACATCCCCCTCATCTGTCTGTACTATCACTAGCAGGGGTCAGGGATCACTACCCCCAACATCTGACTACTACCCCCAGTCTCAGAGATATCCAGAAACACATCCCCCTCATCTGTCTGTACTATCACTAGCAGAGGCCGGGATCACTACCCCCAACATCAGACTACTACCCCCAGTCTCAGAGATATCCAGAAACACATCCCCCTCATCTGTCTGTACTATCACTAGCAGGGGCCGGGATCACTACCCCCAACATCAGACTACTACCCCCAGTCTCAGAGATATCCAGAAACACATCCCCCTCATCTGTCTGTACTATCACTAGCAGGGGCCGGGATCACTACCCCCAACATCTGACTACTACCCCCAGTCTCAGAGATATCCAGAAACACATCCCCCTCATCTGTCTGTACTATCACTAGCAGGGGCCGGGATCACTACCCCCAACATCAGACTACTACCCCCAGTCTCAGAGATATCCAGAAACACATCCCCCTCATCTGTCTGTACTATCACTAGCAGGGGCCGGGATCACTACCCCCAACATCTGACTACTACCCCCAGTCTCAGAGATATCCAGAAACACATCCCCCTCATCTGTCTGTACTATCACGAGCAGGGGCCGGGATCACTACCCCCAACATCAGACTACTACCCCCAGTCTCAGAGATATCCAGAAACACATCCCCCTCATCTGTCTGTACTATCACTAGCAGGGGCCGGGATCACTACCCCCAACATCAGACTACTACCCCCAGTCTCAGAGATATCCAGAAACACATCCCCCTCATCTGTCTGTACTATCACTAGCAGGGGCCGGGATCACTACCCCCAACATCAGACTACTACCCCCAGTCTCAGAGATCTCCAGAAACACATCCCCCTCATCTGTCTGTACTATCACGAGCAGGGGCCGGGATCACTACCCCCAACATCTGACTACTACCCCCAGTCTCAGAGATATCCAGAAACACATCCCCCTCATCTGTCTGTACTATCACGAGCAGGGGCCGGGATCACTACCCCCAACATCAGACTACTACCCCCAGTCTCAGAGATCTCCAGAAACACATCCCCCTCATCTGTCTGTACTATCACGAGCAGGGGCCGGGATCACTACCCCCAACATCTGACTACTACCCCCAGTCTCAGAGATATCCAGAAACACATCCCCCTCATCTGTCTGTACTATCACTAGCAGGGGCCGGGATCACTACCCCCAACATCAGACTACTACCCCCAGTCTCAGAGATATCCAGAAACACATCCCCCTCATCTGTCTGTACTATCACTAGCAGGGGCCGGGATCACTACCCCCAACATCAGACTACTACCCCCAGTCTCAGAGATATCCAGAAACACATCCCCCTCATCTGTCTGTACTATCACGAGCAGGGGCCGGGATCACTACCCCCAACATCAGACTACTACCCCCAGTCTCAGAGATATCCAGAAACACATCCCCCTCATCTGTCTGTACCATCACGAGCAGGGGCCGGGATCACTACCCCCAACATCAGACTACTACCCCCAGTCTCAGAGATATCCAGAAACACATCCCCCTCCCCTGTCTGTACTATCACGAGCAGGGGCCGGGATCACTACCCCCAACATCTGACTACTACCCCCAGTCTCAGAGATATCCAGAAACACATCCCCCTCATCTGTCTGTACCATCACGAGCAGGGGCCGGGATCACTACCCCCAACATCAGACTACTACCCCCAGTCTCAGAGATATCCAGAAACACATCCCCCTCATCTGTCTGTACTATCACTAGCAGGGGCCGGGATCACTACCCCCAACATCAGACTACTACCCCCAGTCTCAGAGATATCCAGAAACACATCCCCCTCATCTGTCTGTACTATCACGAGCAGGGGCCGGGATCACTACCCCCAACATCAGACTACTACCCCCAGTCTCAGAGATATCCAGAAACACATCCCCCTCATCTGTCTGTACTATCACGAGCAGGGGCCGGGATCACTACCCCCAACATCTGACTACTACCCCCAGTCTCAGAGATATCCAGAAACACATCCCCCTCATCTGTCTGTACTATCACTAGCAGGGGCCGGGATCACTACCCCCAACATCAGACTACTACCCCCAGTCTCAGAGTTATCCAGAAACACATCCCCCTCATCTGTCTGTACTATCACTAGCAGGGGTCAGGGATCACTACCCCCAACATCAGACTACTACCCCCAGTCTCAGAGATATCCAGAAACACATCCCCCTCATCTGTCTGTACTATCACGAGCAGGGGCCGGGATCACTACCCCCAACATCAGACTACTACCCCCAGTCTCAGAGATATCCAGAAACACATCCCCCTCATCTGTCTGTACTATCACGAGCAGGGGCCGGGATCACTACCCCCAACATCTGACTACTACCCCCAGTCTCAGAGATATCCAGAAACACATCCCCCTCATCTGTCTGTACTATCACTAGCAGGGGCCGGGATCACTACCCCCAACATCAGACTACTACCCCCAGTCTCAGAGATATCCAGAAACACATCCCCCTCATCTGTCTGTACTATCACTAGCAGGGGCCGGGATCACTACCCCCAACATCAGACTACTACCCCCAGTCTCAGAGATATCCAGAAACACATCCCCCTCATCTGTCTGTACTATCACTAGCAGGGGTCGGGATCACTACCCCCAACATCAGACTACTACCCCCAGTCTCAGAGATATCCAGAAACACATCCCCCTCCCCTGTCTGTACTATCACTAGAAGAGGCCGGGATCACTACCCCCAACATCAGACTACTACCCCCAGTCTCAGAGATATCCAGAAACACATCCCCCTCATCTGTCTGTACTATCACTAGCAGGGGCCGGGATCACTACCCCCAACATCTGACTACTACCCCCAGTCTCAGAGTTATCTAGAAACACATCCCCCTCATCTGTCTGTACTATCACGAGCAGGGGCCGGGATCACTACCCCCAACATCAGACTACTACCCCCAGTCTCAGAGATATCCAGAAACACATCCCCCTCATCTGTCTGTACTATCACGAGCAGGGGCCGGGATCACTACCCCCAACATCAGACTACTACCCCCAGTCTCAGAGATATCCAGAAACACATCCCCCTCATCTGTCTGTACTATCACTAGCAGGGGCCGGGATCACTACCCCCAACATCAGACTACTACCCCCAGTCTCAGAGATATCCAGAAACACATCCCCCTCATCTGTCTGTACTATCACTAGCAGGGGCCGGGATCACTACCCCCAACATCAGACTACTACCCCCAGTCTCAGAGATATCCAGAAACACATCCCCCTCATCTGTCTGTACTATCACTAGCAGGGGCCGGGATCACTACCCCCAACATCAGACTACTACCCCCAGTCTCAGAGATATCCAGAAACACATCCCCCTCATCTGTCTGTACTATCACTAGCAGGGGCCGGGATCACTACCCCCAACATCAGACTACTACCCCCAGTCTCAGAGTTATCTAGAAACACATCCCCCTCATCTGTCTGTACTATCACGAGCAGGGGCCGGGATCACTACCCCCAACATCAGACTACTACCCCCAGTCTCAGAGATATCCAGAAACACATCCCCCTCATCTGTCTGTACTATCACTAGATGGGGCCGGGATCACTACCCCCAACATCTGACTACTACCCCCAGTCTCAGAGATATCCAGAAACACATCCCCCTCATCAGTCTGTACTATCACTAGATGGGGCCGGGATCACTACCCCCAACATCTGACTACTACCCCCAGTCTCAGAGATATCCAGAATCACATCCCCCTCATCTGTCTGTACTATCACTAGCAGGGGCCGGGATCACTACCCCCAACATCAGACTACTACCCCCAGTCTCAGAGATATCCAGAAACACATCCCCCTCATCTGTCTGTACTATCACTAGCAGGGGCCGGGATCACTACCCCCAACATCTGACTACTACCCCCAGTCTCAGAGATATCCAGAAACACATCCCCTTCATCTGTCTGTACTATCACTAGATGGGGCCGGGATCACTACCCCCAACATCTGACTACTACCCCCAGTCTCAGAGATATCCAGAATCACATCCCCCTCATCTGTCTGTACTATCACTAGCAGGGGCCGGGATCACTACCCCCAACATCAGACTACTACCCCCAGTCTCAGAGATATCCAGAAACACATCCCCCTCATCTGTCTGTACTATCACTAGCAGGGGCCGGGATCACTACCCCCAACATCTGACTACTACCCCCAGTCTCAGAGATATCCAGAAACACATCCCCTTCATCTGTCTGTACTATCACTAGCAGGGGTCAGGGATCACTACCCCCAACATCTGACTACTACCCCCAGTCTCAGAGATATCCAGAAACACATCCCCCTCATCTGTCTGTACTATCACTAGCAGGGGCCGGGATCACTACCCCCAACATCAGACTACTACCCCCAGTCTCAGAGATATCCAGAAACACATCCCCCTCATCTGTCTGTACTATCACGAGCAGGGGCCGGGATCACTACCCCCAACATCAGACTACTACCCCCAGTCTCAGAGATATCCAGAAACACATCCCCCTCATCTGTCTGTACTATCACGAGCAGGGGTCAGGGATCACTACCCCCAACATCAGACTACTACCCCCAGTCTCAGAGATATCCAGAAACACATCCTCCTCCCCTGTCTGTACTATCACTAGCTGGGGCCGGGATCACTACCCCCAACATCAGACTACTACCCCCAGTCTCAGAGATATCCAGAAACACATCCCCCTCATCTGTCTGTACTATCACTAGCAGGGGCCGGGATCACTACCCCCAACATCAGACTACTACCCCCAGTCTCAGAGATATCCAGAAACACATCCCCCTCCCCTGTCTGTACTATCACTAGAAGAGGCCGGGATCACTACCCCCAACATCAGACTACTACCCCCAGTCTCAGAGATATCCAGAAACACATCCCCCTCATCTGTCTGTACTATCACTAGCAGGGGCCGGGATCACTACCCCCAACATCAGACTACTACCCCCAGTCTCAGAGATATCCAGAAACACATCCCCCTCATCTGTCTGTACTATCACTAGCAGGGGCCGGGATCACTACCCCCAACATCAGACTACTACCCCCAGTCTCAGAGATATCCAGAAACACATCCCCCTCATCTGTCTGTACTATCACTAGCAGGGGCCGGGATCACTACCCCCAACATCAGACTACTACCCCCAGTCTCAGAGATCTCCAGAAACACATCCCCCTCATCTGTCTGTACTATCACTAGCAGGGGCCGGGATCACTACCCCCAACATCAGACTACTACCCCCAGTCTCAGAGATATCCAGAAACACATCCCCCTCATCTGCCGGTGCACACGATACCTGCCTGTACGGCTGCATCCTCTGCCAATGACTTCCTGCACCAGGTACACATCCATTCATACTATTGTAGGATGAGGGCCCATGGGTGTAAGTGCCGTACAATAGACGTGAATGAGGCTGAGCCATGCTGACACCTCGTGATGGAGTCTCCATCATGTCACGCTCCAGGGGCTTGGACCAGACCATTATCTTTTACGGTAAGTTAACTCTTTCACTGTCCAATCCAAAGAACATGTTGTGGATATTTTCCTGGCAAAGGACTGGCTGAGGGGATCATTACCTATAGGAAATACGTATATTGAGCTTAGGGTCTGTATCTCATGTGCCAATTTATTACTTGTAAATCGGATCTCGTAGATACAGGTGAAACTCGAAAAATTTGAATATCGTGCAAAAGTCCATTTATTTCAGTAATGCAGCTTAAAATTAGAATTTTGTGAAAAGGTTGAATATTCTCAGCTCAAAGTGTCGCCCTCTAGTCGGCTAATTAATCCGTACCCCCTGAGCAAAGGGGACCTGAGATTGAGACTTTGGGGTTCCATAAGCTGTAAGCCATAATCATCCGAATTATAACAAAGGCTTGGAATATCTCTGCCTGTAATGAGTCTCGTGTGTTAGTTTCACCTGTTAAGTTGCATTACTGAAATAAATGAACTTTGTACGATATTCACATTTTTCGAGTTTCACCTGTATTTTTATTGAACACCTTCACTGTGCAAGAGTAATCGGAGGCAAGCGGGAGCGTCAGATCTGGTGGGAATGATGACATCACCACACTGAGGTGCGGAGCTCCACACGTTCAGTGGCCTGGGGACAACCCAACCCCACAAAAATGAATGGCTTACTTACTGCTCTTTTCCAGTGAAAGTATAGGAGCGGATCCAGGGGTTGGGGACTGAGAGTCGGGGTGCAGTGCTGAGAGGCGGCAGGAAGACTGAGAGGGAGCCCTCTAACATGTGGGGGTCCCCGCACACCGCGTACTCCGTCTTACACATGTACAAACACTTGGAGTAGAAACACACGTTGTTCACTGAGGAAACAACAAAGCGCAAATATCAGAGCAAGAATTGGCTCCTCCCCTTCATTTACATACAGTGTCACCACCCTTTCATTTGCATACACGGTACTCCTTCACCTCTTTTACAAACACAGTACTCCTCCCCTCATTGACATACCCAGTGCTCCCTCATTTACATACACAGTGCCCCTCCCCCTCATTTACATACAGTGTCCCCTCATTTACATCCACAGTGTCTCCCCCCTAATTTACATACAGTGTCACTACCCTTACATTTACATACACAGTGCCCCTTCCTATGATTTACACACACAGTGCCCCTCCCCCTCATTTACATACATAGTGTCACCACCCTTTCATTTACATACACGGTACTCCTTCACCTCTTTTACAAACACAGTACTCCTCCCCTCATTTACATACACAGTGCCCCTTCCCATGATTTACACACACAGTGCCCCTCCCCCTCATTTACATACAGTGTCCCTCCCCCTAATTTACATACATAGTGTCACTTCCCTTACATTTACATACACAGTGCCCCCTCATTTACATACACAGTGTTCCTCCCCCTCATTTACATACACAGTGCCCCTTCCCATGATTTACACACACAGTGCCCCTCCCCCTCATTTACATACAGTGTCCCTCCCCTTAATTTACATACATAGTGTCACTTCCCTTACATTTACATACACAGTGCCCCCTCATTTACATACACAGTGTTCCTCCCCCTCATTTACATACATAGTGTCACTACCCTTACATTTACATACACAGTGCCCCCTCATTTACATACACAGTGTTCCTCCCCCTCATTTACATACATAGTGTCACTACCCTTACATTTACATACACAGTGCCCCCTCATTTACAGACACAGTGCCCCTTCCCCTCATTTACATACACAATACTCCTCCCTCTCATTTACATACACAGTGCCCCATCATTTGCATACACAGTGCCCCTCCCCCTCATTTACATACACAGTGCCCCTTCCCCTCATTTACATACACAATACTCCTCCCTCTCATTTACATGCACAGTGCCCCATCATTTGCATACACAGTGCCCCTCCCCCTCATTTACATACACAGTGTCCCCCACCCACCAATACCTGGTGAGACAAAGAACACGATCTTTAGCTCAGGGTTTTCCGTCGCCTCCAGAACGTCCTGAGTTACATTAATGAGACGTCCAGAAACCGGGGGGACACGGCGGAAATCCAGAATCCTGCGGCACAGGAAGATGGGGGTCATTCCTCCAGTGATACATGTGTGTATGGGGGTCACTCCTCCAGTGATACATGTGTGTATGGGGGTCACTCCTCCAGTGATACATGTGTGTATGGGGGTCACTCCTCCAGTGATACATGTGTGTATGGGGGTCACTCCTTCAGTGATACATGTGTGTATGGGGGTCACTCCTCCAGTGATACATGTGTGTATGGGGGTCACTCCTTCAGTGATACATGTGTGTATGGGGGTCACTCCTCCAGTGATACATGTGTGTATGGGGGTCACTCCTCCAGTGATACATGTGTGTATGGGGGTCACTCCTCCAGTGATACATGTGTGTATGGGGGTCACTCCTCCAGTGATACATGCGTGTATGGGGGTCACTCCTTCAGTGATACATGCGTGTATGGGGGTCACTCCTCCAGTGATACATGCGTGTATGGGGGTCACTCCTTCAGTGATACATGCGTGTATGGGGGTCACTCCTCCAGTGATACATGCGTGTATGGGGGTCACTCCTCCAGTGATACATGCGTGTATGGGGGTCACTCCTCCAGTGATACATGCGTGTATGGGGGTCACTCCTCCAGTGATACATGCGTGTATGGGGGTCACTCCTTCAGTGATACATGCGTGTATGGGGGTCACTCCTCCAGTGATACATGCGTGTATGGGGGTCACTCCTCCAGTGATACATGCGTGTATGGGGGTCACTCCTCCAGTGATACATGCGTGTATGGGGGTCACTCCTCCAGTGATACATGCGTGTATGGGGGTCACTCCTCCAGTGATACATGCGTGTATGGGGGTCACTCCTCCAGTGATACATGCGTGTATGGGGGTCACTCCTCCAGTGATACATGCGTGTATGGGGGTCACTCCTCCAGTGATACATGCGTGTATGGGGGTCACTCCTCCAGTGATACATGCGTGTATGGGGGTCACTCCTCCAGTGATACATGCGTGTATGGGGGTCACTCCTCCAGTGATACATGCGTGTATGGGGGTCACTCCTCCAGTGATACATGTGTGTATGGGGGTCACTCCTCCAGTGATACATGCGTGTATGGGGGTCACTCCTCCAGTGATACATGCGTGTATGGGGTAACTCCTCCAGTGATACATGCGTGTATGGGGGTCACTCCTCCAGTGATACATGCGTGTATGGGGGTCACTCCTCCAGTGATACATGCGTGTATGGGGGTCACTCCTCCAGTGATACATGCGTGTATGGGGGTCACTCCTCCAGTGATACATGCGTGTATGGGGGTCAACCCTGCAGTGATACATGCGTGTATGGGGGGCACTCGTCCAGTGATACATGTGTGTATGGGGATCACTCCTCCAGTGATACATGTGTGTATGGGGGTCAACCCTGCAGTGATACATGCGTGTATGGGGGTCACTCCTCCAGTGATACATGCGTGTATGGGATTCACTCCTCCAGTGATACATGCGTGTATGGGGGTCACTCCTCCAGTGATACATGCGTGTATGGGGGTCACTCCTCCAGTGATACATGCGTGTATGGGGGTCACTCCTCCAGTGATACATGTGTGTATGGGGGTCACTCCTCCAGTGATACATGCGTGTATGGGGTAACTCCTCCAGTGATACATGCGTGTATGGGGGTCACCCCTGCAGTGATACATGTGTGTATGGGGGTCACCCCTGCAGTGATACATGTGTGTATGGGGGTCACCCCTGCAGTGATACATGTGTGTATGGGGGTCACCCCTGCAGTGTCCTGTGTGTGTATGGGGGTCACCCCTGCAGTGATACATGTGTGTATGGGGGTCACTCCTCCAGTGATACATGTGTGTATGGGGGTCAACCCTGCAGTGATACATGTGTGCATGGGGGTCAACCCTGCAGTGATACATGTGTGTATGGGGGTCAACCCTGCAGTGATACATGTGTGTATGGGGGTCACCCCTTCAGTGATGTATGTGTATGGGGGCACTCCTGCAGTGTCTTTTGTGTGTATGTGGGTCACCCCTGCAGTGTCCTGTGTGTATGGGGGTCACCCCTGCAGTGACGTATGTGTGTGTGTATGGGGGTCACCCCTGCAGTGTTCTGTGTGTGTATGGGGGTCACCCCTGCAGTGACGTATGTGTGTGTGTGTATATGGGGGTCATCACTGCAGTGTTCTGTGTGTGTATGGGGGTCACCCCTGCAGTGACATGTGTGTGTGTATGGGGGTCACCCCTGCAGTGACATATGTGTGTGTATGGGGGTCACCCCTGCAGTGACATATGTGTGTGTATGGGGGTCACCCCTGCAGTGACATATGTGTGTGTATGGGGGTCACCCCTGCAGTGACATATGTGTGTGTATGGGGGTCACCCCTGCAGTGACATATGTGTGTGTATGGGGGTCACCCCTGCAGTGACATATGTGTGTATGGAGGACTCCAGTGACCGCTGCTTCTGGATATACCCACATCATCTGTGAGAGCCGCATATAGAATGGGTGGTACAACTGGAGCAGACTTCAGTGTTTCTCACCGGTCGAGGTGGAATGCGGCGATCTCCGCGTTGTGTCGCTGGAAGTCTACGAAGTAGAAGAAATCTTCTGGTGTCTCCTCCTCTCGTTTCTGTCTTATAAAGGAAGAATCTCTTATCAGACCCAAGGGCACAATTTAGGACAGAGTCCATCAAGGAAACCCCCAGCTCTAGCCCCCCACCTCACCTACCTCATGGGCTTAAACATGGCTTTCCCAAAGTCCTGGAATTGCAGGACCAACTTCAGGTGCGTCCCGCTTGGCTTTACAACTGCAAATGGTAAAGAGACATTACTGATCTCATTGTGGGGCCCCTGTAATAGGGGACCCCAGGGATTGCAAGACAGTCCCACACTGGAGACCCCAGAGAATGAACAGCTTTCCCATCCAGGAGACTCCAAAGAATGTAAGATGGTGCCACACAGGAGACTCCAGATTGTAAGATGGTGCCACCCAGGAGACCCCAAAGATTGTAAGATGGTGCCACCCAGGAGACCCCAAAGATTGTAAGATGGTGTTACCCAGGAGACCCCAAAGATTGTAAGATGGTGCCACCCAGGAGACCCTAAAGATTGTGAGATGTGCCCACCAGAAGACCCCAAAGACTGTAAGATGGTGCCACCCAGGAGACCCCAAAGATTGTAAGATGGTGCCACTCAGGAGACCCCAAAAATTGTAAGATGGTGCAACCCAGGAGACCCCAAAGATTGTAAGATGATGCCACCCAGGAGACCCCAAAGATTAAGACTGTCCCATCCAGAAAACACCAAAGATTGTTAGACGGTGCCACCCAGGAGACCCTAGAGATTGTAAGATGGTTCCACACAAGAGATTATAAGATGGTGCCACTAAGGAGACTCCAGAGATTGTAAAATGGTTCCACACAAAAGACCCCAGAGATTGTAAGATGTGTCACCCAGGAGACCCCAAAAATTGTAAGATGGTGCCACCCAGGAGACCCCAGAGATTGTAAGACGGTCCCATCCAGAAGACCCCAAAGATTGTAAGATGGTGCCACCCAGAAGACCCCAAAGATTGTAAGACTGTCTCATCTAGGAGGCCCCAAAGATTGTAAGATGGTGCCACCCTACAAGGCGGTATTCTGAGGCACATGCATCTCCAGCTCCTAAGATAGAGATGCCCAATATAGGGAATGTATCCGTTCCCTACGCGTGGCAGAGAGGGCGCTGTCCTCTCGACCATCTAAACGACTATTGCAACAAATCATTCTAAGCTTAAAACGCTGACACCTTCCACAACTGAAGAGTTGATCCATTAGACTAGACAGCGCTTCTTTACATATGGCACCAAACCTCATACCGTGTTAGCTGGACAATTAAAAGACCGCTCAGCCGCTTCTACTGCCCATGCAATCAGGGACCATCGGGGTACCCTTCAATACCACTCTATGGTGATATCCAATCTGTTTCATGATTATTACTCTGACTTATATCCCCCCCCCAGTGATGAGACAACGAGGAAGGAATTGATAGATGAGTTTCTGGCCGCCTGCCCTCTTCAGCCATCACGGTTGAGGAAGTTAGGGATGTCATCTCTGAATTGCCTAGTGGTAAATCGCCTGGCCCCGACGGGTTGTCGGACAAATATTTCAAAATATTGGGAGATTTTCTGACCCCACACATGCTCGATCTGTTAAAGGGACTCCTAGCAGGGGATAGGACATCTGATTTCATTAAAATTCACATATAACTTATCACCCAGCGGATGGCTCCAGCTATCGACCTATTAGTCGCCTAAATTCTGACTTGAAGATATTCACAAAATTATTAGCAAATCGCCTTAACACTTGGCTCCACCACTTAATCCACAAGGATCAAGTCGGATTTGTCCGATTTCGCCAACCGGGGGACAATACTAGAAAGGTCATAGATTTAATAGACCCTGCGGGATTGGGAGGGATCGAGGCCCTATTATTGAGCCTTGAGGTGGAAAAGGCCTTTGATCGCCTAAACTGGGACTTTATGTTCCGAACCCTGCACCATTATGGCTTTAAAGCCTCTTCATAGCTGCTCTGCGGGGCCTCTACTCCTCCCAAGCACGATGGTTCTACTACCTTCCTCCCACTGACCTCCCCTACTGATCTATAATGGGACTCGCCAGGGCTGCCCTCTCTCCCCCTCCTCTATGTGCTTAGTATTGAGCCCCTGGTCACCCTCATACGTAATAGTCCAGACATTTAGGGAATCCCATTCTCCATCTCCCTTCTTTGCAGATGACATGTTACTCACCTTAACGAACCCTTTTCTCTACTTACCTAACCTTCATGCAGTTCTAGATTGTTACAGTAAGCTCTCCAGTTACAAACGTAACATCACCAAGACAGAGGCATTACCGACTAACATCCCTCCCGATCGGCTCCACCACCTCCAATAATTATTCCTGGTGCACTCACTCCATTAAATATTGAGGCATACACCTCACGGCCAAGTATCCTTCCCTGTATAAAGCAACTTCCCTCCTGTACTATCTGTTTGAAACGCTCCCTGTGAGGGTGCCAGCCACGGCCCTTCGCTCAATTCAGTCTGCATTTGTCACTTTTGCTTGGAATTATAAATGCCATTGATTCGCTAAACTGATTTTAATGGCGCCTATTTCCAAGGGAGGCTTTTCACTTCCCACTTATATGACTTAGCAACCCATCTAAGTCATATTGTCTCTTGGTCTACGCTTCATTAATATAATGGATGGACTGAGGTGGAGCGACTGTGGTTGGCACAGACTCATCCTGGGACCTTAATCTGGGGCCCTCCCCCATCCATTCCAGCCTCTGACTTGCTTAGTCCCATGTTATTTACTAGGGAGATGTGGTACAGGAGTAGGATTAGATATGGCCTCTCTACGCTCCGCTCTCTGCAGAGTATAAGGGACAGGACATAACAGAGCAGATGTGAGAAGATGCCAAGCATAATGGACAGGACATAACACAAAAGAGGTGAGAAGATACAGAGTATAAGGAACAGGACAGAACACAGTGTAGGTGAGAGGATACTGAGTATAAGCAACAGGACAGGACACAGGAGAGGTGAGAAGATACAGAGTATAAGGGACAGGACACAGGAGATGTGAGAAGATACCGAGTATAAGAGACAGGACAGGACACAGGAGATGTGAGAAGATACCAAGCATAATGGACAGGACACAGGAGATGTGAGAAGATACCGAGTATAAGGGACAGGACACAGGAGAGGTGAGAAGATACCGAGAATAATGGACAGGATAGGAGACAGGAGAGGTTAGAAGATACAGAGTCTAAAGAACAGGACAGAACACAGGAGAGGTGAGAAGATACAGAGTTGTGAGAGTTATGGTCCATATATCTGTTATTGACATAGGTATACAGTATAAAGAAATATATTTGTGCAATGTTAGCTTGAACCAAGATTAAAAGTTATCATATTTCACTGATTTGTACGTGTTGGCCTGAGGATGTACACGAAGGCCATCTGCAATTGTGCTTTCTTAGGATAAAGCAAGGGAAAAGGGAGTATTATCTGCTGATTAGTTACACAATAGTAACTAAAATGTGTAGTTTCAGGCAGATATAAATCAATTGCTCCAGATGTTTTCAACATATTTTTCGAGGATAATCATCCCAGGTGTCCAGTCTGCGTTTCCAAAATAGGCAAAAAGCTTTGAAACGTGAACTTTGTAACTTGATTACTTTCCAAATGACATATACCCTTGTTACATAATGATAAGATGTATGCAAATGTATCACATGTAATTGTATATTCTTAGTTATCCAATCATAAATGTTGTAACCACCCAGAAACACCCAGTTACTCCCATAACCCTCCAGGTATATCAATAAACATTTTGAGGTGGTCCGGAGATCTCCTCAGATATAATCCTTGATTGTGTCTGTGCTATCGGCCGATTGATTGATTCTTGGGTTACATTGATTACCTTGTACCTGAACATTGAACTACTCTAACATTTCTTGGAGGCCCCAGCGAGATTTCCACATGCTGGTCGAGGACTGAACCGCAGGGGAGCGACACCCACGGATTGGGGAACGCAAATTCTAGGTCAGTGAACCCTTGACTCACTGGCTTTCTTAAATTTGTGGCCTGTGCCTCGGGATCAGTCCGACGCCGGGTTCGGATATCATTCAGGTACTGTAGAAGGTGATTAATTGGATTACTGTCTTTGATTTGAAGTGTTATTGAGTTACTACAGTTGCAAGAAAAAGTATGCGAACCCTTTGGAATGATATGGATTTCTCCACAAATTGGTCATAAAATGTGATCTGATCTTCATCTAAGTCACAACAATAGACAATCACCGTCGGCTTAAACTAATAACACACAAAGAATTAAATGTTACCATGTTTTTATTGAACACACCATGTAAACATTCACAGTGCAGGTGGAAAAAGTATGTGAACCCCTAGACTAATGACATCCCCAAGAGCTAATTGGAGTGAGGTGTCAGCCAACTGAAGTCCAATCAATGAGATGAGATTGGAGGTGTTGGTTACAGCTGCCCTGCCCTATAAAAAACACACACCAGTTCTGGGTTTGCTTTTCACAAGAAGCATTGCCTGATGTGAATGATGCCTCGCACAAAAGAGCTCTCAGAAGACCTACGATTAAGAATTGTTGACTTGCATAAAGCTGGAAAGGGTTATAAAAGTATGTCCAAAAGCCTTGCTGTTCATCAGTCCACGGTAAGACAAATTGTCTATAAATGGAGAAAGTTCAGCACTGCTGCTACTCTCCCTAGGAGTGGCCGTCCTGTAAAGATGACTGCAAGAGCACAGCGCAGACTGCTCAATGAGGTGAAGAAGAGTCCTAGAGTGTCAGCTAAAGACTTACAAAAGTCTCTGGCATATGCTAACATCCCTGTTAGTGAATCTACGATACATAAAACACTAAACAAGAATGGATTTCATGGGAGGATACCACAGAGGAAGCCACTGCTGTCCAAAAAAACCATTGCTGCACATTTAGAGTTTGCACAAGAGCACCTGGATGTTCCACAGCAGTACTGGCAAAATATTCTGTGGACAGATGAAACCAAAGTGGAGTTGTTTGGAAGAAACACACAACACTATGTGTGGAGAAAAAGAGGCACAGCACACCAACCTCAAAACCTCATCCCAACTGTGAAGTATGGTGGTGGGGGCATCATGGTTTGGGGCTGCTTTGCTGCGTCAGGGCCTGGACGGATTGCTATCATCAAAGGAAAAATTAATTCTCAAGTTTATCAAGACATTTTGCAGGAGAACTTAAGGCCATCTGTCCACCAGCTGAAGCTCAACAGAAGATGGGTGTTGCAACAGGACAACGACCCAAAGCATAGAAGTAAATCAACAACAGAATGGCTTAAACAGAAGAAAATCCGCCTTCTGGAGTGGCCCAGTCAGAGTCCTGACCTCAACCCGATGGAGATGCTGTGGCATGACCTCAAGAAAGTGATTCACACCAGACATCCCAAGAATATTGCTGAACTGAAACAGTTCTGTAAGGCTCCATTCACACGTCCGCAAAATGTGTCCGCATCCTTTCCGCAATTTTGCGGAAAGGGTGCGGACCCATTCATTCTCTATGGGGACGGAATGTGCTGTCCGCATCCACATTTGCGGATCCGCACTTCCGCATCCGTGCTTCCGTTTCAGCAAAAAAATAGAACATGTCCTATTCTTGTCCGCAATTGCGGACAAGAACAGGCATATTCTATTATGTCGGCAATGTGCGGTCCGCAAAATGCGGAACACACATTGCCGCTTTCCGTTTTTTGCGGATCCGTGTCTCCGTGTATCCGCAAAACACATTGCGGACGTGTGAATGGAGCCTAAAGAGGAATGGTGAAGAATTACTCCTGACCGTTGTGCACGTCTGATCTGCAACTACAGGAAACGTTTGGTGGAAGTTATTGCTGCCAAAGGAGGTTCAACCAGTTATTAAATCCAAGGGTTCACATACTTTTTCCACCTGTGCTGTAAATGTTTACATGGTGTGTTCAATAAAAACATGGTAACATTTAACTCTTTGTGTGTTATTAGGTTAAGCAGACTGTGATGGTCTATTGTGACTTAGATGAAGATCAGATCACATTTTATGACCACTTTGTGCAGAAATCCATATCATTCCAAAGGGTTCACATACTTTTTCTTGCAACTGTATATTATATGTGATTTTGCTACTAACTTGCTCAAACTGTAGAAGATGTATGTTTGAGGATATGAATTCTGTTTTGTCCTCTGGTGTCGTGTGAAGAGTTAACTGCGCGTAGTAACTCTGAATGGGGGGGGGGGGGGGAGTGAAGTGGCTGCTTTTGGAAACAGAAGCGGTCCATGCGATTCTGGAAAAGGACCCTTGCAGTTCTTAGTGTTCAATCCGGAAACGGTGTCACTGAGTCAGGGGTTAGTTTGTGTTGTTTGTCTCACTTCTGCCACTAAAATATTACTCTTGTATTAACCTATCGGTTAGTGTGGAGACACTCTCTGCACGCTGCGGCTGCTTTTGAAGCAGGCAGAACACGTGTGTCCTTGTAAAGTACTAACGTGCTATCCAGTAACTTTCGGTAAATAGTACAAAGTTTTACTGAGTTGTCAAGTGTACTGGCTTGAGTACAATACAGAAAGGTCTGATGTATGAGGAATATATTGGAATTATTATTGGATTGTCTTTATATTTTTTTGTGTGCATTTATTTGTGGTACAAAGTTTGTCTAGAGGCAAGGGAAGTGCAAGCCTCCTACCCAGATAAACCGCTCGTTTCCTACATATGGTTTACAGAAATATAGCCTGACTCGGCTAGGAAAATCTGTGACCTAAGATAAGACACATAGCAGGAATAACCAAAGGTCAGGGATCGCTACCCTACCAGGTTCCTATGGGAACTAGTTCCAGCAAGCGAGAAAGGGAAGAAAAGGGTTGTCCCAGGATTACTATGAAGCGCTTGGTAGAACTAGAACATGGCAAATGGGCAGTTAAGAATGCTACTGCTTTTCTTAAGAAAGCTGGTATGCCATCTTTCAGATGTTTGGATGTTTCCAGATGGAGAAAATTTAAGATAGAGGAAAAGCAATGGATAGAAAAACATGGATGTGAAACACAGGTGGAGGCATGGCTGAGTACCTCCGCTAGACATGATCCCCTATATAATACGAAGGAAGACGAGGAAGAGTATAAAGTTGGGGGAACATCAAGGCAAGCTCCTAGGAGTGTAAGTTTTAGTATTGAGCTCCACCCTATTCTGACAACCAAGGAGGCATACAGAACAGATTGTACCCAGAATTGTCCAGGTCGGACTGGACAATGCCTAGCACCAGTACAGAGTATGGAAACATGACACAGTTAGAACAGACAAATGCCATACCACCACCTCCAGCCATCAAGTCCATCAACGCCCTCTTTTGGGGAAGGTGAGGATGGATGGAGATGCGGTCAATGTGACAAGTGCAATCCAGAGAATAAGAATAGATGTGTTAGGTGCGGCACTGCACGAGACGAGTGCTGGAGAGCAGGACAGTCACGAGACTCTTCTGTGAATATGCCTCACAGCCCACCCCGGAGTGCTTCCACCCCTGCTCCTACTGTCCCTCATTGCACTCCTGACAGGGTTGTTTCACAAATAAAACTAAGCAAAGGAGGGCCATGGCAGGCCGTAGCAGAAACAGAAAGAGGTAAACCAACTATGAAGTTGCGATCAACTGTATGGATTTGCAAATGTGGGATCCTCATAGGCATGATGTTAGCTCAGAATGCCCAAAATGTGGGGCAATTGGCCTAAGTCTTCCCCCTTAATAGGGACATATCCAATGATTACTCAGATTACCTGGGAATGCAATGACGAGGGGGTTACAAATCGAGCCACCCAACATGTAGAGTGGTACAAGCCTTGGAGTCAGGGGGAGCAGCTTGTGATGATAAACAAATTACCTGATCCGAACAAGGATCCAAATGGTTTTTATAAAGGCCTGACGAAAATTTAGCACAACTATGATGCCGTTTGGGACGACTTATATGCCCTATCCAGTGCAGCAGCTGGTGCTCCTTTTGTGGAAAGGTTAAAAAAGGTTCCCGTAGCGGGAGAGATAGAAGCAGTACCAGAAGGCGCAGACTCCAGATAAAAAATAATAATCAGGTGAGACGTTTTTGAAGAGACTCAAGGTGGTTTCTAAGGAGTTGAGTAATCAATTAGGAGCAGGACTGCCAGAAGCCTTCCAAGCTTCCGATGAGCCGGCTGATAAATATCATGCCTGGGTGATTAACATGTTTGCAGATCAGGATTTCAAGACCAATGATCCGGACAGCAGGGATGGGCGCATACTCAGGACCTGTTTTATCAATGGGTTAAGAGATGATTTGAGGACTGAATTAATGAGGATACGCCCAGAGTGTATGCACACCTCCTTAGATAAATCATTGCTTGTTATACGTGGTTTAGAGGAACAGGCAAATAAGAATAAGAAGAAAGTAGCCGCAAAGCAGCAGCCTATCCCTGTGTTCATTGCTTCATGAAGGGGGATTGTGCAGGCGGGGGGAGAGATGCGGAAGAGAAGGAATATGTATGACAGTGGGAAAGGAATGGCTATAAATGTGGAGGAATACAAACGTAAACGATTGTGTTTTGGATGTGGTGGACAAGGGCACATGAAAAGAGATGGTCATTCTAGATGGTAGAAGAACTTAAATAATCAAAGTAACCAAATGAGTCCTGATAATGCTCAAATTCAGCTGGCCTCAGTAGACCAGCAATTGCATGGCTAGGAATTAGGCAGCCCCCAAACATATGACCACACGGTAGTAAATGTACCTCCCCACCCCGGCCCAAAAGAACTGGTGAAACTGACACTACCTGACGGTAAAGATGTTGACTGTTTAGTTGACACGGGGGCGAGACGAACCATTTTAAAAGCTCATGACATACCAGAGAAGTATCTAAACCCTGATCAAGTTATGGGGGTTGGGCTGGGAGGAAAACCGTGTGTACTCAAACAGACTAGCCCATTGCAAGTGCGCATTGATGATACTGCCGACATATGCATACAATTATTAGTACCTGAAAATTGCCAGGTGAATTTGCTGGGAGCAGATGTATTAAATGAAATTAATACAGTTATTAGATTTGGGAAAAACGGGGTATCGGTAAGGGTACTTTCACACTAGCGTTTTTCTTTTCTGGCATGGAGTTCCGTCATAGGGGCTCAATACCGGAAAATAACTGATCAGTTTTATCCCCATTCTGAATGGAGAGCGATCCGTTCAGGATGCATCAGGATGTCATCAGTTCAGTCACTGAACGGTGTTTTAGACGGAGGAAATACCGCAGCATGCTACGCTATTAACTCCGTCCAAGATTCTGGATCAGTTGCTGGAATGCCAGATCCAGCATTAATTTACATTGAAATGTATTAGTAATGGATCCGGCATTAAAAATACCGCAATGCCGGATCCGTCCTGCGCAGACCGGTAACAATGTGAAGAAAAAAAAATTGATCCATGACAACGAATCAATGACAAACTGAGAGACGGATCCGTTCTTGCAATGCATTTGTGATCATGCAGATTGCCTGATTCGGCAGGCAGTTCCGGCGACAGAACTGCTTGCCGGATTACTCTGCCGCAACTGTGAAAGTAGCCTAACAGGGGCCCTTATGGAACCTGTTCTAACAGGTGCCACCTCTCCCTCTGAGTTTTCTGAGGCAATGGCGAGAGACGAGTGTTTCTTTCCTGGCATCCGGAAGACTGTAGCACTCAGTTGCTCCAGTATGTTGATGACTTGTTACTCTGTACCACCAGTAAAGAAACCTGTCTTAGGCCCCTTTCACAAGGGCGAGTTTTCCGTGCGGGTGCAATGCGTGAGGTGAATACATTGCATCCGCACTGAATCCGGACCCATTAATTTTTTATGGGGCTGTGCAGATGAGCGGTGATTTTCACGCATCACTTGTGCGTTGCATTAAAATCGCAGCATGCTCCTCTTTGTGCGTTTTCCACGCAACGCAGGCCCCATAGAAGTGAATGGGGCTGCGTGAAAATCGCAAGCATCCGCAAGCAAGTGTGGATGCGGTGCGATTTTCACGCATGGTTGCTAGGAGACGATCGGGATGGAGACCAGATCATTATTATTTTCCCTTATAACATGGTCAGGGGAAATAATAGCACTCTTAATACAGAATGTATAGTACAATAGGGCTGGAGGGGTTAAAAAAAAAATATATATATTTAACTCACCTTAATCCACTTGTTCGCACAGCCCGGCTTCTCTTCTATCTTCTTCTTTGCTGTGCACAGGAAAAGGACCCGTGGTGACGTCACTGTGCTCATCCCATGGTCCGTCACATGATCCATCACCATGGTAAAAGATCATGTGATGGACCATGTGATGAGCGCAGTGACGTCATCAAAGGTTCTAGTCCTCAAAGAAGAAGACAGAAGAGAAGGCCGGCTGCACGATCAAGCGGATTAAGGTGAGTTAAATTTTTTAAAACATTTTTTTAACCCCTCCAGCCCTATTGTACTATGCATTCTGTATTAAGAATGCTATTATTTTTCCTTATAACCATGTTATAAGGGAAAATGATACAATCTACAATCTGGCGATTTTTCTCACGCGCGTGCAAAACGCATTACAATGTTTTGCACTCGAGCGGAAAAATCGCGGATTTTCCCCGCAACGCACCCGCATCCTATCCGGGCCAAAAACATGACACCCATGTGAAAGAGGCCTTAAGGAAACATGCTCTCTCTTGGTGTTCCTGCAACTGGAAGGGTGCAGGGTTTCCAAGGACAAATTGCAGGTTGCGAAGCTGAAGGTGGTATTCTTGGGACATTGCATTTCTCAGCAGACAAAACACATCACTCCAGAGAGAATGCAGGCAGTTGCACAGCTCACTGAACCAACCACTGTTCGTGAATTGAGAACATTTGCAGGTTTAGTCAGTTATGCCAGAGAGTGGATTCCCTGTGCTTCCTCACTCATGCAGCCGCTCTTTGATGTCCTGGCTGCCTGCAACAAAGAACAACCTTATGTGTTAACTACAGAAGCAGTAGAGGGATTCAAAGGGTTAAAGCTGGCTGTCATGTCAGCACCATGTCTGGGAATACCAAATGATGACCTTGATTTCAATCTATTCTGTCATGAGAATATAGGACATGCAAAGGGAGTTTTGACTCCAGTTCATGGGGCCAAACATCGCCCACTGGGTTACTATTCTGTGCAACTTGATGTGGTAGCTAGAGGTGCCCCCTCTGGAGTACGGGCAATTGCAGCCTGTGCATTGCTGAGTGGGAAGGTTGCGGACATAGTTCTTGACCATGCACGGACAATTTATGTGCCTCATGCTGTTCAGGAACTATTGTCCCAAGCAAAGATACGTCATTTGTCAATGGTAAGAATAACAAAGTATGAGGTAGCACTTCTTACTCAACCAAATATAACTATTAAAAGATGTATTATCCTCAATCCAGCTACCCTACCTCCAGAGTCTGACAAGGTGGAGCAAGAGGATAATTTAAATAATGATCATGATTGCTTTGAACTGATAAAAATTGAAACAAAAGAACTTGACAATGTAACTGAGACACCAATACCTGATGCTGATTTTGAGCTTTTTGTGGATGGATCCAGATACTACCTAGATGGGAAACCATACACGAGATATGCTGTGACTACCTTGGAGGAAGTTGTGAGACAAGGATCCCTCCCACCTGGATGTTCTGCACAGGAAGCAGAGTTGAAGGCACTCACTGAGGCATGTATAATGGCTGAACGTCAGACGGTATACATTTACACTGACTCTCACTATGCTTTTGGCATTGCACATGACCGTGGTCCTATTTAGAGAAGCAGGGACTTTGTGGGATCCTCTGGTAAGCCTATCAATAATGCAGAGGCTGTAGCTCAGTTGTTCAGCGCATTAGAACTGTCTAAGATGGTGGCCATTGTCAAGGTACAGGTCCATACCAATGAGCAGACAAAAGAGGCAGAAGGAAACCGTCGGGCAGATGCGGCTGCAACGCAAGCTGCTCTGCTACCCCTCCCCATAACAGGCTATGTAGTGGACATAGTACCACAGGCCGAGGAGGTGGATCTGGATGTGCTCCAGAAATTTCAAGAACAAACTCCAAAACATGAAAAAGAAAAGAAGATGAGAATAATCAGGAGGGTTTGTATGCTGTAGATGCTAAACTATGCCTTCCCCGGGCACTATACCCCATGGTGTGTGCTCTATCACATGGCCGAACCCATCAGTCCAAGGAAGCAATGGTAAGCCTGGTAAATCAAGGATGGGTGGCCCCAGGGTTCAACAATGCCACTTCAAAATTTGTCCAAGGGTGCATGGTCTGTGCTTGCCATAACATAGGGAGGACTGTCAAAGTGCCCCCAAGGTGCACTCCAAAGCCATTGTACCTGTTTCAAAGATTGCAAATTGACTTCATTAAACTTCCTGGGGGGGGGGGGGGGGCACATACGAGTCTGTTCTGGTATGTGTGGACCTTTTTTCAGGGTGGCCAGAGGCCTGGCCTACTGCCAAAGCTAATGCAAAAACAGTAGCTAAGAAACTTTTGTCTAATGTTGTGTGTAGATTTGGGATTACAGAAGTGATTGAAAGGGACAGAGGGACTAATTTTACTTTGGAAGTGTTGCAGGAAATTTTACATGCTCTAGGTATAGAGCAAACGTTTCACACGCCTCATAGGCCCCAAAGTAGCGGAAAGGTGGAACGCCTAAAAGGAACTTTAAAGCTAAAAATTCAGAAAGCTATGGCAAAGACAGGGAAGCCATGAACGGAATGTTTACCTATTGCTTTTGTACTCTGTCAGAGTAACCCCTCATAGGAAAACTCAGTTGAGCCCCTATGAGGTATTGTTTGGCACAGCACCAAGAACAGGCTTGTATTTTCCTCAGCAACTCCAGACCATACATTCAGATATCTAAACAAGTAAGATTTGTTTGTTTAAAATATTTCCCCTCTTTACAATGGCAGACCTGGTTCTGTGCAGGAATTGTTGTGCTTTTATTTCAGGTTCCACTCTTCAGAGGTTTGGATACTGTCTGATCTGTAGACAGCTCTCCATAATGCAGCAGGAAATTAACTTTTTGAAATATGAGATTTTTAAATTAACCACTAAACAAACTCAGGCTGAGAACATTGCAATGCCACTGCCACAGAGGCCCCCTAAATTTGGAAGATGGGTTACTGTAGGTTCTGGTAGACTGAGAGTTGTGGATAGAAGGCATGTCCCACAGTCTGTGGCTCTCCATAATTCATTTGCAGCTTTCAGAGTGCAAGAGCAAGATGGAGGATGGCTCAAGCACAGTGGGTGAGAAACAATCATCTCCCATGCCTAAAGTATGTAAGACTGCAGCCAAAGACAAAAAGGGGAAGGTGAGGATTGATAGTAAGCAGCTGTTGGTGGGCAATTCCATCATAAGAGGTGTGAAGTTTGAGGAGAATGGTGTTGTGAGATGTCTCCCTGGTGCTACCGCTAGCAGGGATAGATGACGTATCCTTAATATTGTTAGGCAAGCAAAGCAGGAAAGGGAAGTGGATGTTATTCTCCATCTTGGGACAAACGATCTGGCTTGCAATGAGGTTTCAAAGGTGAAAGAAGCTTTTCACACACTTGGAAAGGATATACGGGAGGTTGCATCAACTGTTTCATTCTCTGCAGTTTTGCCTGTGCATAACCTTCAGCATGACAGGAAGATGCGCATTAAGGAATTCAATGTATGGCTTGGTGAATGGTGTCTGAACCAAGGGTTTGGCTTTGTGTCTCATGTTAGCTCTTGTTGGAATGGAAAAGAACTGTACAAGAAAGATGGTTTGCATCTTTCTCTCAAAGGAACGAATGTCCTCGGTGAACAGTTCCAGGTATTTGCTAACATAGAATGTGTCGGCAGATAAGAACCATTTGGCCCATCTAGTCTGCCCAATATATCTGAATCCTATAGCATGTACAGCGGCATAAGCACTTCACTCTTTCTACTGCTTATACCTCTCCCTATACATCCAAGCATTCTGCTGGCATTTCGTGCTGCCATATTACATTGTCTTCCCACCTTTAAGTCTTCTGAAATAATTACTCCTAAATCCCTTTCCTCAGATACTGAGGTCAGGACTGTGTCAAATATTCTATATTCTGCCCTTGGGTTTTTACGCCCCAGGTGCATTATCTTGCACTTATCCACATTAAATTTCAGTTTCCAGAGTTCTGACCATTCTTCTAGTTTTCCTAAATCCTTTTTCATTTGGCGTTTCCCTCCAGGAACATCAACCCTGTTACATATCTTTGTGTCATCAGCAAAAAGACAAACCTTACCATCGAGGCCTTTTGCCTCGATGGTAAGGTTTGTCTTTTTTATGAAGATATTAAACAAAATTGGTCCCAGTACAGATCCCTGTGGAACCCCACTGGTAACATGACCTTGTTTTGAATGTTCTCCATTGACTACAACCCTCTGTTGTAGTCAATAGAGAAGAAGAAGCATTTAAACTAGGAAAGGGGGCAAAAGAGTGATAATCCAGCAGTCCAACTGCCCCCCGAAACAATGCCAGAAGAGGCCAGTAGCACAAAGGTTAAGAAATGACAAGTTCAGAGTCTTGTCTACAAATGCTCGCAGTCTAGGGAATAAGATCAATGAACTTGAGGCTATAATGGCATCTGAGAATATAGATGTAGTGGCTGTTACTGAGATGTGGTTCAAGGGGAGTAATGACTGGGATATATCAATACCAGGGTTCTCTCTATACAGGAAAGACAGAGAAGGCAAGAAGGGGGAGGGGTGGCCCTGTATGTGAAAGATAACATAAAATCTATTTTGATACAAGTTAGCGAGAACAATTTAGAGTCAGTTTGGGTTACCGTGCAGCTTGATAATCATAAGGTAACTCGTGTAGGTGTGATATATAGACCACCTAGCCAAGTCAAAGAATTAGATGATCTACTAGTTGAGGAAATAGCTAAAATGACATTGAAGGGGGAAGTTATCATTATGGGAGACCTCAATCTTCCAGATGTAAACTGGAAAACCAAAATAGCTAGTTCTGCCAGGAGTACAGATATTCTAAATTCCCTACTGGGATTATCTCTACAGCAAGTAGTGGAGGAGCCAACCCGGAAGGAGGCCATTTTAGATTTAGTATTCACAAATGGGAATTTGGTATCTGATATTACTGTAGGGGAAAGATTGGGATCTAGTGATCACCAGTCAGTGTGGTTTACTATAAGTACAGTGACTGAGTCACACCACACAAAAACAAAAGTTTTAGATTTTAGAAAAACTGACTTTTCTAAAATTAGATTAGTGGTATACGAGTCCCTATCAGACTGGAACAGTTTCATTGGAGTCCAGGAGAAATGGGACTACTTAAAAGAGGCACTATGGAAGGCAACAGAAAATTGCATTAGGCTTGTCAGTAAAAGCAAAAAAAGGAAGAGACCGCTGTGGTACTCAGCAGAAGTGGCCAAAATCATTAAAAACAAAAAGATAGCATTTAGGAATTATAAAAATAAAAAAAAATGAGGATGACAGACAAATTTATAAGATTAGGCAGAGAGAGGCCAAACAAGTTATAAGAGCTTCCAAAGCACAGGCAGAAGAGAAATTAGCTCAGTCAGGGAAAAAAGGCAATAAGGCATTCAAATGAAAAAAGGAAACTAAAACAAGGAATTACCAAATTAGAAACAAAAGAAGGAAGGTATATGGAAGAAGATAAAGAACTAGCTGACTGCCTCAATGAATACTTCTGTTCAGTCTTTACGAAGGAAAATGAAGGAAAAGGACCTCAGTTAGGAAAGAAGACTAATGATTCTTTGATGCATGTGTCTTTACAGAGGAAGAGGTTCTAAGTCAGCTGTCTAAAATTAATACAAATAAGTCACAGGGGCCTGATGGGATACACCCAAAGCTATTAAAAGAGCTCAGCGGTGAACTAGCAAAACCGTTAACAGATTTATTTAACCAAGCATGGGTTTACTTCAGGGAGATCATGTCAAACTAATCTTATTGATTTTTTTGATTGGGTGACTAAAATAATAGATGGCGGAGGTGCAGTAGACATCGCTTATCTAGACTTTAGTAAGGCTTTTTTGATACTGTCCCACATAGAAGGCTTATCAATAAATTGCAGTCTTTGGGCTTGGACTCCCATATTGTTGAATGGATTAGGCAGTGGCTGAGGGACAGACAACAGAGGGTTGTAGTCAATGGGGTATATTCAGACCAAGGTCTTGTTACCAGTGGGGTACCTCAGGGATCTGTTCTGGGACCCATATTGTTTAATATCTTTATCAGCGAAATTGCAGAAGGCATCAATGGTAAGGTGTGTCTTTTTGCTGATAACACAAAGATATGTAACAGGGTTGATGTTCCTGGAGGGATACACCAAATGGAAAAGGACTTAGGAAAACTAGAGGAATGGTCAAAAATCTTGCAACTAAAATTTAATGTTGATAAGTGCAAGATAATGCACCTGGGGCGTAAAAACCCAAGAGCAGAATATAAAACCAGTGATACAGTCCTAACCTCACTATCTGAGGAAAGGGATTTAGGGGTCATTATTTCAGAAGACTTAAAGGTAGGCAGACCATGTCATAGAGCAGCAGGAAATGCTAGCAGAATGCTGGGGTGTATAGGGAGAGGCATTACCAGTAGACAGAGGGAGGCGCTCATGCCACTCTACAGAGCACTAGTGAGACCTCATCTGGAGTATTGTGCTCAGTACTGGAGACCATATCTCCAGAAGGATATTGATACTTTGGAGAGAGTTCAGAGAAGAGCTACTAAACTGATACATGGATTGCAGGATAAAACTTACCAGGAAAGATTAAAGGACCTTAACATGTATAGCTTGGAAGAAAGACGAGACAGAGGGGATATGAGAGAAACTGCTAAATACATAAAGGGAATCAACAAGGTAAAAGAGGAGAGAAGATTTAAAAGAAGAAAAACTGCTACAAGAGGACATAGTTTTAAATTAGAGGGGCAAAGGTTTAAAAGTAATATCAGGAAGTATTACTTTACTGAGAGAGTAGTGGATGCATGGAATAGCCTTCCTGCAGAAGTGGTAGCTGCAAATACAGTGGAGGAGTTTAAGCATGCATGGGATAGGCATAAGGCTATCCTTCATATAAGATAGGGCCAGGGGCTATCCATAGTATTCAGTATATTGGGCAGACTAGATGGGCCAAATGGTTCTTATCTGCCGACACATTCTAGGTTTCTATGACACAGTATGTAGGAGCGTTGCATAAAAGGTTACAACAGACTCATAACCATGTTCTCAGTTCCATTCCAGATCCCTAGTCATGCCTAGTATTGGCACGGCTGTGATTGGCCGATGCATCATGTGACCATGGATTTATAAATACCGGACCACATGGTGCGCCACCCTTCTGCTCTGACTAGTGTAGAGACAAGGCGCTGCTGCCGGCAGGGAGAGGGTTAGGCTTTTATTAGTTTTATACAGTGTGCTGGTGACCTGTAGGTATTACTGATGGGGGCAGTACAGCTCCTCTGCACCACTGAGACAGAAATACCAGACTGAGGGGACCTGTAGGTATTACTGATGGGGTCAGTACAGCTCCTCTGCACCACTGAGACAGAAATACCAGACTGAGGGGGACCTGTAGATATTACTGATGGGTGCAATACAACTCCTCTGCACCACTGAGACAGAAATACCAGACTGAGGGGACCTGTAGGTATTACAGATTTGTGCAATACAGCTCCTCTGCACCACTGAGACAGAAATAGCAGACTGAGGAGGACCTGTAGATATTACTGATGGGTGCAATACAACTCCTCTGCACCACTGAGACAGAAATACCAGACTGAGGAGGACCTGTAGGTATTACTGATGGGGGCAGTACAGCTCCTCTGCACCACTGAGACAGAAATAGCAGACTGAGGGGACCTGTAGACATTACTGATGGGTGCAATAAAACTCCTCTGCACCACTGAGACAGAAATACCAGACTGAGGGGACCTGTAGGTATTACTGATTTGTGCAATACAGCTCCTCTGCACCACTGAGACAGAAAAACCAGACTGAGGAGATCCTTTAGGTATTACTGATGGGTGCAGTACAGCTCCTCTGCACCACTGAGACAGAAATAGCAGACTTAATCCTGCTGTTCAGTCTGAGAGGGACCTAAAACTCTTCATTTGCACCCGTGACACAGAAATACAATTATTTGTCTTTCAGCCAATTTGGTGTTTGCCCGTACAAAAATGAGGAGAGCATCAACCAGGGGATGTGGCCGTGGTGCCGCTGGTGTTGGTGGAGCTCCTGTTGCAGGGAGAGGGCGTGGTCGATCTGTGCCAGCTACGCGCCCAAATGAAACACCTTCCCCAGGTGCACGTAGGTGACAGCACGTTCTGCGTCATTTTGTAGGCCTGAATACCGGTGTACGAATGGCGAGGCCAGAACAAGTACAGGCGATAGTAGATTGGGTGGCTGACAGTACCTCCAGTTCCTTCACATTTTCTTTCACCCGGTCCACTGCTGAAAGCGCAGAGTTGGCACCAGCGGCCCACGGGCATCCGTCTGACTCTGCTAGCAGGGTTTCCCAGGGCCATCCACCTAGCCCTGCCCCAAAAGTGGAAGAGATTGAATGCACCGATGCCCAACTACTTATGTTTCAGGATGAGGACGTGGGAGGACAACCACAGCACGTCTCTGACGAAACACAGGTGTCAACTGCTGGGACCTTCTGCAGTGAGCAGACTGGCCAGGTGGGCAGAGGTGAGGAGTAAGGGGAAGATGATGTGGAGGATGATGAGTTCCTAGACCTCACATGGCATCCAGGTCATGCCAGTGATATGTGCTTTTGGAGGAATAGGTGGGGGACACGCAGCACCAGCCGCACAGCAAAAGAGGGAGCAGGGTGCAAAAGCAGAGTGGCCATCCCCCAGCCAGTACGCCTGCTACAGCCCAACGTGCCAAGAGACAGAGCACACCAAAGCTGGCGCAAAGGAGTTCCCTGGCGTGGCAGTTATTCAGACAATGTGCTGACGACAGGACACGAGTGGTTTGCACGCTGTGCAATCAGAGCCTGAAGCGAGGCATAAACGTTCTCAACCTGAGCACAACCTGCATGACCAGGCATCTAAGTGCAAAGCACGAACTGCCGTGGAGTAGACACCTCAAAAACAACGAAAGACCAGAGGCTCCTCCTGCTCCGTCTTCTGCTGCGGTCTCGGCCTCTTCCTCCCTGTCTGGAGAGACAGTGGCACCTGCCATCCTGCAAACAGAGGATGTGGCACCCACACCACCCCACCACCACTGTCACCCAGCATTTACACACTGTCCCATGGAAACGGTCAGCTGTCTATCCCCAAAACACTGAAGAGAAGGAGGAAGTGCCCCCCTACCGACCCATGAGCCCTGGCCTTGAATGCCAGCATTTCTAAATTACTGGCCATTGAAATGCTGCCATTCTGTCTGGTGGAGACGGACAGTTTTAAAACGTCATGACAGCAGCTGTCCTATAGTACCTGACTCTAAGCCGTTCCGACTTTTCCAGGTGGGCCATCCCTGCCCTGCACGAACAAGTGGCGGAAAAATCAGGTATGCGCTGCGCAATTCCATCAGTGGTAAGGTCCACATAACCACCGACATGTGGAGCTGGAAGTACGGGCAGGGACGCTATATCTCCCTAACTACCAACTGGGTAAATGTAGTGGCGGCTGGGCCTGTTCTGAAACTCCTATGTTTGGGGGAAAGACCCCACACCGCGCAGGACAGACCGATTGGTGGTTGGTGCCGCTGAGCCTCAAGGTCGGCCTGGTGGTGTGCGACAATGGGCACAATCACGTAGCAGCCTGGCGCATGTGCTGAACTTGGTGGTGCAGAGGTTCCTCAAGAATTACCCCAATATATGTCAGAGCTGCTGCAGAAAGTGTGGGCCATCTGTGTGCACTTGCCCTGCTTCTGCTTGCCTGTCTGCGCTGCAGCGTTACTTCTGCCTTCCTGCTCACCGCCTCATATGCGACATACCCACAAGATGGAACTCCACCTTGCACATGCTAGAGAGACTGTGCGAGCAGCAGCAGGCCATAGTGGAGTTTCAGCTGCAGCACGCACGGGTGAGTCGCTCTGCGGAACAGCAACATTTCACCACCAACAAGTATGCCTCCATGGGGGACATGTGTGATGTGCTGCGCTGTTTTGAGTACTCCACCAACATGGCCAGCGATGATGACATCGTCCTCAGCGTTACTATCCCACTTCTATGTCTCCTTGAAAAAATGCTTCGGGCGATGATGAAAGAGGATGTGACACAGGAGGAGGAACAGGGATCATTTCCACGGTTATCAGTCCAGTCATTCACAGGTGGCTCGGAGGGTGGGTTCCTGCACCAACAGCGGCCAGGTACCCAACTGTATAGCCAGGGCACAGTTTTGGAGGATGAGGAGGAGGAGGATCCCCGTTCACAGCAGGGTGGCACCCAAATCAGCTCACAGGCATCAATGGAGCATGGCTGGGGGGGATACAGAGGACACAGACGATACACCTCCCACAGAGGACAGCTTGTCGTTGCCTCTGGGCAGCCTGTCACACATGAGCGATTACATGCTGCAGTGTCTCCGCAACGACCGCCGAGTTGCCCACATTCTAACTTGTGCTGATTACTGGGTGGCCACCCTGCTGGATCCCCGCTACAAGGATAACGTGCCGTCCTTAATTCAATCACTGGTGCATGATCAGAAGATGGGCGAGTACAAGAGAACGCTGATAAAGGCGCTACTGATGGCATTCCCACCTGACTGCGGGGACTCAGTGGAAGGAGGAGGAGGAGAAAGTCACCAACGCAGCTGGGGCACTGCCAGCACCTCAGAAGGCAGGGTTAGCATGGCCGAAATGTGGAAAAGCTTTGTCAGCACGCCACAACAACCAGCACCACCAGCTGATATGGAACGTCTTAGCAGGAAGCAGCATTTCACCAACATGGTGGAACAGTACGTGTCCGCACGTCTGCACGTACTGACTGATGGGTCTGTCCCATTTAACTTGTGGCTCTCCAAATTGGGCACATGGCCTGAGCTTGCCCTTTACACCTTGGAGGTGCTGGCCTGCCCTGCGGCCAGTGTATTGTCCGAATGTGTGTTTAGCACGTTTTGGTTCCTTTTCCATCCCTCTAGCCCTTTCTATGACTTTTTTTACAGCCATTTTACAGTCCCAAAGTTCGGGTCCCCATTGACTTCAATGGGGTCCGGTGTTCGGGGCCAGGTTTGGGTCAAGATATGGACCCAAACCGAACTTTGAAACGAAGTTTGGCCGAACCCGAAAATCCACAGGTCAACTCATAACTAGACAGACAAAAAGAGAAAACCGCGCTGCTCAGAATAGATATCAGTTCACATTTAGGAGTGAAAAATGTCTCTGTGGTTTTATTCCTCAGTATCCTGCGTGGATTATCACAAAAGTCGATGCTCTAATCTCCTAGAGAACAGAAGAAATGGCCCGACATAGTGAAGTACTGCCAACTGAGTTTAAATACAAGGATTTATTCTACTCCCAAGATCCATAAAACAACAATCATATAAAATGTGCACGTCCTCTCAAACGCCCGACCCGGGTTTCGCCTCCGCTTCGTCAGGGGCACCTGTGGACTCTAGATTCCCTCTTTTTCAAGGTGATATGGGCGTTACCACAACCTCGATGATTATAATATAACAGATTTCCCCATTCCCCACATCAGTTACAAAATTCCGATACAATCATATTCACATACATAAAAAAAACAATGACTACATTTCAAAACCGTTTTTCTGACATAACTTTAAAATCCAGAAGAATACCTCTGTCTCCTCCTCTTTTAGTCAGGTGGTTGATTACACCCATTCATCTTCTACACCACAAAGATTTTACCTCCCCTCCCCCACCGTCATCTCAGCTCCACTTATCGTTCACCACACCAGCGTCAATACGGACTTTAGATTTTACATTTTACTAGACTTGTCCCCTTCTAATAGATATCCAAATATGCATAACCCCACATAAAATATGCATAACCCCATTTTCTCTTTTCATTGCATAAAATAACCCACATTATGACATCTCTCTTCCCCATATTGTTGTCAAAGGTTTATCTTTACAGTCACAGATTCCAATTCTTGGATGTGCTGCATATCACCGGTGAACCCATATTTTATTTATCTATTATACAGGCCTTTATGTCAGATTCAACATTCAAACCATCGGGGCACCAAGTCCCCAATTTACAGATCCATTCTACCTCTTTTCTATATATTTTATTCAGTGGATCCCCCCTCTCCAGTTATTATGAGGCCTGTTCAGGTCCAGTAAACCTCAAACCATCGGGGTTTTTGTTATGTATTTTTTTATGTGCAGAGACGCTGTGTATCTAATCCTTTCTTTAGATTTCGTATATGTTCTTGAATTCTGACTTTGAGTTTCCTAGTTGTCCGTCCTAGATACTGGACCCCACATGGACACTCCAGCATGTAGACAGCACCCATGTTCACACGAACGTCCTCCCATTATTTTCGGAGTGCTTCCGTTGCTCCTAGAAACCACTGTCTCTTTTTTGCACGGTTTAGTTTCTTTCAGACGATTCTTACATGGTAAGCAAAAACCGCACCTTGTGGAACGATGTTTAGTAGTTTTACCAGATTGTGTGAACATAAAACTATGTACCAGTTTATTCTTTACATTAGGTGCTTTTTTGAAAATAACTGTAGGATTTTTGGGGATAATATCTCCGAATATGGGGTCATTTTTAAGGACAGACCAATTCTTTCTCACAGCTTCCTTTACTTGCCATGCATTACTGTTGAATTGTGTAATAAAACTCAAGTGGAAGTCCTTTTCTTCCTTCTATTTATCTGCTGCATCTTACCCTGCTCTAAATGAACACTTTCCTCAACCACCTTCTGTGAAACTCTCTCTAGTTCTTCCTTCTTATAGCCTTTTTCCAAAAACCTGTTTTTATCATGCTCCTCTGCTCCTCATGGTCATGCAAATTAGTGCAATTTCTATATAATCTCTTAAACTGTCCCTTAGGAATGTTCTTAATCCAGGGTTTGTAATGACAACTGGTCGTGGAAATATATGCATTTGTAGCTGTAGGTTTAAAACCTTCAACACAAATGGTAAGGTCCAAAAAGTCAACACACCTGTGGCTCACATCTCCTGAAAACCGCAAGTTCCATTCGTTCGTATTGATATAACAAAAATTCTTCTAATCCCTCACAATCTCCTTTCCATATCAGCAGGCAATCATCAACATATCTTTTCCACATAATCAATGCTTTCTTACCCAACCTTCGTTTTATTCCTCTTCCCATGAGCCCATAAATAGGTTGACAAAACTGGGGGCAAATTTCGCCCCATCGCTGTCGCGGTGCACTGCAAGAACCAGCAACCAAACCCACAAAATGGTGACATAAACAAAGTTCTAAACATTCTAATATAAATGTCCCCTGTTCAATTGTCATTTCTTGATCTTTATCGAGACAGTCGTCCCCTTGTCTTTGGGGATAGCAGTATACAGAGATGCAACATCTACCGTGGCCAGTATCATATCTTCTGTGTATTGGCCCAAACCCTTTATACGTTATAACACATTTCCTGTATCTTTAAGATAAGAACGGTTTTGCTCACATATTTTTGTAGGAAAAAAAATCAACATATTCAGTTAGCCGGCTAGTCAGGGAATGGATCCCAGATACAATAGGCCTGGGGGGATCCATAACATTTTTATGAACTTTGGGCAGATAATAGATCACTGGCATCACTGGGTATTTAATCTGAAGAAATTCAAACTTTTTTTATATTCAAAATACCCATTTCCTTACCCTTCATCAATAATCTATCCATTTGTTTTTTATATTCCAGCGTAGGATCCTTCGTCTCTTATATGTGGTTCCATCCCCCAGTAGTTTATACATCACCACCTTGTATCTTGTTTTATCGAGGATCACCCTTATTAGCCGGCTTGATCACCATATGGGCATTTTGCTCAAGCGATTTTAACACCTTCTTTTCTTCATGGGTTAGATTATAATGAATAGGTTGAGAATCTATTTTTCCCAGTTCTTTCAAAAGGCCCCTTTTAAAGGCTTCAATACACTCATTATTTTTGGGCTGGGGATTTTTTTTTTATTTATCTCACAAATTAGTATGTTTAATATCTCCGATACCTGCATCTGTACTCTTCATTATAGGGTTCGAGGTAACATATTTAGCTATATTGAGCTTTCTTATAAACCTATGAATATCCAAAAAGGTCTCAAACTTGTTAAGTTGTTTTGTGGGTGAATATTTTAACCCCTTCATTAAAACCTTATTTTCATTATCACTCAAAACATACGAAGTGAGATTATAAATCCCCTTTAGTTCTCCTTTACCTTCTTGTTTCTGGGGCTGTTCCTTTCTTTTATCTCCCCCTCTACATCCTCTGTAGGATTTATTTTCTGGGGGGTTCTTGTCTTTTCTACCTGTGACTTTATTTCGAATATTCCCTTTATTCTCTGATGGGGAAAATTTTGTACCTCATCATCTTGAGACCTGTTGGCATTATTCATAGGTTCAAACAAATTCTCCTCCGCACGTGGGTAATGCTGATAATAATGAGGTTTATAATTACCATATCTATGATAACGTGGTCCTCTTGGCTGTTGATCATTTGGCGTATTAGACATATGCGATCTATATCCTCCCTGCTGGATACATCCTTTGTTGATAAGGGGGATAACGGTAACTGGAGGGATTACGTGGTCTGGAATCATCACCATACCTTGGGGGTCTAGTTGTTTGTTGATAATTATCTCTAGGTTCATAGGATCTCTCTTGAGGAGGAGCCCTTTGATGAATCTTAGGCCTCCTGCACACGAACGTAGGTGTCCCGTTGCCATATTGCGGACCGCTTATGCGGATCCGCAATACACGGGCACCATTCCGTGTGCATTTTGCATAACGGATGCAGACCCATTGACTTGAATGGGTCCACAAATCCGGAAATGCGGAATGGAAGCACTACAGAGTGCTTCTGTGGTGTTCCGTTCCATGCTTCCATTCCGCAAGAAGAAAGAACTTGTTCTATCTTTTTGCAGAACGGACGGATCGCGGACCCCATTCAAGTGAATGGGGTCGCGATCCGCAAGCACCTGAACGGTCGGTGCCCGTGCATTGCGGACTGCAATTTGCGGTCCGCAGCACGGGCACGGCAGCACACGTTCAGGAGGCCTTACTGCGAGTATGAAAATCCTCCTTGTTGGATCCCAGCATCTCCTTTTTTGACTCCTCATCATGTGAACCCTTCTCTAGCATTCCTTTAGATTTCCATTTATATACTGTAAAATCTCGGGGGCACTTAGCTCTCCAGGATCGCTGTCTTCTCCGCTTAGACGGTTGGCACAACTCAAGAAGTCACTCCAACTCTGCAGATTTGGGTGCAAACTGGCCACGAACAGCTTTATTATCACATTTTACAGCAGACCAAAGCTAAATCATAAACACAAATCCTAGGCCGTCTGGCCACTGACTATACGGCATTTCTCCCACTCTATCAGGATCTGGGTCTACCACCCAGCTCCCCAAAACACAGCAGTGCTTACCCCACACAGGGTTAGAGGGTCCCGGCTCCCACAGGCCTTGGCGCAGACAGGGAGCCCTGATTGAGGAGCTCAGCCCCCATTTATCCGAGCTCCTCAGCTGGCTACTAATTACATTCATTACCAGCCTAGCTGCTGCAGACAGTGGGAAAAATGTATTTTCCCAGCTCCTCTGGGTGAGTTACACCATTTCAATGGCCGTCATACGGCCCTCTGGCAGCTCCACTGCCACAATATCTTATTATGTTAATGATCTTCTGATATTTTTATATATTTCCTATGTTTTTACATCAATTTCTGTCTTTACCACATTTATTTTTACATAATTTAGATAATTCCACATAGTCATCTAATTTCTTAAACGTTTCTAACTTCTCTTGAAGTTCTTGAGGTTCTCATCTATCGCTTTACATTTCAATTTATCTTTTCTTCTATTAATAATAAACCGCATAACATTAAAGCCACACTGATTCATTCATTTCTTCCAAATCATTAGCATCCTCTGACCTGAGAGGTAATTGCCATCTTAATCCTTCCGGAATTTTTTCCTCAGCCAAATATCTCTCCAATTTGATTACATCCCAAGTGGTTTTCACCTCCTTAATCATATGTTTTTCTAATTCTGAAAAAATACCCTCTAAATCATTTGGTTGTTTACCTTCATATTCTAATGTGAAAACTTCCTCCGTGTTACATTTAAAAAAAAATGTCCATGTAAACTTGATCAGGAATCAAGAAAACACCTTACAAATAAAATACAGTGACAAATAAACAAATACGTACACCCAAAAAGAAAGACTGAATAATAAAAATAATAAAAAAATAAAACCCCAAGAGAACAAACCAACATGCAATCTGCAACAAAATTGAATCAGTGTTC
Source organism: Bufo bufo (assembly GCF_905171765.1). Classification (NCBI taxonomy): domain Eukaryota; kingdom Metazoa; phylum Chordata; class Amphibia; order Anura; family Bufonidae; genus Bufo; species Bufo bufo. The sequence goes on along the minus strand of NC_053394.1, from coordinate 438,963,009 downwards.
ACTAATAGCGCCGCGGTCTTTGTTGTGAGGTGGGCACCTTTCACAATTAACTGAAAAACAACCATGAAGAAAGGAAGTCAAGTCGCTTGAGAAAAATGACCATATTGTGATCAAGCTGGCTGATTAGGGGGATAGTGATCCTCGATAAAACAAGATACAAGGAGGTGATGTAAAGTATAAAATACTGCAGGATGAAACCACATATAAGAGACTGAGGAAGGATCCTACCCTGGAATATAAAAAACAGCCTAGGCAGCCTATCAGAGGAACAGGAAGGGGACACGCCTCGCCCTCCCCTGCCGCAGCACAGACATCCTGAGGACGGCGATACAGATGACTATGGAGATGAGTGAGCGCTCATCTCCTGCTGTGCCCTGCCGGCGCCCCCTTCTCACAGCGCCCCCGGGCGGCCACCCGGTACAAGAAACGGCCCTGTAGATGATTGCCTGCTGATATGGAAAGGAGATTGTGAGGGATTAGAAGAATTTTTGTTATATCAATACGAATGAATGGAACTTTACAGGAGATGTGAGCCACAGGTGTGTTGACTTTTTGGACCTTACCATTTGTGTTGAAGGTTTTAAACCTACAGCTACAAATGCATATATTTCCACGACCAGTTGTCATTACAAACCCTGGATTAAGAACATCCCTAAGGGACAGTTTAAGAGATTATATAGAAACTGCACTAATTTGCATGACTATGAGGAGCAGAGGAGCATGATAAAAACAGGTTTTTGGAAAAAGGCTATAAGAAGGAAGAACTAGAGAGAGTTTCACAGAAGGTGGTTGAGGAAAGTGTTCATTTAGAAGAGGGTAAGATGCAGCAGATAAATAGAAGGAAGAAAAGGACTTCCACTTGAGTTTTATTACACAATTCAACAGTAATGCATGGCAAGTAAAGGAAGCTGTGAGAAAGAATTGGTCTGTCCTTAAAAATGACCCCATATTCGGAGATATTATCCCCAAAAATCCTACAGTTATTTTCAAAAAAGCACCTAATGTAAAGAATAAACTGGTACATAGTTTTATATTCACACAATCTGGTAAAACTACTAAACATCGTTCCACAAGATGCGGTTTTTGCTTACCATGTAAGAATCGTCTGAAAGAAACTAAACCGTGCAAAAAAGAGACAGTGGTTTCTAGGAGCAACGGAAGCACTCCTAAAATAATGGGAGGACGTTCGTGTGAACATATGGGTGCTGTCTACATGCTGGAGTGTCCATGTGGGGTCCAGTATGTAGGACGGACAACTAGGAAACTCAAAGTCAGAAGTCAAGAACATATACGAAATCTAAAGAAAGGATTAGATACACAGCGTCTCTGCACATAAAAAAATACATAACAAAAACCCCGATGGTTTGAATGTTGAATCTGACATAAAGGCCTGTATAATAGATAAATAAAATATGGGTTCACCGATGATATGCATGCAGCCAGCCAGTCGCAGGGGCAACACGTGAGGTGCACGGTGGACCGATGAGGGGCCAAATCATATAACACACAGTTCATCAGTTTACTCACGGTTAGCAGAAAGCCTCCCTGGGCCGGCAGCACAGTGTTGAGGTGGACAGCACCAAATCCTCCGGGGCATGCTCTGTGGTAGGAAGCATCAGCCAAGATGGTGGTTGAGGGGCCCTTGATGTTTGGGGTGCTTAGGGTGCTTGCTGCGGCTGAGTCCCTTGATGGTTTTTGTCGTGACGCCAGTACCGTTAATGGTGGTACAACCATAAGTAGTAATAATGAGGTAGACAGTGGTGAGATGCAACTCACAACTTTTACTTTGGATGTCTTTTGGTTGCAGTAGTACAAATATGCAGTCTCTAGATGGTACAGAGTTAATTCTGCAAATCCACTGTTTTAGGCTTGTCAGGTTTCTTGGGTTTTTGGAGCAGTGGGTTACTTCAATGTCAGTGGAACTTCTGGTGAGGTGGCCGGAGGCTATGGTATCCTTCACCTAAATTATCCCAAAGGTCCTTTATGCCTGGGTTACGGCTTTTATCCTTTGGATGAATTTTAATTAGTCCTTCTTTTTAGAGCTGAAGTGCTGGATCTGCACCTTTCCACTCTCTGATCTTCACACTGACCTGTGGTCTCACACTATTCAACCTCCACTAACCTGAACTGATCGGTCTCACTAGGCCTGAACTGGGTATATATAGGACCTGAACTTTATCCCCATCTAGTGGTGGGATGTACAAATTGCACCTAATAGGCCTGTTAACAGGGATTTTGCAGATCCATAAATGCAAAGTTATACCATACTGTACAATGCAATTGTTAGGATCAAAAGTACTTTTAAGCAGTGCCCACACACACGTAGTGACTGTAAAGATAAACCTTTGACAACAATATGGGGTAGAGAGATATCATAATGTGGGTTATTTTATGCAATGAAAAGAGAAAATGGGGTTATGCATATTTTATGTGGGGTTATGCATATTTGGATATCTATTAGAAGGGGACAAGTCTAGTAAAATGTAAAATCTAAAGTCCGTATTGACGCTGGTGTGGTGAACGATAAGTGGAGCTGAGATGACGGTGGGGGAGGGGAGGTAAAATCTTTGTGGTGTAGAAGATGAATGGGTGTAATCAACCACCTGACTAAAAGAGGAGGAGACAGAGGTATTCTTCTGGATTTTAAAGTTATGTCAGAAAAACGGTTTTGAAATGCAGTCATAGTTTTTTTTATGTATGTGAATATGATTGTATCGGAATTTTGTAACTGATGTGGGAAATGGGGAAATTTGCTGTTATAATCGTCGAGGTTGTGGTAACGCCCATATCACCTTGAAAAAGAAGGAATCTAGAGTCCACAGGTGCCCCTGACGAAGCGGAGGCGAAAACTTGTTGTTTTATGGATCTTGGGAGTAGAATAAATCCTTGTATTTAAACTCAGTTGGCAGTACTTCACTATGTCGGGCCATTTCTTCTGTTCTCTAGGAGATTAGAGCATCGACTTTTGTGATAATCCACGCAGGATACTGAGGGATAATACCGCAGAGACATTCCTTTTTCACTTCTAAATGTGAACGGATACCTATTCTGAGCAGCACAGTTTTCTCTTTTTGTTTGGTTTTCAGTTAATTGTGAAAGGCGTCCACCTCACAACAAAGACCGCAGCGCAATTAGTGAACACTGATTAAGGACTGCAATTTTGTTGCAGATTGCATGTTAGTTTGTTCTTTTGTTTTTTCCGGTGTGTTTTTTTATTTTTATTCAGTCTTTTAGTGTATTTAGTTAGGATTGGGTGTATTTGTTTATTCATAACCAGACAGGACAGAACACAGGCACAGAAGAGAACACAACAGAGGTGAGAAGATACCGAGTATAAGGAATAAGACAGAAATGGTTTCATCACTAGAACATCCTGCTTATCACTGTGTATAATAAAAGGACAGGACAGGTGAGAACTGATTATCTATCATCTCTAAAACACCCTGCTTATCACTGTTTATAGTATAAGGACAAGGGAGAACACAGGAGAGGCGAGAACTGATTATCACCACTAGAACACTCTGCTTATCACTGTTTATAGTATAAGGACAAGGGAGAACACAGGAGAGGGGAGAACTGATTATCTATCAGCACTAGAACACCCTGCTCATCACTGTTTATAGTAAAAGGACAGCAGAGGTGAGAACTGATTATCTATCATCTCTATAATACTCTGCTTATAGTATAAGGACAGAGGAGATCACAGGGGAAGTGAGAAATGATTATCTATCATCTCTAGAACACCCTGCTTACCACAGTTTATAATATAAGGACAGGGAAGGCGAAAATGGATAATCTATCATCTCTGGAACACCCTACTTATCACTGCTTATAGTTAGAGATGAGCAAATTTCTGCTTACGAAATTCGTTCACACTTCGTTTGGTAGTAAAAGGTGAATTGCGTTATGGATTCCGTTACCACGGACTATAACGCAATTCTATGACAGAATGCATAACAGAATGCATTTAGAGGCATTCCGTTATTCATTCCGTCATAATGGAAATCTATGGGCTGCAAAATGGATCCGTCCCGTTTCCGTTATGCAGGGGAGGACTCCCCTGCATAATGGAAATGGGACGGATCCGTTTTGCAGCTCATCGACTTCTATTATGACAGAATGAATAATGGAATGCCTCTAAAGGCATTCCGTTATGCATTCAGTCATAGAATTGCATTATGGTTAGGGGTAACAGAATCCATAACGCAATTCACCTTTTACCACCAAACGAAGTGTGAACGAACTTCAAAATATGAAATTCGCTCATCTCTACTTATAGTATAGAGACAGAGGAGATCACAGGAGAGGTGAGAACTGATTATCTATCATCACTAGAACATCCTGTTTATCCGTGTTTAAAATATAAGGACAGGAGAGGTGAAAACTGATATTCTATCATCTCTAGAATACCCTGTCTATCACTGTTTATAGTATAAGGACAAGAGAGGCGAGAACTGATTATCATCACTAGAACATTCTGCTCATCAGTGTTTATAGTATAATGACAAGAGGGAACAAAGGAGAGGTGAGAATTGATTGTTTATCATCATTAGAACACCCTGCTTATCTCTGTATATAGTATAAGGACAGGAGAGAGCATAGGAGAAGTGAGAACTGATTATCTATCATCTTTAGAACACCCTGCTTATCACTGTTTATAGTATAAGGACAGAAAGGAACACAGGAGAGGTAAGAACTGACTATTTATCATCTCTAGAACACCCTGCTTATCAGTGTTTATGGTATAAGGACAGAGGAGATCAGAGGAGAGGTGAGAACTGATTATCTATCATCTCTAGAACACTCTGCTTATCACTGTTTATAGTATAAGGACAGGAGAGAACACAGGAGAGGCGAGAACTGATTATTTATCATCACTAGAACACTTTGCTTGTAATTATTCTTGATAAGTAGGGCCATTAGATTGATAGAACATATATATTTATGGTTAAGATTTCAAATATTTCTAAAAGAGATTGTGAGACAGTCCCACCCAGGAGACCCCATAGATTCTAAGAGAGTCCCATCCAGGAGATCCCAGAGACTATAAGATGGTTCCAAAGAGTAGAACCCAGAGACTGTAAGGCGGGCTTGCACAGGAAATCGTAAGGCGGTCTGCTAGAGGAGACACCACAGCTTGTAAGATAGACCCACACCAAAGAGACCAAAAACGGGGCACCCTGGAGATCTCAGAGATTGTAAGACGTTTGTACACAAGAGACCCCAGAGTTTGTTTGATGGTCGAACATAATAGACCCCAGAGATTAAAAGATGGTCACACCCAGGAAACCCCAAAGATTTAACACAGTCCCACACAGAAGACCCCAGAGATTGTAAGATGGTTGGACACAGAAGATACCAGAGATTTTCACAACTGTACCCCATAAAAGGACACCTAAAATACTTTAACAACCCTTTCCACAAGATGACCACTCTGTGATACAGTACCACAGGGGACCTCTGAGATATTAATAATGACTGCCTGAAAGAGATCCCAGAGAATGTAACAGAACATCCCCCACCCACGATCGTAAAAACGCCTGCTCCAACTCCCCTAGGGCGAGAAAGTGTGGTCACATAGTACAATCGATTTCACCTACCAGTAAAACATGTAGGAGGAGGGGGCACTTACTTTTGCTGCAGTCACACTCCCCATTCAGAGCTTTCTCATCTGGGCTGTAATCTGAAAATTAGAAAATACAGTCATTGACATTGACATTACACTGGACACATTGGACCACTGGTAGCTGTGAAGGACGAGCATGAAGATGGAATTCTCCATACCGGCGTGAGGACTGCCATCTCCATATTAGTGAAGAGAGTACAGATCATGAGGACGACATTCTCCATACTACTGGAACGTGTACAGGATGTGAGGATGACATTCTCCATATTACTGGAGCGAGTACAGGGCATGAGTACAACATTTTCCATACTACAAGAGTATGTACAGGGCGTGAGAACAACATTCTCCATACTACTGGAGCGAGTACAGGACGTGAGGATGACATATTCCATACTACTGGAGCGAGTAGAGGATGTGGGGACGAAATTCTCCATACTACTGGAGCGAGTACAGGACGTGGGGACGAAATTCTCCATACTACTGGAGCGAGTACACGACGTGAGGACGACATTCTCAATACTACTAGAGCGAGTACAGGACGTGAGGATGACATTCTCAATACTACTAGAGCGAGTACAGGACGTGAGGATGACATTCTCCATACTATTGGAGCAAGTACAGGACGTGAGGACGACATTCCCAACATTCTTGAGGAATCATCAACACCATTTGCAGTCTGATGGAGTGTCATATATACGTAACTGTCACGGCTGAGGGTGGGGGAAACCCTCAGCCGTGCGATGTCAATAATAAAGGGTAGCTGCTGGGCCAGGACAGGAAACAGGGAGCAGGTCACCTCCTAACGCATCCCTAAATCTGACCCTGACTCCTAGCTGTATGAGCCAACCCTGATGGTAGGAGGGCTCATACTCCGGAACCTAGGGTCCCTACTAGCCCTCAGAATAGCCCTGGACTAGGAGCAGGGTAAGACGACCTGTTCCTCCTAGGCACGGACGAACAGGATTCACACTGGCCAAGCTGCAAGGAAGGGGAAACATATACAGCATATGGCAATGGCAGGTAGTGAAACTAGTACCACACCTACCTGCCACAGACACACAGCCTGGAACCCGTGCACAAGTGCTAATGTCCACACCAAGCACAAAAGGACACAGCACACAGGAACCCAGAAACCATAAGCTGAAACAAACATAGAGACACCACTAGACATATAATAACATCTAGGTCTAAACATTACTTATGACCACAAGGGTGGCCCTCACTGGACAGATGGTATATGAGACCAGGAGGATGACTCCAGCAAACACCATGGCTGGAGTACCCCTCAGCTTCTGGCATCCAGCAGGAGCTAAATAGCCCAAGTAGCCACACACAGACACACACACAGTGTTCACACACCAGGAAGGGAATTAACCCTGCCAACACCAGGCAAGGGAAGAAAGCCACTTAAAGGAAGTGTACACACAACATCACACTCCACCTGTTACCGCCAGCAAAGGCATGCAAGGCAACCATGTCCTGAGAAACAGGCAAAATGCCGAGACACTGCCACCACATGCACACAACACCACACGTTGCCACGGGCAACCGCAAGTGAAGGAAAGTGTCACAAAACACACCATAGGCCGTGACAGTAACCGACCTAGCACAGGTGCAACGCTTCGGGTTTAATTCACCCCACTCTATAAATCTTGCACTCCCCTTAATTCTGGTTGCAAGTTGAGCATAAAACACACCCCAACAGAGTCCATGTACCCCAAAACTCACTTCCAGCATCTACTGAATTACAGGCCAATAGACACCTCAACCACACCCTGCTCACAAGCAGACACACGGTAACACAAGCGGTATGTATACTCCAAAATGCAGCTTAGGTGGATTTAGGGCATCAAGATAAACCATTCATTTTCAGGCTTTAATGTGCAAAAAGGTCTAGTACTTAGCTCCAAAGGTAAAAAGAAAGAGACATATATACACGAGCAAAAACAGTCCTAAAAATAAAAAGGAGGCATACAGGAAAACCATTCCCATGGACAGAGAGAGAAAACGTACACCGCCCAACGAGATCTGACGCCCAGCCTGTGTCAAATATAATGTCCACGGTAACATATTTTTATCCCCATCAGCAAGGGGTGAGCTGAGAGGGAACCCCTTACTCATGCTCACCACCCCTCCCCACTGCAGCTGGCAGATACGAAATACCCTGAAGGGGGTGCAGGCACAGACATGGGGGTCATACTTCACGTCTCATTGTACCGACCATTTAGACACCAGACATCAAACGTATGTTCCCCAGAATGCAAGACCCTTATTAAGTGGGAACGCCTGCCATCAGGTATGGGGTGTTTCTATGATGCCCACGATGTACCAAACTGATTTACAGCTTATGATATATTTCCTCATATTCTGCCATGTAGTCCAACTGCGACCACATGCTGACATGGAGTCTTCATGCATTTCTATGGGCTTGAGTGTAAAGAACAGGACGCATCGCATTCACAGTTCCAAAGCCCATGGTGATGCACCACCTGGAGGTAGCTTCTGGCAGGCAGATGCTATAAACCTTGGCAGACTTCTCAGAACCGGAGGGCTCCGTTATCATCAGATTATACTAGGGGACATATAACACACTCACAGAGAATACACAGAGGGCCTCGATGATCATATACCTAATACTGGCTAAGGAAAAAATTACACAATGGAGTAGAAGACATACCATCACACGACACAGTACATGATTCATGATAAGCTTTCTATTTATAACATGGAGGAGTCATCACCAGAATCACAGCCCAACCACATCTATCCCTCAACTGAGCTCAGCATCAGCTTCATCTAATCCCTGACTGTGAGCCCAACCTCAGAACAAAACACCCCTCCAACTGTGCGGTCAATCTCATCACCATCATCACTGCCTGAACTCAACCTCATCCAACTGTCTGCAAGGCCAACCTCATCACCAACGTCACTACCCATCCTGAGCCAGACCTCATGACTAACATCCCAGCCCGGCCTCAACCTTATCCATCCAGCTGTGAGACTGGTCCCATCACCGCCTGACCTCAACCTCATCCAACCGACTGTGAATCCAACCTCACCACCAATATCGACACCGTATCTCAACCAGGTCGACTGTTAGCCTGACCAACACTACTACCCGTCCTCAACCCCATCTACTCCCTGATTGTGGCATGAACCACATCATCAACATTAATACCTGACCTCAACCCCATCCAACCCCAACTCTGGGGCTTATCTCATGACCAACACGAGTACTCTATCTCAACAGTCAGCTAGGCCTTATGTCCAACATCAATGCCTGAACTCAATCCTATTCCACCACCAAATATGAAAATTATCTTAACGAAGTCCACTGTGAGCCTGACATCGGCTGCATCCAACCCTGGTCTGCGAGCCTGACCTCAACCAGCCAGACTTTAGGCTTGATCTCAAAGTCATCTAATCCTCATCTGTGACCTAACTGCAACCCCATCCAACCCCGACTGAGTCCAGCCTCAGGACCAACACCACTCTAACTGTGAGGCCAGTGTCATCACCATCATTACTGCCTGACCTCAACCCAATTCTCATCATAAGGGTGCATTTACACGATCATATGTATCTTGCAGTCTGCAAAACATGGATCCTCAAAAAAATACAGATAACGTCCGTGTGATGTCCATGTTCTGCCCATTTGTTTTTACAGACCCATTGTAACAATGCCTGCTCTTGTCCACAATACAGACAAGAATAGGACATGTTTTTTTGCGAGGCTCTGAAACAGCACACGGTTTGCGGTCCACAATTCGGCAGCCCCACTGAAATGAATGGGTTCGCACCCGATCCACAAAAATTAAAAAATACAGTCATGTGAATGGGGCCTAAACATTACCCATCCTAAACCACATCTATCAAATTGTGAGCCAGACCTCATTGCCATTATCACTGCCTGACCTCAAACTCCATCCAGCCTGGCCTCATCACCATTATTACTGCCCAACCTCACCTCTATCCAAGTGACTGCAAGCCCAACCTCCTTATAAACATCATTACCCATCCTCAACCACATCTATCCAACTGAGCCAGGCCTCATGGCCATCATCACTGCCTGTACTCAAACCCCCTGACTAGCTTCAACCTTGTCACCAACATCAGCACCCTATCTCAACCCCTTCCAACTACTGACTGTGAGCATCACCTCATGACCAACATCACTACTCAACCTCAATCCCATCCATCGCTCTGATTGTAGAGTCAACATCATCAAAATCAGTGCCTGAAGTCAACTCCATCCAACCTCAACCCTGGGCCTCACCTCATGACAAAGATCAGTACACTATTTCAACCCCATCCAACCATCAAATCTCCGCCTGACCTCATCACCAGCATCCCTTACCAGGATCACTGAGCCCAACATCAACCCCATCCAGCCCAATTGTGAGCAAGATCTCAATCTCATCACCAACATCACTAGACAGCCTCAATAAATATGACTTAATAGACAAGAAGTCTAGAGAAGAGAATGGGGGGCTCCTCCACAGTGATGACCAGGGGTCTGCAATCTTGCATGAGTTTTTAGGGGGCACAACAGTTTCTTCTCTCCATGGATAGTGCTTGCTCTTACCAGCATTGATTACAGTCAGGTTGCTCATGTCTTTCAGGAGTTGCTCCACCACTGCACTGGAGCGAGGGTAAAGAGCCTCCTTACTGATGCCCAGGTGAAACTGCAGCCATGGTGTGTGAAAGCTGAACCTGGCATCTATGATGGGTCTGGTGCTGTTCTGGCCCATGTGATGGGAGCGTCGTCTGCAGGTTCCAGAAACAAATATGAAAGAGAAAAAAATATATAAATCTATTACTACAACCATCATCATCCTCATTGTTAACACTATCATTATCTTTTTATTATGATCTTAACCTGTTTCTTTCTACAACCTGTAAAGCCTCGCGTTGTATGTACACTATATAGCCAAAAGGAGGTGCCCCCGTGACCACCAGACCTATAGGAGATTGCTGGACATGCCAATCTGGAACAACAAGGGATGTACCCTTCTTTGTGTGCAGCAGCTTCATACATGACATTGAGCATGCTGATCTCAGGCCTGTGTGCAGCAGCTTCACAGTCCAGTCATGATGAGCTTTACACCAGTCCAGCTGATAAATGACATTGAGCATGCTGATCTCAGGCCTGTGTGCAGCAGCTTCTCAGACCAGTCATGAAGTGCTTTACACCAGTCCAGCTGGTACATGACATTGAGCATGCTGATCTCAGGCCTGTGTGCAGCAGCTTCACAGACCAGTCATGATGAGCTTTACACCAGTCCAGCTGGTACATGACATTGAGCATGCTGATCTCAGGCTTGTGTGCAGCAGCTTCACAGACCAGTCATGATGAGCTTTACACCAGTCCAGCTGGTACATGACATTGAGCATGCTGATCTCAGGCCTGTGTGCAGCAGCTTCACAGACCAGTCATGATGAGCTTTACACCAGTCCAGCTGGTACATGACATTGAGCATGCTGATCTCAGGCCTGTGTGCAGCAGCTTCACAGTCCAGTCATGATGAGCTTTACACCAGTCCAGCTGGTACATGACATTGAGCATGCTGATCTCAGGCCTGTGTGCAGCAGCTTCTCAGACCAGTCATGACGAGCTTTACACCAGTCCAGCTGGTACATGACATTGAGCATGCTGATCTCAGGCCTGTGTGCAGCAACTTCACAGACCAGTCACAACGTGCTTTACACCAGTCCAGCTGGTACATGACATTGAGCATGCTGATCTCAGGCCTGTGTGCAGCAGCTTCACAGTCCAGTCATGATGAGCTTTACACCAGTCCAGCTGGTACATGACATTGAGCATGCTGATCTCAGGCTTGTGTGCAGCAGCTTCACAGTCCAGTCATGATGAGCTTTACACCAGTCCAGCTGGTACATGACATTGAGCATGCTGATCTCAGGCCTGTGTGCAGCAGCTTCACAGACCAGTCATGATGAGCTTTACACCAGTCCAGCTGGTACATGACATTGAGCATGCTGATCTCAGGCTTGTGTGCAGCAGCTTCACAGACCAGTCATGAAGTGCTTTACACCAGTCCAGCTGGTACATGACATTGAGCATGCTGATCTCAGGCCTGTGTGCAGCAGCTTCACAGTCCAGTCATGATGAGCTTTACACCAGTCCAGCTGATACATGACATTGAGCATGCTGATCTCAGGCCTGTGTGCAGCAACTTCTCAGACCAGTCATGAAGTGCTTTACACCAGTCCAGCTGGTACATGACATTGAGCATGCTGATCTCAGGCCTGTGTGCAGCAGCTTCACAGTCCAGTCATGATGAGCTTTACACCAGTCCAGCTGGTACATGACATTGAGCATGCTGATCTCAGGCCTGTGTGCAGCAGCTTCTCAGACCAGTCATGATGAGCTTTACACCAGTCCAGCTGATACATGACATTGAGCATGCTGATCTCAGGCCTGTGTGCAGCAACTTCACAGACCAGTCATGAAGTGCTTTACACCAGTCCAGCTGGTACATGACATTGAGCATGCTGATCTCAGGCCTGTGTGCAGCAGCTTCACAGACCAGTCATGACGAGCTTTACACCAGTCCAGCTGGTACATGACATTGAGCATGCTGATCTCAGGCTTGTGTGCAGCAGCTTCTCAGACCAGTCACAACGTGCTTTACACCAGTCCAGCTGATACATGACATTGAGCATGCTGATCTCAGGCCTGTGTGCAGCAGCTTCACAGTCCAGTCATGATGAGCTTTACACCAGTCCAGCTGGTACATGACATTGAGCATGCTGATCTCAGGCTTGTGTGCAGCAGCTTCACAGACCAGTCATGATGAGCTTTACACCAGTCCAGCGGATACATGACATTGAGCATGCTGATCTCAGGCTTGTGTGCAGCAACTTCTCAGTCCAGTCATGATGAGCTTTACACCAGTCCAGCGGATACATGACATTGAGCATGCTGATCTCAGGCCTGTGTGCAGCAGCTTCACAGACCAGTCACAACGAGCTTTACACCAGTCCAGCTGATACATGACATTGAGCATGCTGATCTCAGGCCTGTGTGCAGCAGCTTCACAGTCCAGTCATGACGAGCTTTACACCAGTCCAGCTGGTACATGACATTGAGCATGCTGATCTCAGGCTTGTGTGCAGCAGCTTCACAGACCAGTCACAACGAGCTTTACACCAGTCCAGCTGGTACATGACATTGAGCATGCTGATCTCAGGCCTGTGTGCAGCAGCTTCACAGTCCAGTCATGATGAGCTTTACACCAGTCCAGCTGGTACATGACATTGAGCATGCTGATCTCAGGCTTGTGTGCAGCAGCTTCACAGACCAGTCATGACGAGCTTTACACCAGTCCAGCTGATACATGACATTGAGCATGCTGATCTCAGGCCTGTGTGCAGCAGCTTCACAGTCCAGTCACAACGAGCTTTACACCAGTCCAGCGGATACATGACATTGAGCATGCTGATCTCAGGCCTGTGTGCAGCAGCTTCACAGTCCAGTAATGATGAGCTTTACACCAGTCCAGCTGGTACATGACATTGAGCATGCTGATCTCAGGCTTGTGTGCAGCAGCTTCACAGTCCAGTCATGATGAGCTTTACACCAGTCCAGCTGGTACATGACATTGAGCATGCTGATCTCAGGCTTGTGTGCAGCAGCTTCACAGTCCAGTCATGATGAGCTTTACACCAGTCCAGCTGGTACATGACATTGAGCATGCTGATCTCAGGCTTGTGTGCAGCAGCTTCACAGTCCAGTAATGATGAGCTTTACACCAGTCCAGCTGGTACATGACATTGAGCATGCTGATCTCAGGCTTGTGTGCAGCAGCTTCACAGTCCAGTCATGATGAGCTTTACACCAGTCCAGCTGGTACATGACATTGAGCATGCTGATCTCAGGCTTGTGTGCAGCAGCTTCACAGTCCAGTCATGAAGTGCTTTACACCAGTCCAGCTGGTACATGACATTGAGCATGCTGATCTCAGGCTTGTGTGCAGCAGCTTCACAGTCCAGTCATGATGAGCTTTACACCAGTCCAGCGGATACATGACATTGAGCATGCTGATCTCAGGCTTGTGTGCAGCAGCTTCACAGTCCAGTCATGACGAGCTTTACACCAGTCCAGCTGATACATGACATTGAGCATGCTGATCTCAGGCTTGTGTGCAGCAGCTTCACAGACCAGTCATGATGAGCTTTACACCAGTCCAGCTGGTACATGACATTGAGCATGCTGATCTCAGGCCTGTGTGCAGCAGCTTCACAGACCAGTCATGATGAGCTTTACACCAGTCCAGCTGGTACATGACATTGAGCATGCTGATCTCAGGCCTGTGTGCAGCAGCTTCACAGACCAGTCATGATGAGCTTTACACCAGTCCAGCTGGTACATGACATTGAGCATGCTGATCTCAGGCTTGTGTGCAGCAGCTTCACAGTCCAGTCATGATGAGCTTTACACCAGTCCAGCTGGTACATGACATTGAGCATGCTGATCTCAGGCCTGTGTGCAGCAGCTTCACAGTCCAGTCATGATGAGCTTTACACCAGTCCAGCGGATACATGACATTGAGCATGCTGATCTCAGGCTTGTGTGCAGCAGCTTCACAGTCCAGTCATGATGAGCTTTACACCAGTCCAGCTGGTACATGACATTGAGCATGCTGATCTCAGGCTTGTGTGCAGCAGCTTCACAGTCCAGTCATGATGAGCTTTACACCAGTCCAGCTGGTACATGACATTGAGCATGCTGATCTCAGGCTTGTGTGCAGCAGCTTCACAGTCCAGTAATGATGAGCTTTACACCAGTCCAGCTGGTACATGACATTGAGCATGCTGATCTCAGGCCTGTGTGCAGCAGCTTCTCAGACCAGTCATGAAGTGCTTTACACCAGTCCAGCTGGTACATGACATTGAGCATGCTGATCTCAGGCTTGTGTGCAGCAGCTTCACAGTCCAGTCATGAAGTGCTTTACACCAGTCCAGCGGATACATGACATTGAGCATGCTGATCTCAGGCTTGTGTGCAGCAGCTTCACAGTCCAGTCATGACGAGCTTTACACCAGTCCAGCTGATACATGACATTGAGCATGCTGATCTCAGGCTTGTGTGCAGCAGCTTCACAGACCAGTCATGATGAGCTTTACACCAGTCCAGCTGGTACATGACATTGAGCATGCTGATCTCAGGCCTGTGTGCAGCAGCTTCACAGACCAGTCATGATGAGCTTTACACCAGTCCAGCTGGTACATGACATTGAGCATGCTGATCTCAGGCCTGTGTGCAGCAGCTTCACAGACCAGTCATGATGAGCTTTACACCAGTCCAGCTGGTACATGACATTGAGCATGCTGATCTCAGGCTTGTGTGCAGCAGCTTCACAGTCCAGTCATGATGAGCTTTACACCAGTCCAGCTGGTACATGACATTGAGCATGCTGATCTCAGGCTTGTGTGCAGCAGCTTCACAGTCCAGTCATGACGAGCTTTACACCAGTCCAGCTGATACATGACATTGAGCATGCTGATCTCAGGCCTGTGTGCAGCAGCTTCACAGACCAGTCATGATGAGCTTTACACCAGTCCAGCTGGTACATGACATTGAGCATGCTGATCTCAGGCTTGTGTGCAGCAGCTTCACAGACCAGTCATGATGAGCTTTACACCAGTCCAGCTGATACATGACATTGAGCATGCTGATCTCAGGCCTGTGTGCAGCAGCTTCACAGACCAGTCATGATGAGCTTTACACCAGTCCAGCTGGTACATGACATTGAGCATGCTGATCTCAGGCCTGTGTGCAGCAGCTTCACAGACCAGTCATGAAGAGCTTTACACCAGTCCAGCTGGTACATGACATTGAGCATGCTGATCTCAGGCCTGTGTGCAGCAGCTTCTCAGACCAGTCATGATGAGCTTTACACCAGTCCAGCTGATACATGACATTGAGCATGCTGATCTCAGGCCTGTGTGCAGCAGCTTCACAGACCAGTCATGACGAGCTTTACACCAGTCCAGCTGGTACGTGACATTGAGCATGCTGATCTCAGGCCTGTGTGCAGCAGCTTCACAGACCAGTCATGACGAGCTTTACACCAGTCCAGCTGGTACATGACATTGAGCATGCTGATCTCAGGCCTGTGTGCAGCAGCTTCACAGACCAGTCATGATGAGCTTTACACCAGTCCAGCGGATACATGACATTGAGCATGCTGATCTCAGGCTTGTGTGCAGCAGCTTCACAGACCAGTCATGACGAGCTTTACACCAGTCCAGCTGGTACATGACATTGAGCATGCTGATCTCAGGCCTGTGTGCAGCAGCTTCACAGACCAGTCATGATGAGCTTTACACCAGTCCAGCGGATACATGACATTGAGCATGCTGATCTCAGGCCTGTGTGCAGCAGCTTCACAGTCCAGTCATGATGAGCTTTACACCAGTCCAGCTGGTACATGACATTGAGCATGCTGATCTCAGGCCTGTGTGCAGCAGCTTCTCAGACCAGTCATGACGAGCTTTACACCAGTCCAGCTGGTACATGACATTGAGCATGCTGATCTCAGGCCTGTGTGCAGCAGCTTCACAGTCCAGTCATGATGAGCTTTACACCAGTCCAGCTGGTACATGACATTGAGCATGCTGATCTCAGGCTTGTGTGCAGCAGCTTCACAGACCAGTCATGATGAGCTTTACACCAGTCCAGCTGGTACATGACATTGAGCATGCTGATCTCAGGCCTGTGTGCAGCAGCTTCACAGACCAGTCATGATGAGCTTTACACCAGTCCAGCTGGTACATGACATTGAGCATGCTGATCTCAGGCTTGTGTGCAGCAGCTTCACAGTCCAGTCATGATGAGCTTTACACCAGTCCAGCTGGTACATGACATTGAGCATGCTGATCTCAGGCTTGTGTTTAGTATCTCCATATTGAAAATATGATGCACGCTTTTTGTGCTGATGTCTCCTCTGGAGTGTTTGGAGCTCAGGTGATTTGACACATTCAAGAAGTGACTTGCAGCAGAGATGACAGCCTACAACATGCTTGTGCATGGAGATTACACGACTGTGTGCAGGATTATGGATCCCCAGAGGGTTGTGGTGACAGCTCACAACCTCCCAGGTGACCCCTGTGTTCTCAGCATGTAGCCCCCCACAGCAAATACTATGGGAGCAGTGGACGCTCCAGCCAACAGGCCCTGGAACATGCATGCTGCACAAGGCCTGACCCCCATCTACAAAAGCCTCTGCTCCACTAAGGGTTAACAGAGAAGCGGTCACTGAATTAAGGTCACTGGACAAGTAGCTCTGGAGCCATTGTACAAGCACAGAACATGGGTGATGGGGACAGACAGCAGAGGAGATAACTGCACAGCAGCACAGAGTATTTCAGGATAGTGCTCTCATAGGGGAGGAGGTAGACAGCAGAGGAGATAACTGCACAGCAGCACAGAGTATTCCAGGACAGTGCTCAAATAGTGGAGGAGGCAGACAGCAGAGGAGATAACTGCACAGCAGCACAAAGTATTTCAGGATAGTGCTCTCATAGGGGAGGAGGCAGACAGCAGAGGAGATAACTGCACAGTAGCACACAGTATTCCAGGACAGTGGTCTCATAGGGGAGGAGGCAAACAGCAGAGGAGATAACTGCACAGCAGCACAGAGTATTCCAGGACAGTGCTCAAATAGTGGAGGAGGCAGACAGCAGAGGAGATAACTGCACAGCAGCACACAGTATTTCAGGACAGTGCTCAAATAGTGGAGGAGGCAGACAGCAGAGGAGATAACTGCACAGCAGCACAGAGTATTTCAGGACAGTGGTCTCATAGGGGAGGAGGCAGACAGCAGAGGAGATAACTGCACAGCAGCACACAGTATTTCAGGACAGTGGTCTCATAGGGGAGGAGGTAGACAGCAGAGGAGATAACTGCACAGCAGCACAGAGTATTCCAGGACAGTGGTCTCATAGGGGAGGAGGCAGACAGCAGAGGAGATAACTCCACAGCAGCACAGAGTATTTCAGGATAGTGCTCTCATAGGGGAGGAGGCAGACAGCAGAGGAGATAACTGCACAGCAGCACAGAGTATTTCAGGACAGTCGTCTCATAAGGGAGGAGGTAGACAGCAGAGGAGATAACTGCACAGCAGCACAGAGTATTCCAGGACAGTGGTCTCATAGGGGAGGAGGCAGACAGCAGAGGAGATAACTGCACAGCAGCACAGAGTATTCCAGGACAGTGGTCTCATAGGGGAGGAGGCAGACAGCAGAGGAGATAACTGCACAGCAGCACAGAGTATTCCAGGACAGTGGTCTCATAGGGGAGGAGGCAGACAGCAGAGGAGATAACTGCACAGCAGCACACAGTATTTCAGGACAGTGCTCAAATAGTGGAGGAGGCAGACAGCAGAGGAGATAACTGCACAGCAGCACAGAGTATTCCAGGACAGTGGTCTCATAGGGGAGGAGGCAGACAGCAGAGGAGATAACTGCACAGCAGCACACAGTATTTCAGGACAGTGGTCTCATAGGGGAGGAGGCAGACAGCAGAGGAGATAGCTGCACAGTAGCACACAGTATTTCAGGATAGTGCTCTCATAGGGGAGGAGGCAGACAGCAGAGGAGATGACTCCACAGCAGCACAGAGTATTCCAGGACAGTGCTCAAATAGTGGAGGAGGCAGACAGTAGAGGAGATAACTGCACAGCAGCACAGAGTATTCAAGGACAGTGCTCAAATAGTGGAGGAGGTAGACAGTAGAGGAGATGGCTCCACAGCAGCACAGAGTATTCAAGGACAGTGCTCAAATAGTGGCGGAGGTAGACAGCAGAGGAGATAACTGCACAGCAGCACACAGTATTTCAGGACAGTGGTCTCATAGGGGAGGAGGTAGACAGTAGAGGAGATAACTGCACAGCAGCACAGAGTATTTCAGGACAGTGGTCTCATAGGGGAGGAGGCAGACAGCAGAGGAGGTGGCTCCACAGCAGCACAGAGTATTCCAGGACAGTGCTCAAATAGTGGAGGAGGCAGACAGTAGAGGAGGTGGCTCCACAGCAGCACAGAGTATTCCAGGACAGTGCTTAAATAGTGGAGGAGGTAGACAGTAGAGGAGTTGGCTCCACAGCAGCACAGAGTATTCCAGGACAGTGCTCAAATAGTGGAGGAGGCAGACCGTAGAGGAGGTGGCTCCACAGCAGCACAGAGTATTCCAGGACAGTGCTCAAATAGGGGAGGAGTTAGACAGCAGAGGAGGTGGCTCCACAGCAGCACAGAGTATTCCAGGACAGTGCTTAAATAGTGGAGGAGTTAGACAGTAGAGGAGGTGGCTCCACAGCAGCACAGAGTATTCCAGGACAGTGCTTAAATAGTGGAGGAGGTAGACAGTAGAGGAGTTGGCTCCACAGCAGCACAGAGTATTCCAGGACAGTGCTCAAATAGTGGAGGAGGCAGACCGTAGAGGAGGTGGCTCCACAGCAGCACAGAGTATTCCAGGACAGTGCTCAAATAGGGGAGGAGTTAGACAGCAGAGGAGGTGGCTCCACAGCAGCACAGAGTATTCCAGGACAGTGCTTAAATAGTGGAGGAGTTAGACAGCAGAGGAGGTGGCTCCACAGCAGCACAGAGTATTCCAGGACAGTGCTTAAATAGTGGAGGAGTTAGACAGTAGAGGAGGTGGCTCCACAGCAGCACAGAGTATTCCAGGACAGTGCTTAAATAGTGGAGGAGTTAGACAGTAGAGGAGGTGGCTCCAGCACAAAGTAATGAAGGAGAATTGTGAAAAAATCTTGTGGTTAAGACTACTACTCCCCCCTCTTCATTGTTTCACCTGCCCAAAGTCACTTTGACCTTGGTGAAATGTCGCAATGTTTGCTGATTCTCCCGATACAGGGACACGTCAGGCGGATTTACCCAACGTTTACACAGCAGGCGTGAGCGCACGTCTGTCACCAGCGCTGAAGATCAGGCATCTCCGCCAGACGCACAACCATGACACCAAGAAAAAGAACTGTCATTACTACTGTGTACCTCGCGACACGCCAAGCACACGCAAACCAACTTCCCATATACGTGTCAGACGCCAAGACCAACAGGAGAAGTGGTACTGTGCAGTGTATACAGACAGAACAAGGGCAGATACTGAGGAACTCTATGAATTTTAAACAAAAATACAAAAAATGTTGCCATAAAAATTTTCAAGCAAGATATAAAACAAGGCATAAAGTATATTCACTTACCCTACTGGCCCAGCTCCACGCATGCCATCTCATTCATACCTACTAAATGGAGAAAATGAAACCTAGCCTAACCTAAACATCCGATCCGGCTGAGCCCCGACTATATACTAATTTATACAAATTGCTCAGAACAGAAAATAAATGACAACTTGTCACAATAAAAAAAGAAAACATAAAATAATCATAATAGAAATATCCAAAAACTATATATTTTTTTTATATTACACACATATATGAGAAAACACAAACCTATACAATCCCTACCAATCTATCTATCCCATCACCTCCGCCTCGTGTCCCTCCATGAGGCCAGCCCTTCCACCACCACCCACACCCAGCCCCTCGCCTCATGTCCGCATAGTCCAGGGCTGGATGCAGGTCTCCCCACACAAAAATATGAACCCCCCCACCCCATCCCACCCAACCTAACTACACCCCACTTACCCTATCATACAATATATACATCTTATAACAACCATATCAATCTATACAAACCAATATTAAAATCCACCCGAAGGCCCAAGTTCAGTCATTTGCAAACCTTTCTTCAAAAACTCATCTTAAATACAAAACAAAAACCTAATGTGAAAGCCTCAGCCCAACACCAGGAAAAGTGCTACTGAGGCTAAGGCACATCAAAGGTGAAGCCTCTCCAGAGGTAAGAGACCCCATCCGTACCCACCTTCTCGCACTCAAGAGAGCGAACCTTCGCCAGGTCACCTAGAACGTTCCTACACACCTCTTCCACAGGGAGGACTTTCTGCTGGGTTGAAACTAAACACTGCGCGTTCCATGTGAAGTACCTGATCACTATGCTAACTATAAAAGCTGTGCATGGGTCCCTTCTTCCCAAACCTTTGAATGCTCCATAAGCCCATTCCGCATAGGAGAGGTTGGCTAGCCTAGGCCAGCCAATGGATGCACCCACCCGTTTGTATACCTCTGTATTAACCACCTCCGGACCGCTGTACGCAGATTCGCGTTCCGGAGGTGGCAGCCCTGCGCTCAGCGACGCATATACGCGTCATCTCGCGTGAGCCGGGATTTCCTGTGAACGCGCGCACACAGGCGCGGAAGGGAAGAGAGTTGATCTCCAGCCTGCCAGCGGCGATCGTTCGCTGGCAGGCTGGAGATGTGTTTTTTTTAACCCCTAACAGGTATATTAGACGCTGTTTTGATAACAGCATCTAATATACCTGCTACCTGCTCCTCTGGTGGTCCCCTTTGTTTGGATCGACCACCAGAGGACACAGGCAGCTCAGTAAAGTCCCACCAAGCACCACTACACTACACTACACCCCCCTCCCCCCGTCACTTATTAACCCCTTATTCACCCCTGATCACCCCATATAGACTCCCTGATCACCCCCCTGTCATTGATTACCCCCCTGTAAAGCTCCATTCAGATGTCCGCATGATTTTTACGGATCCACTGATAGATGGATCGGATTCGCAAAACACATACAGGCGTCTCCCTGGAGCCTTCCAGGGGGGGTGATCACCCCATATAAACTCCCTGATCACCCCCCTGTCATTGATAACCCCCCTGTCATTGATCACCCCCCCCTGTCATTGATCACCCCCCCCTGTCATGCTGCATTCAGATGTCCGTATGATTTTTACGGATCCACGGATACATGGATCGGATCCGCAAAACACATACGGACATCTGAATGGAGCCTTACAGGGGGGTGATCAATGACTGTGGTGATCACCCCATATAGACTCCCTGATCACCCCCCTGTCTTTGATCACCCCCCCCCCCCTGTCATTGATCACCCCCCCCTGTCATTGATCACCCCCCCCTGTCATTGATCACCCCCCCCTGTCATTGATCACCCCCCCCTGTCATTGATCACCCCCCCCTGTCATTGATCACCCCCCTGTCATTGATTACCCCCCTGTCATTGATCACCCCCCCTGTCATTGATTACCCCCCTGTCATTGATCACCCCCCTGTCATTGATCACCCCCCTGTCATTGATCACCCCCCCTGTCATTGATTACCCCCCTGTCATTGATCACCCCCCTGTAAGGCTCCATTCAGACATTTTTTTGGCCCAAGTTAGCAGAATTATTATTTTTTTTTCTTACAAAGTCTCATATTCCACTAACTTGTGTCAAAAAATAAAATCTCACATGAACTCACCATACCCCTCACGGAATCCAAATGCGTAAAATTTTTTAGACATTTATATTCCAGACTTCTTCTCACGCTTTAGGGCCCCTAGAATGCCAGGGCAGTATAAATACCCCACATGTGACCCCATTTCGGAAAGAAGACACCCCCAGGTATTCCGTGAGGGGCATATTGAGTCCATGAAAGATTGAAATTTTTGTCCCAAGTTAGCGGAACGGGAGACTTTGTGAGAAAAAAATAAAAAATATCAATTTCCGCTAACTTGTGCCAAAAAAAAAAAATTTCTATGAACTCGCCATGCCCCTCATTGAATACCTTGGGGTGTCTTCTTTCCAAAATGGGGTCACATGTGGGGTATTTATACTGCCCTGGCATTCTAGGGGCCCTAAAGCGTGAGAAGAAGTCTGGGATCCAAATGTCTAAAAATGCCCTCCTAAAAGGAATGTGGGCCCCTTTGCGCATCTAGGCTGCAAAAAAGTGTCACACATGTGGTATCCCCGTACTCAGGAGAAGTTGGGGAATGTGTTTTGGGGTGTCATTTTACATATACCCATGCTGGGTGAGAGAAATATCTTGGTCAAATGCCAACTTTGTATAAAAAAATGGGAAAAGTTGTCTTTTGCCAAGATATTTCTCTCACCCAGCATGGGTATATGTAAAATGACACCACAAAACACATTCCCCACCTTTTCCTGAGTACGGAGATACCAGATGTGTGACACTTTTTTGCAGCCTAGGTGGGCAAAGGGGCCCATATTCCAAAGAGCACCTTTAGGATTTTTACAGGTCATTTACCTACTTACCACACATTAGGGCCCCTGGAAAATGCCAGGGCAGTATAACTACCCCACAAGTGACCCCATTTTGGAAAGAAGACACCCCAAGGTATTCCGTGAGGGGCATGGCAAGTTCCTAGAATTTTTTATTTTTTGTCACAAGTTAGTGGAAAATGATGATTTTTTTTTTTTTTTTCATACAAAGTCTCATATTCCACTAACTTGTGACAAAAAATAAAAACTTCCATGAACTCACTATGCCCATCAGCGAATACCTTGGGGTCTCTTCTTTCCAAAATGGGGTCACTTATGGGGTATTTATACTGCCCTGGCATTCTAGGGGCCCAAATGTGTGGTAAGGAGTTTGAAATCAAATTCTGTAAAAAATGACCAGTGAAACCTGAAAGGTGCTCTTTGGAATATGGGCCCCTTTGCCCACCTAGGCTGCAAAAAAGTGTCACACATCTGGTATCTCTGTATTCAGGAGAAGTTGAGGAATGTGTTTTGGGGTGTCTTTTTACATATACCCATGCTGGGTGAGAGAAATATCTTGGTCAAATGCCAACTTTGTATAAAAAAATGGGAAAAGTTGTCTTTTGCCAAGATATTTATCTCACCCAGCATGGGTATATGTAAAAAGACACCCCAAAACACATTCCCCAACTTCTCCTGAGTACGGGGATACCAGATGTGTGGCACTTTTTTGCAGCCTAGATGCGCAAAGGGGCCCATATTCCAAAGAGCACCTTTCGGATTTCACTGGTCATTTTTTACAGAATTTGATTTCAAACTCCTTACCACACATTTGGGCCCCTAGAATGCCAGGGCAGTATAACTACCCCACAAGTGACCCCATTTTGGAAAGAAGAGACCCCAAGGTATTCGCTGATGGGCATAGTGAGTTCATGGAAGTTTTTATTTTTTGTCACAAGTTAGTGGAATATGAGACTTTGTAAGAAAAAAAAAAAAAAAAAATCATCATTTTCCACTAACTTGTGACAAAAAATAAAAAGTTCTATGAACTCACTATGCCCATCAGCGAATACCTTAGGGTGTGTACTTTCCGAAATGGGGTCATTTGTGTGGTGTTTGTACTGTCTGGCCATTGTAGAACCTCAGGAAACATGACAGGTGCTCAGAAAGTCAGAGCTGCTTCAAAAAGCGGAAATTCACATTTTTGTACCATAGTTTGTAAACGCTATAACTTTTACCCAAACCATTTTTTTTTTACCCAAACATTTTTTTTTTATCAAGGACATGTAAAACAATAAATTTAGAGCAAAATTTATTTATGGATCTCGTTTTTTTTGCAAAATTTTACAACTGAAAGTGAAAAATGTCATTTTTTTGCAAAAAAATCGTTAAATTTCGATTAATAACAAAAAAAGTAAAAATGTCAGCAGCAATGAAATACCACCAAATGAAAGCTCTATTAGTGAGAAGAAAAGGAGGTAAAATTCATTTGGGTGGTAAGTTGTATGACCGAGCAATAAACGGTGAAAGTAGTGTAGGTCAGAAGTGTAAAAAGTGGTCTGGTCTTTCAGGGTGTTTAAGCTAGGGGGGCCGAGGTGGTTAAAGGGACACTGAAGCAGGAAGTGCTCCATACTTTCCAGTATGTCGCCACACTCCTCCCGGGGACAACCCCTTTCATCAGAGTTCCTGTACTTCAAGTTGTCCCTTACATACAGCTTCCCGTGAAAGCAGCGCCAAGCCAAGTCCCAAAACTTCAAGGGGATCCTTGCCGAATTTAACAACTGTAATCCCGGCTTGGGCAATCCTTAAAGGGGTTGGCCACCATAAGTATAAAAAAACAATAAAGTGCCCCAGACAATAACTAAAGCCAAGAGGAATTTGTATCCTGACAGATATACTGTATATAGATATCATTCGGCATAGCATGCTCCCATTAATGAGAGGCGGTGTGGGCGGAGCTGCTGCAAAGTGAAAGTAAAAATCCCAGCATGCATCACAGCAAAGCGTCTCCAGGGGAGCGGTCACATGACACCTCTGTGATGCCATAGTGACAACAGCACCTCAGGTGTCCTCTCATCAGTGCTGTAGCAAACCTCCCAACTTTAGAATAGAAGGAAGAGGGACACTACGTGCCCAAGGCGACTTTAACACTTGTGTTTTTTGAGGATCCGACATGGATTTGCAAAAACGGTTCTGTTACCATAATATAACCGCATGCATCCGTCATAAACGGATCCATTTGTATTAGGTCTTCTATAACCATAACGGATCCATCTTGAACACCATTGCAAGTGAAAGGGGAACGGATCCGTTTTCTATTGTGCCAGAGAAAACGGATCCGTCCCCATTGACTTACATTGTGTGCCAGGACGGATCCGTTTGGCTCAGTTTCATCAGGCGGACAGCATTTTGGTGTCCGCCTCCAAAGCGGAATGGAGACGGAAAGGAGGCAAACTGATGCATTCTGGGCGGATCCTTTTCCATTCAGAATGCATTAGGGCAAAACTGATCCATTTTCAACATACCTCCCCCGTACCAGGACCGCCACTGAAATCCGGGACTGTCCTGCCAGATACTGGAAGGAGGTATGGCTTTAGGCCTCATGCACATGACCATAGCCTGCCTGTGCCTGTATTGTGGCCAGCGAACAGGGGGTCCGCAATATACAGGCACCAGCCGTGTGATGGGTCTGAAATCCGAAAGATACGGTGTGGTCTGGAATGGAAGCGCAGTTCGGAAACCTATGGAGTGCATCCATGGGTTTTCTGTCTATGTCTCCGCACTGCGGAAAAGTACTGTCAGATGCAGATTGCAGACCCCATTTAAATGAATGGGTTCATGTCTGCAGACAGTGGACACGCTGTCGGCGCCCATGCATTGCAATGTATACACACACACACGTGTGTAAATATATGTATATAAATATGTATATAGACATATATATATATATATTTATATTTATATGTACACATACATAGGCTCCATTCACACATCCGCAATTCCATTCCGCATTTTGCGGAATGGAATTGCGGACCCATACATTTCTATGGGGCCGCACGACGTGCGGCCACAATCCGGAATTGCAGACCCGCACTTCCGGGTCCCCAATTCTGATCCTGAAAAAAATAGAACATGTCCTATTCTTGTCCGCAATAGCGGACAAGAATAGGCATATTCTCTTAGTGCCGGCAATGTGCGGTCTGCGTTTTGCGGATCCGTGGATCCGCAAAACACACATGGATGTGTGAATGGACCCTTAGACATAAATACATACACACACATACATATAGATACATACACACATATATACATATATATACACATACGGTCAGTGCCCAGGCATTGCGGACCGCAATGTACAGTACAGACCAAAAGTTTGGACACACCTTCTCATTCAAAGAGTTTTCTTTATTTTCATGACTATGAAGTCATCAAAACTATGAATTAACACATGTGGAATTATATACATAACAAACAAGTGTGAAACAACTGAAAATATGTCATATTCTAGGTTCTTCAAAGTAGCCACCTTTTGCTTTGATTACTGCTTTGCACACTCTTGGCATTCTCTTCATGAGCTTCAAGAGGTAGTCCCCTGAAATGGTCTTCCAACAGTCTTGAAGGAGTTCCCAGAGATGCTTAGCACTTGCTGGTCCTTTTACCTTCACTCTGCGGTCCAGCTCACCCCAAACCATCTCGATTGGGTTCAGGTCCGGTGACTGTGGAGGCCAGGTCATCTGGCGCAGCACCCCATCACTCTCCTTCATGGTCAAATAGCCCTTACTTTCAAAGTTTTCCCAATTTTTCGGCTGACTGACTGACCTTCATTTCTTAAAGTAATGATGGCCACTCGTTTTCCTTTACTTAGCTGCTTTTTTCTTGCCATAATACAAATTCTAACAGTCTATTCAGTAGGACTATCAGCTGTGTATCCACCTGACTTCTCCTCAACGCCACTGATGGTCCCAACCCCATTTATAAGGCAAGAAATCCCACTTATTAACCCTGACAGGGCACACCTGTGAAGTGAAGACCATTTCAGGGGACTACCTCTTGAAGCTCATCAAGAGAATGCCAAGAGTGTGCAAAGCAGTAATCAAAGCAAAAGGTGGCTACTTTGAAGAACCTAGAATATGACATATTTTCAGTTGTTTCACACTTGTTTGTTATGTATATAATTCCACATGTGTTAATTCATAGTTTTGATGCCTTCATAGTCATGAAAATAAAGAAAACTCTTTGAATGAGAAGGTGTGTCCAAACGTTTGGTCTGTACTGTATATACAGAATAAGAGCAGATACTGAGGATTACACCCAGTATACAGGACAGGAGAAGTGGTACTATTATATACAAGGTAGAGAGGTATAAGTTGGTCGCAGAGTATTATATACAAAATGGAGAGCTATAAGATGGGGCAGAGTATTATATACAGGATAGAGAGGTATATGATGGGGCAGAGTATTATGTACAGGATAGAGAGGTATAAGTTGGGCGCAGAGTATTATATACAGTATAGAGAGGGATAAGATGGGGCAGAGTATTATATACAGTATAGAGAGGTATAAGATGGGGCAGAGTATTATATACAGTACAGAACGGTTTAAGTTGGGCGCAGAGTATTATATACAGGATAGAGAGGTATAAGATGTAACAGAGTATTATATACAGGATAGAGAGGTATAAGATGGGGCAGAGTATTATATACAGTACAGAACGGTTTAAGTTGGGCGCAGAGTATTATATACAGGATAGAGAGGTATAAGATGGAGCAGAGTATTATATACAGGATAGAGAGGTATAAGATGTAACAGAGTATTATATACATGATAGAGAGGTATAAGATGTAACAGAGTATTATATACAGGGGAGAGGGGTATAAGATGGGGCAGAGTATTATATACAGTATAGAGAGGAATTAGATGGGCACAGTATTATATACAGTATAGAGAGGTATTAGATGGGGCAGAGTATTATATACAGGATAGAGAGGTATAAGATGGGGCAGAGTATTATATACAGGATAGAGAGGTATAAGATGTGGCAGAGTATTATATACCGGATAGAGAGGTATAAGATGTGGCAGAGTATTATATACAGGATAGAGAGGTATAAGATGTGGCAGAGTATTATATACCGGATAGAGAGGTATAAGATGTGGCAGAGTATTATATACAGGATAGAGAGGTATAAGATGGGGCAGAGTATTATATACAAGATAGAGAGGTATAAGATGGGGCAGAGTATTATATACAGGATAGAGAGGTATAAGATGTGGCAGAGTATTATATACAGTATAGAGAGGTATAAGATGTGGCAGAGTATTATATACAGGATAGAGAGGTATTAGATGGGCACAGTATTATATACAGGATAGAGAGGTATAAGATGTGGCAGAGTATTATATACAGGATAGAGAGGTATTAGATGGGCACAGTATTATATACAGGATAGAGAGGTATAAGATGTGGCAGAGTATTATATACAGTATAGAGAGGTATTAGATGTGGCAGAGTATTATATACAGGATAGAGAGGTATAAGATGTGGCAGAGTATTATATACAAGATAGAGAGGTATAAGATGGGGCAGAGTATTATATACAGTATAGAGAGGTATAAGATGTGGCAGAGTATTATATACAGGATAGAGAGGTATTAGATGGGCACAGTATTATATACAGGATAGAGAGGTATAAGATGTGGCAGAGTATTATATACAGGATAGAGAGGTATAAGATGGGGCAGAGTATTATATACAGTATAGAGAGGTATTAGATGTGGCAGAGTATTATATACAGGATAGAGAGGTATAAGATGTGGCAGAGTATTATATACAGGATAGAGAGGTATAAGATGTGGCAGAGTATTATATACAGGATAGAGAGGTATTAGATGGGCACAGTATTATATACAGGATAGAGAGGTATTAGATGGGCACAGTATTATATACAGGATAGAGAGGTATAAGATGTGGCAGAGTATTATATACAGGATAGAGAGGTATAAGATGGGCATAGTATTATATACAAGATAGAGAGGTATAAGATGGGGCAGAGTATTATATACAGTATAGAGAGGTATAAGATGGGGCAGAGTATTATATACAGTATAGAGGTATTAGATGGGCACAGTATTATATACAGTATAGAGAGGTATAAGATGGGGCAGAGTATTATATACAGTATAGAGAGGTATTAGATGGGGCAGAGTATTATATACAGGATATAGAGGTATAAGATGGGGCAGAGTATTATATAAAGTATAGAGAGGTATTAGATGGGCACAGTATTATATACAGTATAGAGAGGTATAAGATGTGGCAGAGTATTATATACAGTATAGAGAGGTATTAGATGGGCACAGTATTATATACAGGATAGAGGGGTATAAGATGGGGCAGAGTATTATATACAGGATAGAGAGGTATAAGATGGGGCAGAGTATTATATACAGGATAGAGAGGTATTAGATGGGCACAGTATTATATACAGGATAGAGAGGTATAAGATGGGGCAGAGTATTATATACAGTATAGAGAGGTATTAGATGGGCACAGTATTATATACAGTATAGAGAGGTATTAGATGGGGCAGAGTATTATATACAGGATAGAGAGGTATAAGATGTGGCAGAGTATTATATACAGTATAGAGAGGTATTAGATGGGCACAGTATTATATACAGGATATAGAGGTATAAGATGTGGCAGAGTATTATATACAGTATAGAGAGGTATTAGATGGGCACAGTATTATATACAGGATAGAGGGGTATAAGATGGGGCAGAGTATTATATACAGGATAGAGAGGTATAAGATGGGGCAGAGTATTATATACAGTATAGAGAGGTATAAGATGGGCACAGTATTATATACAGGATAGAGAGGTATAAGATGGGGCAGAGTATTATATACAGTATAGAGAGGTATTAGATGGGCACAGTATTATATACAGTATAGAGAGGTATTAGATGGGGCAGAGTATTATATACAGGATAGAGAGGTATAAGATGTGGCAGAGTATTATATACAGGATAGAGAGGTATAAGATGGGCATAGTATTATATACAAGATAGAGAGGTATAAGATGGGGCAGAGTATTATATACAGTATAGAGAGGTATAAGATGGGGCAGAGTATTATATACAGTATAGAGGTATTAGATGGGCACAGTATTATATACAGGATATAGAGGTATAAGATGGGGCAGAGTATTATATAAAGTATAGAGAGGTATTAGATGGGCACAGTATTATATACAGTATAGAGAGGTATAAGATGTGGCAGAGTATTATATACAGTATAGAGAGGTATTAGATGGGCACAGTATTATATACAGGATAGAGGGGTATAAGATGGGGCAGAGTATTATATACAGGATAGAGAGGTATAAGATGGGGCAGAGTATTATATACAGGATAGAGAGGTATTAGATGGGCACAGTATTATATACAGGATAGAGAGGTATAAGATGGGGCAGAGTATTATATACAGTATAGAGAGGTATTAGATGGGCACAGTATTATATACAGTATAGAGAGGTATTAGATGGGGCAGAGTATTATATACAGGATAGAGAGGTATAAGATGTGGCAGAGTATTATATACAGTATAGAGAGGTATTAGATGGGCACAGTATTATATACAGGATATAGAGGTATAAGATGTGGCAGAGTATTATATACAGTATAGAGGGGTATTAGATGGGCACAGTATTATATACAGTATAGAGAGGTATTAGATGGGCACAGTATTATATACAGGATAGAGGGGTATAAGATGGGGCAGAGTATTATATACAGGATAGAGAGGTATAAGATGGGGCAGAGTATTATATACAGTATAGAGAGGTATAAGATGGGCACAGTATTATATACAGGATAGAGAGGTATAAGATGGGGCAGAGTATTATATACAGTATAGAGAGGTATTAGATGGGCACAGTATTATATACAGTATAGAGAGGTATTAGATGGGGCAGAGTATTATATACAGGATAGAGAGGTATAAGATGTGGCAGAGTATTATATACAGTATAGAGAGGTATTAGATGGGCACAGTATTATATACAGTATAGAGAGGTATTAGATGGGGCAGAGTATTATATACAGGATAGAGAGGTATAAGATGGGGCAGAGTATTATATACAGTATAGAGAGGTATAAGATGGGCACAGTATTATATACAGGATAGAGAGGTATAAGATGGGGCAGAGTATTATATACAGTATAGAGAGGTATTAGATGGGCACAGTATTATATACAGTATAGAGAGGTATTAGATGGGGCAGAGTATTATATACAGGATAGAGAGGTATAAGATGGGGCAGAGTATTATATACAGTATAGAGAGGTATTAGATGGGGCAGAGTATTATATACAGGATAGAGAGGTATAAGATGTGGCAGAGTATTATATACAGTATAGAGAGGTATTAGATGGGCACAGTATTATATACAGTATAGAGAGGTATTAGATGGGGCAGAGTATTATATACAGGATAGAGAGGTATAAGATGGGGCAGAGTATTATATACAGTATAGAGAGGTATTAGATGGGGCAGAGTATTATATACAGGATAGAGAGGTATAAGATGGGGCAGAGTATTATATACAGTATAGAGGTATTAGATGGGGCAGAGTATTATATACAGTATAGAGAGGTATAAGATGGGGCAGAGTATTATATACAGTATAGAGAGGTATTAGATGGGGCAGAGTATTATATACAGTATAGAGAGGTATTAGATGGGGCAGAGTATTATATACAGGATAGAGAGGTATAAGATGGGGCAGAGTATTATATACAGTATAGAGAGGTATTAGATGGGGCAGAGTATTATATACAGGATAGAGAGGTATAAGATGGGGCAGAGTATTATATACAGTATAGAGAGGTATTAGATGGGGCAGAGTATTATATACAGTATAGAGAGGTATAAGATGGGGCAGAGTATTATATACAGTATAGAGAGGTATAAGATGGGGCAGAGTATTATATACAGTATAGAGAGGTATTAGATGGGCACAGTATTATATACAGTATAGAGAGGTATTAGATGGGGCAGAGTATTATATACAGGATAGAGAGGTATAAGATGGGGCAGAGTATTATATACAGTATAGAGAGGTATTAGATGGGCACAGTATTATATACAGTATAGAGAGGTATAAGATGGGGCAGAGTATTATATACAGTATAGAGAGGTATAAGATGGGGCAGAGTATTATATACAGGATAGAGAGGTATAAGATGGGGCAGAGTATTATATACAGTATAGAGAGGTATTAGATGGGCACAGTATTATATACAGTATAGAGAGGTATTAGATGGGGCAGAGTATTATATACAGTATAGAGAGGTATAAGATGGGGCAGAGTATTATATACAGTATAGAGAGGTATTAGATGGGCACAGTATTATATACAGTATAGAGAGGTATAAGATGGGGCAGAGTATTATATACAGTATAGAGAGGTATAAGATGGGGCAGAGTATTATATACAGGATAGAGAGGTATAAGATGGGGCAGAGTATTATATACAGTATAGAGAGGTATTAGATGGGCACAGTATTATATACAGTATAGAGAGTGTGACGAAACCAACCTCGCCACGGTGTTTTGGAGGGGGCTGTTTGCCCGCCTCCTGCCCCAGGATTATGGCCCATACTAACTTTGAAGGAGAAGACAGACCGGCCGCACAGCTTAAATCTGTGGAACTGTTTTGGGCAGGAAAGCCATGCTTGCGGCCGGCCAAATGTGACTTCCATGGAATTCGGGAACCCCTTCTCGAATGTGGGTGATTTTTGGATATGTTGTTCACCCAGATCTATCCATGGATGTATACATTATGGGGATGTGTGGGGTTTTGAGGTGTTTTCTGTGTGTTGGGAAAAATGTGTGTTTTCTGTCTGATAGTGATTAAGTTAGCCCATTACGTTTGGTAATTGTATTTTGTGGATTGCGCTGCGACTACCTCTACTGGGAGAGCAACCATTGACGGAGTGGGTGTCAGAACTTGAGACACTGGTATGGCAGGAAACCTGGCTGGATGACACTTACCAAGCACTATGGTGGGACACAGTACGACAGTCTCCATGGATGGAGGAGTACGCCAAGCCCGAAGGTGAGGAATATAATTGCCCTGGGTTATTGTGGGAGTCTTTTGAAGACATTGACTTTGGGAGCACAGAAGAATCTAGATTTTGGGACATTACAGACTACAGGGGGGACTTGCACAATTGGCCTACAACTAGTGGGGTGAGGGAAGATCTGACCTTTCTGGTCCAAAGGGAGTGGGAGCTGGAGCAAGATTATCAACAGTTGTTTCGCTCCATTCAAGCCCAGCGCAAGATACAAGACAGTTGGATACCAGGCCCAGACCTGCAGCCCTACCCCTGGCAAGTCACAGCTGAGGTATCTCCTACTTCCTCACCAACTGTAAAGGTAGGGGACTTCATAGACTGGTACTGGGAGGAACCCCAGTCGGCAGGTGGAGATGGGACCGTAGTCACTCCACCGGCCCAACAGGGTGGCTGGGGAGGCGGCCCAGATCCCCAACTGCCACTGGGAGTCCAGGGGGAGGAGATGGTCGGTCCCTCACCCCTGCAACAACCAGCATCACGGTTAGTGGAGACAGTCGGTCTCACTCCCCAGTGGCAGTGAACTTTGAAGGGAGAGGAGACAACCGGTCTCTCTCCCCAACCACAGGGGGACAGCACTCCTAACTCCGATGGTGCAGATGGGACCGCAGTCTCTGCACCAGGCCTACCGGGATGCTGGACGGCCGGTACGGATCCCCCACCAACCCTGCAGGAATGACAGGAGGAGGAGGTAAACGATCCCTCCTGTCCACAGCTGATCCGCAACAAGGTTCTGGGGGCAGGAATCCCTGACCCCATCCCAGCGGAAGAGCTGGCATCTGGGCAGAGCGCAGTCGGCCTCTGCCCTCCCCTATCCTTTTCTCCAGAGCCGGACTTCCCACAGGCTACCCCAGCGGAAGAGCTAGCATCTGGGCATAGCGCAGTCGGCCTCTGCCCTCCCCTATCCTCTTCTCCAGAGCCAGACTTCCCACAGGCTACCCCAGCGGAAGAGCTGGCATCTTGGCAAGGCGCAGTCGGCCTCTGCCCTCCCCTATCCTCTTCTCCAGAGCCGGACTTCCCACAGGCTACCCCAGCGGAAGAGCTGGCATCTGGGCAGAGCGCAGTCGGCCTCTGCCCTCCCCTATCCTCTCCTCCAGAGCCGGACTTCCCACAGGCTACATCAGCGGAAGAGCTGGCATCTGGGCAGAGTGCAGTCGGCCTCTGCCCTCCCCTATCCTCTTGTCCAGAGGCTCACTCCCCACTGGCTACCCCAGCGGATGAGCTGGCATCTGGGCAGAGCGCAGTCGGCCTCTGCCCACCAAGTACCTACAGCTCCAAGCTAGCGAACCACAAGGAATCAAGGAGTAGTAGATGCACGCTAAATAGCTGGGGACATACAGAACAGAGTCAGGCCCCAAAATTCAACAGATCCAGTATTGGGCTGTGGGTGGACTGCCAGACTATCTCAGGTACTGACCGGCGTGAGGTCAGGTATCTGGTTAGTCTTCCCTGGGAGGGGGAGATGTGTGGCGAATCCAACCTCGCCACGGTGTTTTGGTGGGGGATTATGGCCCATACTAACTTTGAAGGAGAAGCCAGACCGGCCGCACAGCTTAAATCTGTGGAACTGTTTTGGGCAGGAAAGCCATGCTTGCGGCCGGCCAAATGTGACTTCCATGGAATTCAGGAACCCATGCTCGGATCTGGGTGATTTTTGGATATGTTGTTCACCGAGATCAGAGCTATCCATGGATGTATACATTATGGGGGTGTGTGGGGTTTTGAGGTGTTTTCTGTGTGTTGGGAAAAATGTGTGTTTTCTGTCTGGTAGTAATTAAGTTAGCCCATTACGTTTGGTGATTGTATTTTGTGGATTGCATCTCAGACAATGCCAGTGTGTTAATTGCGTCTCAGACAATGCTCATTGTATTTTGTTTATTGCGTTACAGACAGAGGGAAGGGGATTTTGTGTACAATTGCTGGGAAGGTTTGAATACTGTAAATGCATGTGATTGGCTGTTTTTACAAAACCCTGTGGGTGGTAACCTTGTTGGAAGATGTGTATAAATCAATGCTTGTATGTTCAAATAAAGAGAGTTCCTGTTTTTGTACCTTCATGAAGTTTTGGCTCATGTTTGGGGAATGGGATAACTACACTCTTGGGGATTGCTATATCACAATACTCCCCTGAGTATAAGCTCTTGTAAGAGCTTGTTCATGGTTCCTGCTCTCTGCATTTAGGAGAGGTTCACCCACTGGAGCCTGGAGCCTTGTCGTAGGTCCAGGGTGGGTAGGAGACGGCGAGACCTCCACCAAGCTTCGGCGGTTCGTGGGGTCTGCAGTGCTGACGGTGTCAAGTGGAGTGCTTGGAGTCCTCTGGAAGCACTAGGAGCATCTATCAACGGAGGTACCCGGTTGGGGTGCTAGGCGTTCCGTTACAGAGAGGTATAAGATGGGGCAGAGTATTATATACAGGATAGAGGGGTATAAGATGTGGCAGAGTATTATATACAAGATAGAGAGGTATAAGATGGGGCAGAGTATTATATACAGTATAGAGAGGTATAACATGTGGCAGAGTATTATATACAGGATAGAGAGGTATAAGATGGGCACAGTATTATATACAGTATAGATAGGTATAAGATGTGGCACAGTATTATATACAGTATAGAGAGGTATTAGATGGGCAGAGTATTATATACAGGATAGAGAGGTATAAGATGGGGCAGAGTATTATATACAGTATAGAGAGGTAAAAGATGGGGCAGAGTATTATATACAGGATAGAGAGGTATAAGATGGGGCAGAGTATTATATACAGTATAGAGAGGTATAAGATGGGGCACAGTATTATATACAGTATAGAGAGGTATAAGATGGGGCAGAGTATTATATACAGTATAGAGAGGTATAAGATGTGGCAGAGTATTATATACAGGATAGAGAGGTATAAGATGGGGCAGAGTATTATATACAGGATAGAGGGGTATAAGATGGGCACAGTATTATATACAGTATAGAGAGGTATTAGATGGGCACAGTATTATATACAGTATAGAGGGGTATAAGATGTGGCACAGTATTATATACAGTATAGAGAGGTATTAGATGGGCACAGTATTATATACAGTATAGAGGGGTATAAGAAGTGGCACAGTATTATATACAGTATAGAGAGGTATTAGATGGGCAGAGTATTATATACAGGATAGAGAGGTATAAGATGGGGCAGAGTATTATATACAGTATAGAGAGGTATTAGATGGGCACAGTATTATATACAGGATAGAGAGGTATAAGATGGGGCAGAGTATTATATACAGTATAGAGAGATATTAGATGGGGCAGAGTATTATATACAGTATAGAGAGGTATAAGATGTGGCAGAGTATTATATACAGTATAGAGAGGTATTAGATGGGCACAGTATTATATACAGTATAGAGAGGTATAAGATGTGGCAGAGTATTATATACAGTATAGAGAGGTATTAGATGGGGCAGAGTATTATATACAGTATAGAGAGGTATTAGATGGGGCAGAGTATTATATACAATATAGAGAGGTATAAGATGTGGCAGAGTATATACAGTATAGAGAGGTATTAGATGGGCACAGTATTATATACAGTATAGAGAGGTATAAGATGTGGCAGAGTATTATATACAGTATAGAGAGGTATTAGATGGGCACAGTATTATATACAGGATAGAGAGGTATAAGATGGGGCAGAGTATTATATACAGGATAGAGGGGTATAAGATGGGCACAGTATTATATACAGTATAGAGAGGTATTAGATGGGCACAGTATTATATACAGTATAGAGGGGTATAAGATGTGGCACAGTATTATATACAGTATAGAGAGGTATTAGATGGGCACAGTATTATATACAGTATAGAGGGGTATAAGATGTGGCACAGTATTATATACAGTATAGAGAGGTATTAGATGGGCAGAGTATTATATACAGGATAGAGAGGTATAAGATGGGGCAGAGTATTATATACAGTATAGAGAGGTATTAGATGGGGCAGAGTATTATATACAGTATAGAGAGGTATAAGATGTGGCAGAGTATTATATACAGTATAGAGAGGTATTAGATGGGAACAGTATTATATACAGTATAGAGAGGTATAAGATGTGGCAGAGTATTATATACAGTATAGAGAGGTATTAGATGGGGCAGAGTATTATATACAGTATAGAGAGGTATTAGATGGGGCAGAGTATTATATACAGTATAGAGAGGTATAAGATGTGGCAGAGTATTATATACAGTATAGAGAGGTATTAGATGGGCACAGTATTATATACAGTATAGAGGGGTATAAGATGTGGCACAGTATTATATACAGTATAGAGAGGTATTAGATGGGCAGAGTATTATATACAGGATAGAGAGGTATAAGATGGGGCAGAGTATTATATACAGTATAGAGAGGTATTAGATGGGCACAGTATTATATACAGGATAGAGAGGTATAAGATGGGGCAGAGTATTATATACAGTATAGAGAGATATTAGATGGGGCAGAGTATTATATACAGTATAGAGAGGTATAAGATGTGGCAGAGTATTATATACAGTATAGAGAGGTATTAGATGGGCACAGTATTATATACAGTATAGAGAGGTATAAGATGTGGCAGAGTATTATATACAGTATAGAGAGGTATTAGATGGGGCAGAGTATTATATACAGTATAGAGAGGTATTAGATGGGGCAGAGTATTATATACAATATAGAGAGGTATAAGATGTGGCAGAGTATATACAGTATAGAGAGGTATTAGATGGGCACAGTATTATATACAGTATAGAGAGGTATAAGATGTGGCAGAGTATTATATACAGTATAGAGAGGTATTAGATGGGCACAGTATTATATACAGGATAGAGAGGTATAAGATGGGGCAGAGTATTATATACAGGATAGAGGGGTATAAGATGGGCACAGTATTATATACAGTATAGAGAGGTATTAGATGGGCACAGTATTATATACAGTATAGAGAGGTATTAGATGGGCACAGTATTATATACAGTATAGAGAGGTATTAGATGGGGCAGAGTATTATATACAGGATAGAGAGGTATAAGATGGGGCAGAGTATTATATACAGTATAGAGAGGTATTAGATGGGCACAGTATTATATACAGGATAGAGAGGTATAAGATGGGGCAGAGTATTATATACAGTATAGAGAGGTATTAGATGGGCACAGTATTATATACAGTATAGAGGGGTATAAGATGTGGCACAGTATTATATACAGTATAGAGAGGTATTAGATGGGCACAGTATTATATACAGTATAGAGGGGTATAAGATGTGGCACAGTATTATATACAGAATAGAGAGGTATTAGATGGGCAGAGTATTATATACAGGATAGAGAGGTATAAGATGGGGCAGAGTATTATATACAGTATAGAGAGGTATTAGATGGGGCAGAGTATTATATACAGTATAGAGAGGTATAAGATGTGGCAGAGTATTATATACAGTATAGAGAGGTATTAGATGGGCACAGTATTATATACAGTATAGAGAGGTATAAGATGTGGCAGAGTATTATATACAGTATAGAGAGGTATTAGATGGGGCAGAGTATTATATACAGTATAGAGAGGTATTAGATGGGGCAGAGTATTATATACAGTATAGAGAGGTATAAGATGTGGCAGAGTATTATATACAGTATAGAGAGGTATAAGATGGGCACAGTATTATATACAGGATAGAGAGGTATAAGATGTGGCAGAGTATTATATACAGGATAGAGAGGTATAAGATGGGCACAGTATTATATACAGTATAGAGAGGTATAAGATGTGGCAGAGTATTATATACAGGATAGAGAGGTATAAGATGTGGCACAGTATTATATACAGTATAGAGAGGTATTAGATGGGGCACAGTATTATATACAGTATAGAGAGGTATTAGATGGGGCAGAGTATTATATACAGGATAGAGAGGTATAAGATGGGGCAGAGTATTATATACAGGATAGAGAGGTATAAGATGTGGCAGAGTATTATATACAGGATAGAGAGGTATAAGATGGGCACAGTATTATATACAGGATAGAGAGGTATAAGATGGGGCAGAGTATTATATACAGTATAGAGAGGTATAAGATGTGGCACAGTATTATATACAGTATAGAGAGGTATAAGATGTGGCAGAGTATTATATACAGGATAGAGAGGTATTAGATGGGCACAGTATTATATACAGGATAGAGGGGTATAAGATGAGGCAGAGTATTATATACAGGATAGAGAGGTATTAGATGGGCACAGTATTATATACAGTATAGAGAGGTATTAGATGGGCATAGTATTATATACAGGATAGAGAGGTATAAGATGGGGCAGAGTATTATATACAGTATAGAGAGGTATAAGATGTGGCAGAGTATTATATACCGGATAGAGAGGTATTAGATGGGCATAGTATTATATACAGGATAGAGAGGTATAAGATGTGGCAGAGTATTATATACAGGATAGAGAGGTATAAGATGGGCACAGTATTATATACAGTATAGAGGGGTATAAGATGGGGCAGAGTATTATATACAGTATAGAGAGGTATAAGATGTGGCAGAGTATTATATACAGTATAGAGAGGTATTAGATGGGGCAGAGTATTATATACAGGATAGAGAGGTATTAGATGGGCACAGTATTATATACAGTATAGAGAGGTATTAGATGGGGCAGAGTATTATATACAGTATAGAGAAGTATAAGATGGGGCAGAGTATTATATACAGGATAGAGGGGTATAAGATGGGCACAGTATTATATACAGTATAGAGAGGTATTAGATGGGGCAGAGTATTATATACAGTATAGAGAGGTATTAGATGGGCACAGTATTATATACAGTATAGAGAGGTATTAGATGTGGCAGAGTATTATATACAGTATAGAGAAGTATAAGATGGGGCAGAGTATTATATACAGGATAGAGAGGTATAAGATGGGGCAGAGTATTATATACAGTATAGAGAGGTATAAGATGGGGCAGAGTATTATATACAGTATAGAGAGGTATTAGATGGGCACAGTATTATATACAGTATAGAGAGGTATTAGATGGGGCAGAGTATTATATACAGGACAGAGAGGTATTAGATGGGGCAGAGTATTATATACAGGATAGAGAGGTATTAGATGGGCACAGTATTATATACAGTATAGAGAGGTATAAGATGTGGCAGAGTATTATATACAGGATAGAGAGGTATTAGATGGGCAGAGTATTATATACAGGATAGAGAGGTATAAGATGTGGCAGAGTATTATATACAGTATAGAGAGGTATTAGATGGGCAGAGTATTATATACAGGATAGAGAGGTATAAGATGTGGCAGAGTATTATATACAGTATAGAGAGGTATAAGATGGGGCAGAGTATTATATACAGTATAGAGAGGTATTAGATGGGCGCAGTATTATATACAGTATAGAGAGGTATAAGATGGGGCAGAGTATTATATACAGTATAGAGAGGTATAAGATGGGGCAGAGTATTATATACAGTATAGAGAGGTATAAGATGGGGCAGAGTATTATATACAGTATAGAGAGGTATAAGATGTGGCAGAGTATTATATACAGTATAGAGAGGTATTAGATGGGCACAGTATTATATACAGGATAGAGAGGTATTAGATGGGGCAGAGTATTATATACAGTATAGAGAGGTATAAGATGGGGCAGAGTATTATATACAGTATAGAGAAGTATAAGATGGGGCAGAGTATTATATACAGGATAGAGAGGTATAAGATGGGGCAGAGTATTATATACAGGATAGAGAGGTATAAGATGGGGCAGAGTATTATATACAGGATAGAGAGGTATAAGATGGGGCAGAGTATTATATACAGTATAGAGAGGTATAAGATGGGGCAGAGTATTATATACAGGATAGAGAGGTATAAGATGTGGCAGAGTATTATATACAGTATAGAGAGGTATAAGATGGGGCAGAGTATTATATACAGGATAGAGAGGTATTAGATGGGCACAGTATTATATACAGTATAGAGAGGTATTAGATGGGCATAGTATTATATACAGTATAGAGAGGTATAAGATGGGGCAGAGTATTATATACAGTATAGAGAGGTATAAGATGGGGCAGAGTATTATATACAGTATAGAGAGGTATAAGATGGGGCAGAGTATTATATACAGTATAGAGAGGTATTAGATGGGCACAGTATTATATACAGTATAGAGGGGTATAAGATGTGGCAGAGTATTATATACAGTATAGAGAGGTATTAGATGGGCACAGTATTATATACAGGATAGAGAGGTATAAGATGGGGCAGAGTATTATATACAGTATAGAGAGGTATTAGATGGGCACAGTGTTATATACAGTATAGAGGTATAAGATGGGGCAGAGTATTATATACAGGATAGAGAGGTATAAGATGGGGCAGAGTATTATATACAGTATAGAGAGGTAAAAGATGGGGCAGAGTATTATATACAGTATAGAGAGGTATAAGATGTTGCACAGTGTTATATACAGTATAGAGGTATAAGATGGGGCAGAGTATTATATACAGTATAGAGAGGTATTAGATGGGCACAGTATTATATACAGTATAGAGAGGTATAAGATGGGGCAGAGTATTATATACAGTATAGAGAGGTATAAGATGGGGCAGAGTATTATATACAGTATAGAGAGGTATAAGATGGGGCAGAGTATTATATACAGTATAGAGGGGTATTAGATGGGGCAGAGTATTATATACAGGTGGTTACCCCATCTTACCGGTTTATATCGGCCACTCTCTTTCTGTGGCTGCGGACGGACTCGTGGGCATTGAGCAGCAGGTCCTCGGCCAGAGGTTTGGTCGCTTGGTACAGATGGTGAGAGAAGAGGTGCTGGAGTTTGGAGCCTCCGTACTGGGTGCTGATGGTAGACACGCTACTGTTCTCCGGGGGGGCAGGGGTGTCACAGTCACATTCTCGGTGGAGTCGGAACTGGATTTCTGGCCACAGACGGAAGTAAATGTCAGCCCCAAGAAGAGCAGAGAGTGCCAGGGCAAAGAGCATCCGATCCCTGCGGAGGAGCAGCATGGCAGCAAGGGGATAAGGTGGCACAGAATCTGAGAGTTACGTCTGGTGACTTGTCCTGGGAGGGTGACGGTGCTGGGTGCAGTGTCCTGGGAGAGTGATGGTGCTGGGTGCAGTGTCCTGGGAGGGTGACGGTGCTGAGTGCAGTGTCCTGGGAGGGTGACGGTGCTGAGTGCAGTGTCCTGGGAGGGTGACGGTGCTGAGTGCAGTGTCCTGGGAGGGTGACGGTGCTGGGTGCAGTGTCCTGGGAGGGTGACGGTGCTGGGTGCAGTGTCCTGGGAGGGTGACGGTGCTGGGTGCAGTGTCCTGGGAGGGTGACGGTGCTGGGTGCAGTGTCCTGGGAGGGTGACGGTGCTGGGTGCAGTGTCCTGGGAGGGTGACGGTGCTGGGTGCAGTGTCCTGGGAGGGTGACGGTGCTGAGTGCAGTGTCCTGGGAGGGTGGTGGTGCTGAGTGCAGTGTCCTGGGAGGGTGACGGTGCTGGGTGCAGTGTCCTGGGAGGGTGGCGGTGCTGAGTGCAGTGTCCTGGGAGGGTGACGGTGCTGGGTGCAGTGTCCTGGGAGGGTGGCGGTGCTGAGTGCAGTGTCCTGGGAGGGTGGCGGTGCTGAGTGCAGTGTCCTGGGAGGGTGACGGTGCTGGGTGCAGTGTCCTGGGAGGGTGACGGTGCTGGGTGCAGTGTCCTGGGAGGGTGACGGTGCTGGGTGC
Source organism: Bufo bufo (assembly GCF_905171765.1). Classification (NCBI taxonomy): domain Eukaryota; kingdom Metazoa; phylum Chordata; class Amphibia; order Anura; family Bufonidae; genus Bufo; species Bufo bufo. The sequence goes on along the minus strand of NC_053394.1, from coordinate 438,920,342 downwards.
AGTGTCCTGGGAGGGTGACGGTGCTGAGTGCAGTGTCCTGGGAGGGTGACGGTGCTGGGTGCAGTGTCCTGGGAGGGTGGCGGTGCTGAGTGCAGTGTCCTGGGAGGGTGGCGGTGCTGGGTGCAGTGTCCTGGGAGGGTGACGGTGCTGGGTGCAGTGTCCTGGGAGGGTGACGGTGCTGGGTGCAGTGTCCTGGGAGGGTGACGGTGCTGGGTGCAGTGTCCTGGGAGGGTGACGGTGCTGGGTGCAGTGTCCTGGGAGGGTGACGGTGCTGAGTGCAGTGTCTCTGGATTATGGCTTGGGTTCTGCACAGATATCGGTGGAATCAATGGCTGCTGAACCTGGTGGGCGAGAGGATCTGGAATTACGGCTATGTCACTGAACTAGCAGGTGTTTATAGAGGCACAGGCTGGCACTACTATACGAGGGCTACATTGAGGCACAGCACTATGAGGAGGTATCTAGAGGCACAGGGTATGAGGAGGTACCTAGAGGCACAGGGTATGAGGAGCTACCTAGAGGCACAGGGTATGAGGAGGTATCTAAAGGCACAGGGTAGGAGGGGGAATCTAGAGGCACAGGGTAGGAGGGGGGATCTAGAGGCACAGGGTAGGAGGGGGGATCTAGAGGCACAGGGTAGGAGGGGGAATCTAGAGGCACAGGGTAGGAGGGGGAATCTAGAGGCACAGGGTAGGAGGGGGAATCTAGAGGCACAGGGTAGGAGGGGGAATCTAGAGGCACAGGGTAGGAGGGGGAATCTAGAGGCACAGGGTAGGAGGGGGAATCTAGAGGCACAGGGTAGGAGGGGGAATCTAGAGGCACAGGGTAGGAGGGGGAATCTAGAGGCACAGGGTATGAGGAGGTATCTAGAGGCACAGGGTAGGAGGAGGGATCTAGAGGCACAGGGTATGAGGAGGGATCTAGAGGCACAGGGTAGGAGGAGGGATCTAGAGGCACAGGGTATGAAGAGGGATCTAGAGGCACAGGGTATGAAGAGGGATCTAGAGGCACAGGGTAGGAGGGGGAATCTAGAGGCACAGGGTAGGAGGGGGAATCTAGAGGCACAGGGTAGGAGGGGGAATCTAGAGGCACAGGGTAGGAGGAGCTACCTAGAGGCACAGGGTATGAGGAGCTACCTAGAGGCACAGGGTATGAGGAGCTACCTAGAGGCACAGGGTATGAGGAGCTACCTAGAGGCACAGGGTATGAGGAGCTACCTAGAGGCACAGGGTATGAGGAGGTATCTAGAGGCACAGGGTATGAGGAGGGATCTAGAGGCACAGGGTATGAGGAGGGATCTAGAGGCACAGGGTATGAGGAGGGATCTAGAGGCACAGGGTATGAGGAGGGATCTAGAGGCACAGGGTAGGAGGAGGTATCTAGAGGCACAGGGTATGAGGAGGGATCTAGAGGCACATGCTATGAGGAGGGATCTAGAGGCACAGTGTATGAGGAAGTACCTAGAAGCACAGGGTATGAGGAGCTACCTAGAGGCACAGGGTATGAGGAGGGATCTAGAGGCACAGGGTAGGAGGAGGTATCTAGAGGCACATGCTATGAGGAGGTATCTGGAGGCACAGGGTATGAGGAGGTATCTAGAGGCACAGGGTATGAGGAGGTATCTAGAGGCACAGGGTATGAGGAGGGATCTAGAGGCACAGGGTATGAGGAGGGATCTAGAGGCACTGGGTATGAGGAGGGATCTAGAGGCACTGGGTATGAGGAGGGATCTAGAGGCACAGTGTATGAGGAAGTACCTAGAAGCACAGGGTATGAGGAGCTACCTAGAGGCACAGGGTAGGAGGAGGGATCTAGAGGCACAGTGTATGAGGAAGTACCTAGAAGCACAGGGTATGAGGAGCTACCTAGAGGCACTGGGTATGAGGAGGGATCTAGAGGCACAGTGTATGAGGAAGTACCTAGAAGCACAGGGTATGAGGAGCTACCTAGAGGCACAGGGTAGGAGGAGGGATCTAGAGGCACAGGGTAGGAGGAGGGATCTAGAGGCACAGGGTATGAATAGGGATCTAGAGGCACAGGGTATGAAGAGGGATCTAGAGGCACAGGGTAGGAGGGGGAATCTAGAGGCACAGGGTAGGAGGGGGAATCTAGAGGCACAGGGTATGAGGAGCTACCTAGAGGCACAGGGTATGAGGAGGTATCTAGAGGCACAGGGTATGAGGAGGGATCTAGAGGCACAGGGTATGAGGAGGGATCTAGAGGCACAGGGTATGAGGAGGGATCTAGAGGCACAGGGTATGAGGAGCTACCTAGAGGCACAGGGTATGAGGAGGGATCTAGAGGCACAGGGTATGAGGAGGGATCTAGAGGCACAGGGTATGAGGAGTGATCTAGAGGCACAGGGTATGAGGAGGGATCTAGAGGCACAGTGTATGAGGAAGTACCTAGAGGCACAGGGTATGAGGAGCTACCTAGAGGCACAGGGTATGAAGAGGGATCTAGAGGCACAGGGTATGAAGAGGGATCTAGAGGCACAGGGTAGGAGGGGGAATCTAGAGGCACAGGGTAGGAGGGGGAATCTAGAGGCACAGGGTAGGAGAGGGAATCTAGAGGCACAGGGTAGGAGGAGCTACCTAGAGGCACAGGGTATGAGGAGCTACCTAGAGGCACAGGGTATGAGGAGGGATCTAGAGGCACAGGGTATGAGGAGGGATCTAGAGGCACAGGGTATGAGGAGGGATCTAGAGGCACAGGGTATGAGGAGGTATCTAGAGGCACAGGGTATGAGGAGGTATCTAGAGGCACAGGGTATGAGGAGGTATCTAGAGGCACAGGGTATGAGGAGGTATCTAGAGGCACAGGGTATGAGGAGCTACCTAGAGGCACAGGGTATGAGGAGGTATCTAAAGGCACAGGTTAGGAGGGGGAATCTAGAGGCACAGGGTATGAGGAGGGATCTAGAGGCACAGGGTATGAGGAGGGATCTAGAGGCACAGGGTATGAGGAGCTACCTAGAGGCACAGGGTATGAGGAGGTATCTAGAGGCACAGGGTATGAGGAGGTATCTAGAGGCACAGGGTATGAGGAGGTATCTAGAGGCACAGGGTATGAGGAGGTATCTAGAGGCACAGGGTATGAGGAGGGATCTAGAGGCACAGGGTATGAGGAGGGATCTAGAGGCACAGGGTATGAGGAGGGATCTAGAGGCACAGTGTATGAGGAGGGATCTAGAGGCACAGGGTATGAGGAGGTATCTAGAGGCACAGGGTATGAGGAGGGATCTAGAGGCACAGGGTATGAGGAGGTATCTAGAGGCACAGGGTATGAGGAGGTATCTAGAGGCACAGGGTATGAGGAGGTATCTAGAGGCACAGGGTATGAGGAGGGATCTAGAGGCACAGGGTATGAGGAGGGATCTAGAGGCACAGGTTAGGAGGGGGAATCTAGAGGCACAGGGTATGAGGAGGGATCTAGAGGCACAGGGTATGAGGAGGGATCTAGAGGCACAGGGTATGAGGAGCTACCTAGAGGCACAGGGTATGAGGAGGGATCTAGAGGCACAGGGTATGAGGAGGGATCTAGAGGCACAGGGTATGAGGAGCTACCTAGAGGCACAGGGTATGAGGAGGTATCTAAAGGCACAGGTTAGGAGGGGGAATCTAGAGGCACAGGGTATGAGGAGGGATCTAGAGGCACAGGGTATTAGGAGGGATCTAGAGGCACAGGGTATGAGGAGCTACCTAGAGGCACAGGGTATGAGGAGGGATCTAGAGGCACAGGGTATGAGGAGGTATCTAGAGGCACAGGGTATGAGGAGGTATCTAAAGGCACAGGTTAGGAGGGGGAATCTAGAGGCACAGGGTATGAGGAGCTACCTAGAGGCACAGGGTATGAGCAGGGATCTAGAGGCACAGGGTATGAGGAGCTACCTAGAGGCACAGGGTATGAGGAGGTATCTAAAGGCACAGGTTAGGAGGGGGAATCTAGAGGCACAGGGTATGAGGAGGGATCTAGAGGCACAGGGTATGAGGAGGGATCTAGAGGCACAGGGTATGAGGAGGGATCTAGAGGCACAGGGTATGAGGAGCTACCTAGAGGCACAGGGTATGAGGAGGGATCTAGAGGCACAGGGTATGAGGAGGGATCTAGAGGCACAGGGTATGAGGAGCTACCTAGAGGCACAGGGTATGAGGAGGTATCTAAAGGCACAGGTTAGGAGGGGGGATCTAGAGGCACAGGGTATGAGGAGGGATCTAGAGGCACAGGGTATGAGGAGGGATCTAGAGGCACAGGGTATGAGGAGCTACCTAGAGGCACAGGGTATGAGGAGGGATCTAGAGGCACAGGGTATGAGGAGGTATCTAGAGGCACAGGGTATGAGGAGGTATCTAGAGGCACAGGGTATGAGGAGGGATCTAGAGGCACAGGGTATGAGGAGGGATCTAGAGGCACAGGGTATGAGGAGGGATCTAGAGGCACAGGGTATGAGGAGGGATCTAGAGGCACAGGGTATGAGGAGGGATCTAGAGGCACAGGGTATGAGGAGGGATCTAGAGGCACAGTGTATGAGGAGGGATCTAGAGGCACAGGGTATGAGGAGGGATCTAGAGGCACAGGGTATGAGGAGGGATCTAGAGGCACAGGGTATGAGGAGGTATCTAGAGGCACAGGGTATGAGGAGGTATCTAGAGGCACAGGGTATGAGGAGGGATCTAGAGGCACAGGGTATGAGGAGGGATCTAGAGGCACAGGGTATGAGGAGGGATCTAGAGGCACAGGGTATGAGGAGCTACCTAGAGGCACAGGGTATGAGGAGGTATCTAAAGGCACAGGTTAGGAGGGGGAATCTAGAGGCACAGGGTATGAGGAGGGATCTAGAGGCACAGGGTATGAGGAGGGATCTAGAGGCACAGGGTATGAGGAGCTACCTAGAGGCACAGGGTATGAGGAGGGATCTAGAGGCACAGGGTATGAGGAGGGATCTAGAGGCACAGGGTATGAGGAGCTACCTAGAGGCACAGGGTATGAGGAGGTATCTAAAGGCACAGGTTAGGAGGGGGAATCTAGAGGCACAGGGTATGAGGAGGGATCTAGAGGCACAGGGTATTAGGAGGGATCTAGAGGCACAGGGTATGAGGAGCTACCTAGAGGCACAGGGTATGAGGAGGGATCTAGAGGCACAGGGTATGAGGAGGTATCTAGAGGCACAGGGTATGAGGAGGTATCTAGAGGCACAGGGTATGAGGAGGGATCTAGAGGCACAGGGTATGAGGAGGGATCTAGAGGCACAGGGTATGAGGAGGGATCTAGAGGCACAGGGTATGAGGAGGGATCTAGAGGCACAGGGTATGAGGAGGTATCTAGAGGCACAGGGTATGAGGAGGTATCTAGAGGCACAGGGTATGAGGAGGTATCTAGAGGCACAGGGTATGAGGAGGGATCTAGAGGCACAGGGTATGAGGAGCTACCTAGAGGCACAGGGTATGAGGAGGGATCTAGAGGCACAGGGTATGAGGAGGGATCTAGAGGCACAGGGTATGAGGAGGGATCTAGAGGCACAGGGTATGAGGAGCTACCTAGAGGCACAGGGTATGAGGAGGTATCTAAAGGCACAGGTTAGGAGGGGGAATCTAGAGGCACAGGGTATGAGGAGGGATCTAGAGGCACAGGGTATGAGGAGGGATCTAGAGGCACAGGGTATGAGGAGCTACCTAGAGGCACAGGGTATGAGGAGGGATCTAGAGGCACAGGGTATGAGGAGGGATCTAGAGGCACAGGGTATGAGGAGCTACCTAGAGGCACAGGGTATGAGGAGGTATCTAAAGGCACAGGTTAGGAGGGGGAATCTAGAGGCACAGGGTATGAGGAGGGATCTAGAGGCACAGGGTATGAGGAGGGATCTAGAGGCACAGGGTATGAGGAGCTACCTAGAGGCACAGGGTATGAGGAGGGATCTAGAGGCACAGGGTATGAGGAGCTACCTAGAGGCACAGGGTATGAGGAGGTATCTAAAGGCACAGGTTAGGAGGGGGAATCTAGAGGCACAGGGTATGAGGAGGGATCTAGAGGCACAGGGTATGAGGAGGGATCTAGAGGCACAGGGTATGAGGAGCTACCTAGAGGCACAGGGTATGAGGAGGGATCTAGAGGCACAGGGTATGAGGAGGGATCTAGAGGCACAGGGTATGAGGAGCTACCTAGAGGCACAAGGTATGAGGAGGGATGTAGAGGCACAGGGTATGAGGAGGGATCTAGAGGCACAGGGTATGAGGAGCTACCTAGAGGCACAGGGTATGAGGAGGTATCTAGAGGCACAGGGTATGAGGAGGTATCTAGAGGCACAGGGTATGAGGAGGTATCTAGAGGCACAGGGTATGAGGAGGTATCTAGAGGCACAGGGTATGAGGAGGGATCTAGAGGCACAGGGTATGAGGAGGGATCTAGAGGCACAGGGTATGAGGAGGGATCTAGAGGCACAGGGTATGAGGAGGGATCTAGAGGCACAGGGTATGAGGAGGGATCTAGAGGCACAGGGTATGAGGAGCTACCTAGAGGCACAGGGTATGAGGAGGTATCTAAAGGCACAGGTTAGGAGGGGGAATCTAGAGGCACAGGGTATGAGGAGGGATCTTGAGGCACAGGGTATGAGGAGGGATCTAGAGGCACAGGGTATGAGGAGCTACCTAGAGGCACAGGGTATGAGGAGGGATCTAGAGGCACAGGGTATGAGGAGGGATCTAGAGGCACAGGGTATGAGGAGCTACCTAGAGGCACAGGGTATGAGGAGGGATGTAGAGGCACAGGGTATGAGGAGGGATCTAGAGGCACAGGGTATGAGGAGGTATAGATACGGGATCCTCCGCTCCTGGTCTGTGGCTTCCTCTTCCAGCAGTCTGCAGAACGGAGCTCGCACCTCTTTACAGCCCCGTGCCTCACTCCTCCCCTGCTATACAGCCCATGCCTCGAACCTCCCTCTGCTATAAAGCCCTGTGCCTCACTCCTCCCCTGCTATACAGCCCATGCCTCGAACCTCCCTCTGCTATAAAGCCCTGTGCCTCACTCCTCCCCTGCTGTACAGCCCCGTGCCTCACACTTCCCCCGGCTGTACAGCCCCGTGCCTCACATCTCCACCTGCTGTACAGCCCCGTGCCTCACATCTCCACCTGCTGTACAGCCCCGTGCCTCACATCTCCCCCGGCTGTACAGCCCCGTGCCTCACATCTCCACCTGCTGTACAGCCCGGTGCCTCACATCTCCACCTGCTGTACAGCCCCGTGCCTCACACTTCCCCCGGCTGTACAGCCCGGTGCCTCACATCTCCACCTGCTGTACAGCCCCGTGCCTCACATCTCCACCTGCTGTACAGCCCCGTGCCTCACATCTCCACCTGCTGTACAGCCCCGTGCCTCACATCTCCACCTGCTGTACAGCCCCGTGCCTCACATCTCCACCTGCTGTACAGCCCCGTGCCTCACATCTCCACCTGCTGTACAGCCCCGTGCCTCACTCCTCCCCCGGCTGTACAGCCCGGTGCCTCACATCTCCACCTGCTGTACAGCCCCGTGCCTCACTCCTCCCCCGGCTGTACAGCCCCGTGCCTCACATCTCCACCGGCTGTACAGTCCCGTGCCTCACATCTCCCCCGGCTGTACAGCCCCGTGCCTCACATCTCCCCCGGCTGTACAGCCCCGTGCCTCACATCTCCCCCGGCTGTACAGCCCCGTGCCTCACTCCTCCCCCGGCTGTACAGCCCCGTGCCTCACTCCTCCCCCTGCTGTACAGCCCTGTGCCTCACATCTCCACCTGCTGTACAGCCCCGTGCCTCACTCCTCCCCCGGCTGTACAGCCCCGTGCCTCACTCCTCCCCCGGCTGTACAGCCCTGTGCCTCACATCTCCACCTGCTGTACAGCCCCGTGCCTCACTCCTCCCCCGGCTGTACAGCCCCGTGCCTCACTCCTCCCCCGGCTGTACAGCCCCGTGCCTCACATCTCCCCCCCGGCTGTACAGTCCCGTGCCTCACATCTCCCCCGGCTGTACAGCCCCGTGCCTCACTCCTCCCCCCGGCTGTAGTGCCTCACTCCTCCCTGCCTTGTATTAAGAGAGCAAAACAAGAAAGAAACTCACCTCCGTCTTGTAATGACGTCACACAGCATTCATTGGAAGCAACAGGACCTGTGTGACGTCATCACGCTTGAGCGCGGGTCCTGTCCGGAAGCCATTATTCCCTGCAGCGCCATCAAATGGAGGAGGTGAGTTATTTTTGATTTGCAAAATAAAGTATTACTGGTGGGCATTAATGGTGCATTACTATTACTGGGGGGCACTCATGGGGCATTACTATTACTGGGGGCACTCATGGGGCATTACTATTACTAGGGGGCACTAATGGTGCATTAATATTACTGGGGGGCACTAATGGTGCATTGCTATTACTGAGGGCACTAATGGTGCATTAATATTACTGGGGGGCGCTAATTGGGCATTACTATTATTGAGGGGCACTAATGGGGCATTACTATTACTAGGGGGAACTAATGGGGCATTACTGTTACTGGAGGGTCAATAATAGTGCATTACTATTACTTGGGGGCACTCATGGTGCATTACTATTACTGGGGGCATTGCTATTACTGGTGGGCACTAATGGGGCATTACAATTACTTGGGCACTAATGGGGCATTACTATTACTGGTGGGCAGTAATAGGGCATTACTATTACTTAGGACACTAATAGGGCATTACTATTACAGGGAGCACTAGTTGGGCATTACTGTTACTGGTGGGCACTAATGGTTTATTAATATTACTGGAAGGCACGAATGGGGCATTAAAATTACTGGAAGGCACTAATGGGGTATTACTATTACTCTGGGGGCACTAATGGGGCACTATTACTATTACTGGGGGCACTAATGGGGCATTTCTGTTACTGGTGGGCACTAATGGTGCATTAATATTACTGGGGGGCACTAATGGTGCATTACTAATACTGGGGAGCACTAATGGGGCATTACTATTCCTAGAGGGGCAATGATGGTGCATTACTATTACTGGGGGGAACTCATGTTGCATTGCTATTACTGGGGGCATTAATATTATTGGGGGGGCACTCATAGCGCATTGCTCTTTCAGGGGTCACTAATGGGGCATTACAATTACTGGGGGGGGGGCACTAATGGGACGTTACTATTACTGGGGGAAATAATGAGGCATTACTATTACTGGGGGGCACTAATGGGGTATTACTATTACTCGGGGGCACTAATGTGGCATTACTATTACTAGGGGCAATAATGCGGCATTACTGTTACTGGTGGGCACTAATGGTGCATTAATATTACTGGGGGGCACTAATTGGGCATTAATATTACTGGGGGCACTAATGGGGCATTACTATTACTAGTGGTGCACTAATGGTGCATTTCTATTACTGGGGGGCACTAATGGGGCATTACTATTCCTGGAGGGGCAATGATGGTACATTACTATTACTGGGGGACACTCATGTTGCATTGCTATTACTGGGGGCATTACTATTATTGGGGAGCACTCATGGTGCATTGCTATTACAGGGGTCACTAATGGGGCATTACTATTACTGGGGGGTGGACTAATGGGACGTTACTATTACTGGCAAGCAATAATAGGGCATTACAATTTCTGGGGAGCACTAATGGAGCAGTAATACCAATACACCATGAGTCTCCCCCAGTAATAGTAATGTATTACTCGCGGCATTACTATTACTGGGGGGGGGGCACTAATCGGATGTTACTATTACTGGGGGGCAATAATGGGGCATTACTATTACTGGGGGCACTAATGGGACGTTACTATTACTAGGGGGCAATAATAGGGCATTACTATTACTTGGGGGCACTAATGGGGCATTTCTATTACTGGGGGCACTACTGGGGGCATTACTATTACTAGGGGGCACTAATGTGGCATTCCAATTACTGGGGGGCACTAATGGTGCATTACTATTACTGTGGGGCACTAATGGTGCATTACTATTACTGTGGGGCACTAATGGGGCATTACTATTACTGGGGGGCACTAATGGGGCATCACTGTTATTGGTGGGCATGAATTGTGCATTAATATTACTGGGGGGCACTAATGGTGCATTACTGGTGGGCTTTAATGGTGAATTATTATAACTATGGGGCACTAATGGGGCATTACTATTAATGGGGAGAACTAATGGGGCATTACTGTTACTGGTGGGCACTAATGATGCATTAATATTACTGGTGGGCACTAATGGGGCATTAATGTTACTGGTGGTCACTAATGGTGCATTAATATTACTGGGGGTGCTAATAGGGCATTACTATTATTGAGGGGCACTAATGGGGCATTACTATTACTAGGGGGAACTAATGGAGCATTACTATTACTGGAGGGTCAATAATAGTGTATTACTATTACTGGGGGCCCTACTGGGGGCATTGCTATTAGTGGTGGGCACTAATGGGGCATTACAATTACTTGGGAACTAATGGGGCATTGCTATTACTGGGGGATAGTAATAGGGCATTACTATTACTTGGGGCACTAATGGGGCATTACTATTACAGGGAGCCCTAGTTGGGCATTACTGTTACTGGTGGGCACTAATGGTTCATTAATATTACTGGGGGGCACGAATGGGGCATTACAATTACTGGGGGGCACAAATGGGGTATTACTATTACTCGGGTGCACTAATGGGGCATTACTATTACTAGGGGCAATAATGGGGCATTACTGTTACTGGGGGGCACTAATGGTGCATTAATATTACTGGGGGGCACTAATGGTGCATTAATATTACTGGGGGCACTAATGGGGCATTACTATTACTGGGGGCACTAATGGGGCATAACTATTACTAGGGGTGCACTAATGGTGCATTACTATTACAGGGGGGCACTAATGGGACATTACTATTCCTGGAGGGGCAATGATGGTGCATTACTATTACTGGGGGACACTCATGTTGCATTGCTGATACTGGGGGCATTACTATTATTGGGGGGCACTCATGGTGCATTGCTATTACAGAGGTCACTAATGGGGCATTACTATTACTGGGGGGGGGGCACTAATGGGACGTTACTATTACTGGGGGGCAATAATAGGGTATTACAATTTCTGGGGAGCACTAATGGTGCAGTAATAGCAATACACCATGAGTCTCCCCCAGTAATAGCAATGCATTACTCTGGGCATTACTATTACTGGGGGGGGGGGGCACTAATGGGACGTTACTATTACTGGGGGGCAATAATAGGGCATTACTATTATTTCGGGGCACTAATGGGGCATCACTGTTACTGGTGGGCACTAATGGTGCATTAATATTTCTGGGGGCACTAATTGGGCATTAGTATTACTGGGGGGCACTAATGGGGAATCACTGTTACTGGTGGGCACTAATGGAGCATCAATATTACTGGGGGCGCTAATGGGGCATTACTATTACTGGGGAGCACTAATAGGGCTTTACTATTACTAGGAGGGCACCAATGGTGCATTACTTTTACTGGGCGGCACTATTGGGGCATTACTATTCCTGCAGGGGCAATAATGGTGCATTACTATTACTGGGGGGCACTCATGTTGCATTTCTATTACTGGGGGCTTTATTATTACTGGGGGGCACTCATGGTGCATTTCTATTACAGGGGTCACTAATAGGGCATTACTATTACTGGGGGGGCACTAATGGGGCATTTCTATTACTGGGGGGCACTCATGTTGCATTGCTATTACTAGGGGGTACTAATGTGGCATTGCAATTACTAGGGGTCGCTAATTGTGCATTACTATTACTGTGCTGCACTAATGGGGCATTACTATTACTGGGGGGCTCTAATGGGGCATCACTGTTACTGGTGGGCACTAATGGTGCATTAATATTACTGGGGGGGCACTAATGGGGCATTACTGTTACTGGTGGGCACTAATGGTGCATTAATATTACTATGTGGCACTTATTATGGGACGTTATAATTACTGGGAGAACTAATGGTGCATTACTATTACTGGGGGGCACTAATGGGGCATTATTGTTACTGGAGGGCACTAATGGGGGCATTACTATTACTGGGGGCACTAATGGGACATTAATATAACTGGGGGCACTAATGGGGCATTACTATTACTGGGGGGCACTCATGGTGCATTGCTTTTACTGAAGGCACTACTGAGAGCATTACTATTACTGGGGTTCACTAATTTGGCATTAATATTAAAGGGGGGCACTAATGGGGCATTACTATTACTGGGGGCACTATTGGTTCATTACTATTACTGGGGGGCACTAATGGGGCATTACTATTAGTGGAGGGGCAATAATAATGCATTACTATTACTGGGGGAGACTCATGGTGTATTGATATTACTGGAGGCATTACTATTACTAGAAGGCAATAATGGGGCATTACTATTACTGGTGGGTGCTAATGGGGCATTATTGTTACTGGTGGGCACTAATGGGGCATTACAATTTCTTTGGCACTAATGAAATATAACTATTACTGGTGGGCAGTAATGGGGCATTACTATTACTTGGGCACTAATGGGGCATTACTATTACAAGAAGCATTAATGGGGCATTACTGGTGGGCACAAATGGTCCATTAATATTACTGGGGGCACTAATGGGGCATTACTATTACTGGGGGGCACTAATGGGTTATTACTATTACTAGGGGGCACTAATGGGACATTACTGTTACTGGTGGGCACTAATGGTGCATTAATATTACTGGGGGGCGCTACTGGGGCATTACTATTACTGGGGAGCCCTAATGGGGCTTTACTATTAGTAGGGGGGCACCAATGGTGCATTACTATTACTGGGGGCACTATTGGGGCATTACTATTCCTGGAGGGGTAATAATGGTTCATTACTATTACTGGGGGGCACTCATGTTGCATTTCTATTACTGGGGGCATTACTATTACTGGAGGGCACTCATGGTGCATTGCTATTACCGGGGTCACTAATGGGGCATTACTATTACTGGGGGGGGGGCACTAATGGGACGTTACTATTACTGGCGGGCAATAATAGGGCATTACAATTACTGGGGAGCACTAATGGGGCATTTTTATTTCTGGGGGGCACTCATGGTGCATTGTTACTGAGGGCACTACTGGCGGCATTGCAATTACTGGCGGCACTAATGGGGCATTACAGTTACTGGGGGTTCACTAATTGGGCGTTACTATTACTGGGGCGCAAGAATAGGGCATTACTACTACTGGGGGGCAATAATAGGGCATTACTATTACTGGGGGGCACTAATGGGGCATTACTATTACTCTGGGGACTAATTGGGCATTACTATTACTGAGGGGAACTAATGGGTCATTTCTATTACTAGTGGGCACTAATTGGGAGCATTACTATTACTTGGGGACACTACTGGGGGCATTAATATCCACTGAGGAAGGGAGAGTGAATCTACCCGTAACGCGTATGGTGAAACAAGTGATGTACCTGCATTGAAAAGCCTCCGATAATACTGTATGGCCATACAGAAGAAAATTTCTACACTAAAGGATTAACTATTCTTATCGTCGAAAGCTACACCGAAGGAAATTGCGGAACAGAGTGGCAACTCCCGCGATCTTTGGAACTCCCGCGAAATCCAAACCAGCTTGCTGTATGGAGCGACTGAATAAGCCGGCAAATATATAAAGCTCCATTGAAGCAATAGGGAGACAGCAGACGCTAGACGGTAAGCCAAACATCGATTTAAAGTTTTCTTCAATTCAAAGCTCATATCGACCTTAAAAGGATATGCTATAAGAGACTTCTCACATTATCAGGATTCCTGTGGACACTTTATGAACATATTCCGCTCCCAGTGAATACACCTACAACATTTTCAGTGACATTCAGTTTCCCTAATTGGGATAGAGCTCTTTAAGATAATACCCCCTCTTTCCCAAATAACAGCATATACTTGAAGTTTTTTGGTGTGATATATATTATTGAATTTATCGACACTATTGAGTGGTATCGGATATTCTATCGAATATTTCAACATTGAATTTTCTACCATTCAATTTATCGAATATTTCTATCGAATATATTATTATTGAATATAGTATCGATCATATCTACCACAATATATGTGACTGTAATGTTGTATATTATTGCTACATTGTTCTTATAAATTTTATTACTTGTATTTTATGGGGATTTAATAAATATTTTCTGCATATGTCAATTTGGTTGCCAAGTGTATGAGTGCTCGCTCATTTTCCTATTAATATTACTAACATCTTTACTATTACTGAGGGGCAATAATTTGGCATTTCTATTACTTGGGGGGCACTAATGGGTAGCATTACTATTTCTGGGGGGTACTAATGGGGGCATTACTATTACTGTGGGGCACTAATGGGGCACTACTATTACTTGTTGCACTAATGGGGCATTACTATTACAAGGGGCACTAATGGGGCATTACAGTTACTGGGTGAGCACTAATGGGGCATTACTGTTACTGGGGGACACTAATGGGGCATTACTATTACTGGAGGGGCACTAATGGGACGTCATAATTACTGGGAGGCACTTACGGTGCATTACTATTACTGGGAGCACTAATGGCGCATTACTATTACTGGAGGGTCAATAATAGTGCATTACTATTACTGGGGGGCACTAATGGGGCATTAATATTACTTGAGGGGCAATGATGGTGCATTACTATTACTGAGGGGCACTTATGGTGCATTGCTAATACTGGGGGTATTACTATTCCTGGGGGGCTCTAATGGGGCATTACTATTACTGGGGGGCCACTAATGGGACGTTATAATTACTGGAAGGCACTAACGGTGTATTACTATTACTGGGAGCACTAATGGTGCATTACTTTTACTGGGTGGGGCACTAATGGGGCATTATTATTACTGGAGGGCACTAATGGGGACATTACTATTACTGGGGGCACTAATGGGACATTACTATAACTGGGGGCACTAATGGGGCATTACTATTACTGGGGGGTGCACTGATGGGTCATTACTATTACTGGGGGCACTAATGGGGCACTACTATTACTGGTTGCACTAATGGGGCATTACTATTACAAGGGGCACTAATGGGGCATTACAGTTACTGGGTGAGCACTAATGGGGCATTACTGTTACTGGGGGACACTAATGGTCCATTAATATTACTGGGGGGCACTAATGGGATGTCATAATTACTGGGAGGCACCTACTATTACTGGAGAGCAATACTTGGGGGCACTAATCGGGAACATTACTATTACTGAGGGGCACTTATGGGGGCATTACTATTACTGGCAGGCACTAATGGGGGCATTACTAATATTGGCAGGCACTAATATGGGCATTACCATTACTGGGGGGCACTAAAAAAGACATTACCATTACTGGGGGCAGTACTAGGAACATTACTATTACTCGGAGGCACTACTGGGTGCATTAATATTAATGAGGGACACTAATAGGGCCATCACTATTATTGGGGGGCACTAATGGGGGCATTACTATAACTGGAGGGCACTACTAGGGGCATTACTGTTACTCTGGGGCACTAATCGGGGTATTACAATTACTGGAGGCCAATACTGTGGGCATTACTATTAATTGGGGGGCACTAAAGAGGGCATTATTATTACTGGGGGCATTACTATTACTGGGGATCAATACTAGGGGCATTGCTATTACTAGCGGACCCTACTGGAGGCATTATTTTTACCGGAGGTCACTCCTGGGGGCATTAATATTAGTGGGGGCACTAAAAAGGGCGTTACTATTACTGGGGGTACTTCTAGGGGCATTGCTATTGCTGGGGGCACTAAAGAGGGCATTACTATTAGTGAGGGGCACTAAGGGGACATTACTTTTACTGCAGAACACTACTGGGGGCATAACTATTACTGGAGGTCATACAATTACTGGGGGGCACTAATGGGAGCATTACTTTTACTGGGGGGCACTAAAGAGGACATTAATAGTACTAGGGGGCACTACTGGGGCATTACTATTATTGGAGGCACAACTGGTTGACTTACTATTACTGGGGGCATTACTTTTACTAGAAGGAACTAAAGAAGGCATAACTATTATTTGGGAGCACTAATGGGGACATTTCCATTACTGGGGGCATTACTATTACTGCAGTGTACTACTAGGGGCATTACTATTACTAGGGGTCACTAAAGAAGGCATTACTATTACAGCAGCTAAGGTATCTCTTCTCATACAGGAGCAGTCTGGGATGTGCTATAGTGTTAATGTAGCAGCTGAGCTTTCTCTTCTCATACAGGAGCTGTCTGGACTGTGCTGTAGTGTTAATGCAGCAGCTGAGCTCTCTCTTCTCATACAGGAGCTGTCTGGGATGTGCTATAGTATTAATGTAGCAGCTGAGCTCTCTCTTCTCATACAGGAGCTGTCTGAGCTGTGCTATAGTGTTAATGCAGCAGCTGAGCTTTCTCTTCTCATACAGGAGTTGTCTAGGCTGTGCTGTAGGGTTAATGCAGCAGCTGAGCTCTCTCTTCTCTTACAGGAGCTGTCTGGGCTGTGCTGTAGTGTTAATGTAGCAGCTGAGCTCTCTCTTCTCATACAGGAGCTGTCTGGGCTGTGCTATAGTGTTAATGCTGCAGCTAAGCTCTCTCTTCTCATACAGGAGCTGTCTGGGCTGTGCTGTAGGGGTAATGTAGCAGCTGAGCTCTCTCTTCTCATACAGGGGCTGTCTAGGCTGTGCTATAGTGTTAATGTAGCAGCTGAGCTCTCTTCTCATACAGGAGCTGTCTGGGCTGTGCTATAGTGTTAATGTAGCAGCTGAGCTCTCTATTCTTATACAGGAGCTGTCTGGACTGTGCTGTAGTGTTAATGTAGCAGCTGAGCTCTCTCTTCTCATACAGGAGCTGTCTGGGCTGTGCTATAGTGTTAATGCTGCAGCTAAGCTCTCTCTTCTCATACAGGAGCTGTCTGGGCTGTGCTGTAGGGGTAATGTAGCAGCTGAGCTCTCTCTTCTCATACAGGGGCTGTCTAGGCTGTGCTATAGTGTTAATGTAGCAGCTGAGCTCTATTCTCATACAGGAGCTGTCTGTGCTGTGCTGTAGGGTTAATGTAGTAGCTGAGCTCTCTCTTCTCATACAGGAGCTGTCTGGACTGTGCTGTAGTGTTAATGTAGCAGCTGAGCTTTCTCTTCTCATACAGGAGCTGTCTGGGCTGTGCTGTAGTGTTAATGTAGCAGCTGAGCTTTCTCTGCTCATACAGGAGCTGTCTGGGCTGTGCTGTAGTGTTAATGTAGCAGCTGAGCTTTCCCTTCTCATACAGGAGCTGTCTGGGAAGTGCTATAGTGTTAATGTAGCAGCTGAGCTCTCTCTTCTCATACAGGAGCTGTCTGGGCTGTGCTGTAGTGTTAATGTAGCAGCTGAGCTCTCTCTTCTCATACAGGAGCTGTCTGGACTGTGCTATAGTGTTAATGCAGCAGCTGAGCTCTCTCTTCTCATACAGGAGCTGTCTGGGCTGTACTGTAGGGGTAATGCAGAAGATGAGCTCTCTCTTATACAGGAGCTGTCTAGGCTGTGCTGTAGTGTTAATGCAGCAGCTGAGCTCTCTCTTCTCATACAGGAGCTGTCTGGACTGTGCTATAGTGTTAATGTAGCAGCTGAGCTCTCTCGTCTCATACAGGAGCTGTCTGGGCTGTGCTGTAGTGTTAATGCAGCAGCTGAGCTCTCTCTCCTCATACAGGAGCTGTCTGGGCTGTGCTGTAGGGTTAATTCTGCAGCTGAGCTTTCTCTTATCATACAGGAGCTGTCTGGGCTGTGCTATAGTGTTAAAGTAGCAGCTGAGCTCTCTCTTCTCATACAGGAGCTGTCTGGACTGTGCTATAGTGTTAATGTAACAGCTGAGCTCTCTCTTCTCAAACAGGAGCTGTCTGGGCTGTGCTGTAGGGTTAATGCAGCAGCTGAGCTTTCTCTTCTCATACAGGAGCTGTCTAGGCTGTGCTGTAGTGTTAATGCAGCAGCTGAGCTCTCTCTTTTCATACAGGAGCTGTCTGGACTGTGCTATAGTGTTAATGTAGCAGCTGAGCTCTCTCGTCTCATACAGGAGCTGTCTGGGCTGTGCTGTAGTGTTAATGCAGCAGCTGAGCTTTCTCTCCTCATACAGGAGCTGTCTGGGCTGTGCTGTAGGGTTAATTCTGCAGCTGAGCTTTCTCTTATCATACAGGAGCTGTCTGGGCTGTGCTATAGTGTTAAAGTAGCAGCTGAGCTCTCTCTTCTCATACAGGAGCTGTCTGGACTGTGCTATAGTGTTAATGTAACAGCTGAGCTCTCTCTTCTCAAACAGGAGCAGTCTGGGCTGTACTGTAGGGGTAATGCAGCAGCTGAGCTTTCTCTCCTCATACAGGAGCTGTCTGGGCTGTGCTGTAGTGTTACTGCAGCAGCTGAGCTCTCTCTTCTCATACAGGAGCTGTCTAGGCTGTGCTATAGTGTTAATGCAGCAGCTGAGCTTTCCCTTCTCATACAGGAGCTGTCTGGGCTGTGCTATAGTGTTAATGTAGCAGCTGAGCTTTCTCTTCTCATACAGGAGCTGTCTGGACTGTGTTGTAGTGTTAATGTAGCAGCTGAGCTTTCCCTTCTCATACAGGAGCTGTCTGGGCTGTGCTATAGTGTTAATGTAGCAGCTGAGCTTTCTCTTCTCATACAGGAGCTGTCTGGACTGTGCTGTAGTGTTAATGTAGCAGCTGAGCTTTCCCTTCTCATACAGGAGCTGTCTTGGCTGTGCTATAGTGTTAATGCAGCAGCTGAGCTCTCTCTTCTCATACAGGATCTGTCTTGGCTGTGCTATAGTGTTAATGTAGCAGCTGAGCTTTCTCTTCTCATACAGGAGCTGTCTGGACTGTGTTGTAGTGTTAATGTAGCAGCTGAGCTTTCCCTTCTCATACAGGAGCTGTCTGGGCTGTGCTATAGTGTTAATGTAGCAGCTGAGCTTTCTCTTCTCATACAGGAGCTGTCTGGACTGTGCTGTAGTGTTAATGTAGCAGCTGAGCTTTCTCTTCTCATACAGGAGCTGTCTGGGCTGTGCTGTAGTGTTAATGTAGCAGCTGAGCTCTCTCTTCTCATACAGGAGCTGTCTGGGCTGTGCTATAGTGTTAATGTAGCAGCTGAGCTCTCTCTTCTCATACAGGATCTGTCTTGGCTATGCTATAGTGTTAATGTAGCAGCTGAGCTCTCTCTTCTCATACAGGATCTGTCTTGGCTGTGCTATAGTGTTAATGTAGCAGCTGAGCTCTCTCTTCTCATACAGGAGCTGTCTGGGAAGTGCTATAGTGTTAATGTAGCAGCTGAGCTCTCTCTTCTCATACAGGAGCTGTCTGGGCTGTGCTGTAGTGTTAATGTAGCAGCTGAGCTCTCTCTTCTCATACAGGAGCAGTCTGGGCTGTACTGTAGGGGTAATGCAGCAGCTAAGCTTTCTCTCCTCATACAGGAGCTGTCTGGGCTGTGCTGTAGTGTTACTGCAGCAGCTGAGCTCTCTCTTCTCATACAGGAGCTGTCTAGGCTGTGCTATAGTGTTAATGCAGCAGCTGAGCTTTCCCTTCTCATACAGGAGCTGTCTGGGCTGTGCTATAGTGTTAATGTAGCAGCTGAGCTCTCTATTCTTATACAGGAGCTGTCTGGACTGTGCTGTAGTGTTAATGTAGTAGCTGAGCTCTCTCTTCTCATACAGGAGCTGTCTGGACTGTGCTATAGTGTTAATGTAGCAGCTGAGCTTTCTCTTCTCATACAGGAGCTGTCTGGACTGTGCTGTAGTGTTAATGTAGCAGCTGAGCTTTCCCTTTTCATACAGGAGCTGTCTTGGCTGTGCTATAGTGTTAATGCAGCAGCTGAGCTCTCTCTTCTCATACAGGATCTGTCTTGGCTGTGCTATAGTGTTAATGTAGCAGCTGAGCTCTCTCTTCTCATACAGGAGCTGTCTGGGCTGTACTGTAGGGGTAATGCAGAAGATGAGCTCTCTCTTATACAGGAGCTGTCTAGGCTGTGCTGTAGTGTTAATGCAGCAGCTGAGCTCTCTCTTCTCATACAGGAGCTGTCTGGACTGTGCTATAGTGTTAATGTAGCAGCTGAGCTCTCTCGTCTCATACAGGAGCTGTCTGGGCTGTGCTGTAGTGTTAATGCAGCAGCTGAGCTCTCTCTCCTCATACAGGAGCTGTCTGGGCTGTGCTGTAGGGTTAATTCTGCAGCTGAGCTTTCTCTTATCATACAGGAGCTGTCTGGGCTGTGCTATAGTGTTAAAGTAGCAGCTGAGCTCTCTCTTCTCATACAGGAGCTGTCTGGACTGTGCTATAGTGTTAATGTAACAGCTGAGCTCTCTCTTCTCAAACAGGAGCTGTCTGGGCTGTGCTGTATGGTTAATGCAGCAGCTGAGCTTTCTCTTCTCATACAGGAGCTGTCTGGGCTGTGCTATAGTGTTAATGCTGCAGCTAAGCTCTCTCTTCTCATACAGGAGCTGACTGGGCTGTACTGTACGGTTAATGCAGCAGCTGAGCTCTCTCTTCTCATACAGGAGCAGTCTGGGCTGTACTGTAGGGGTAATGCAGCAGCTGAGCTTTCTCTCCTCATACAGGAGCTGTCTGGGCTGTGCTGTAGTGTTACTGCAGCAGCTGAGCTCTCTCTTCTCATACAGGAGCTGTCTAGGCTGTGCTATAGTGTTAATGCAGCAGCTGAGCTTTCCCTTCTCATACAGGAGCTGTCTGGGCTGTGCTATAGTGTTAATGTAGTAGCTGAGCTCTCTCTTCTCATACAGGAGCTGTCTGGACTGTGCTATAGTGTTAATGTAGCAGCTGAGCTTTCTCTTCTCATACAGGAGCTGTCTGGACTGTGCTGTAGTGTTAATGTAGTAGCTGAGCTTTCCCTTCTCATACAGGAGCTGTCTGGGCTGTGCTATAGTGTTAATGTAGCAGCTGAGCTTTCTCTTCTCATACAGGAGCTGTCTGGACTGTGCTGTAGTGTTAATGTAGCAGCTGAGCTCTCTCTTCTCATACAGGAGCTGTCTGGGCTGTGCTGTAGTGTTAATGTAGCAGCTGAGCTTTCTCTTCTCATACAGGAGCTGTCTAGGCTGTGCTATAGTGTTAATGTAGTAACTGAGCTCTCTCTTCTCATACAGGAGCTGTCTGGGAAGTGCTACAGTGTTAATGTAGCAGCTGAGCTCTCTCTTCTCATACAGGAGCTGTCTGGGCTGTGCTGTAGTGTTAATGTAGCAGCTGAGCTCTCTTCTCATACAGGAGCTGTCTGGGCTGTGCTATAGTGTTAATGTAGCAGCTGAGCTCTCTCTTCTCATACAGGATCTGTCTTGGCTGTGCTATAGTGTTAATGCAGCAGCTGAGCTCTCTCTTCTCATACAGGATCTGTCTTGGCTGTGCTATAGTGTTAATGTAGCAGCTGAGCTCTCTCTTCTCATACAGGAGCTGTCTGGGCTGTACTGTAGGGGTAATGCAGAAGATGATCTCTCTCTTATACAGGAGCTGTCTAGGCTGTGCTGTAGTGTTAATGCAGCAGCTGAGCTCTCTCTTCTCATACAGGAGCTGTCTGGACTGTGCTATAGTGTTAATGTAGCAGCTGAGCTCTCTCGTCTCATACAGGAGCTGTCTGGGCTGTGCTGTAGTGTTAATGCAGTAGCTGAGCTTTCTCTTCTCATACAGAAGCTGTCTGGGCTGTGCTGTAGTGTTAATGCAGCAGCTGAGCTTTCTCTTCTCATACAGGAGCTGTCTGGGCTGTGCTATAGTGTTAAAGTAGCAGCTGAGCTCTCTCTTCTCATACAGGAGCTGTCTGGACTGTGCTATAGTGTTAATGTAACAGCTGAGCTCTCTCTTCTCAAACAGGAGCTGTCTGGACTGTGCTGTAGTGTTAATGCAGCAGCTGAGCTCTCTCTTCTCATACAGGAGCTGTCTGGGAAGTGCTATAGTGTTAATGTAGCAGCTGAGCTCTCTCTTCTCATACAGGAGCTGTCTGGACTGTGCTATAGTGTTAATGTAACAGCTGAGCTCTCTCTTCTCAAAAAGGAGCTGTCTGGGCTGTGCTGTAGGGTTAATGCAGCAGCTGAGCTTTCTCTTCTCATACAGGAGCTGTCTGGGCTGTGCTATAGTGTTAATGTAGAAGCTGAGTTCTCTCTTCTCATACAGGAGCTGTCTGGGCTGTGCTGTAGTGTTAATGTAGCAGCTGAGCTCTCTCTTCTCATACAGGAGCTGTCTGGGCTGTGCTATAGTGTTAATGCTGCAGCTAAGCTCTCTCTTCTCATACAGGAGCTGACTGGGCTGTACTGTACGGTTAATGCAGCAGCTGAGCTCTCTCTTCTCATACAGGAGCTGTCTGGGCTGTGCTGTAGTGTTACTGCAGCAGCTGAGCTCTCTCTTCTCATACAGGAGCTGTCTAGGCTGTGCTATAGTGTTAATGCAGCAGCTGAGCTTTCCCTTCTCATACAGGAGCTGTCTGGGCTGTGCTGTAGGGTTAATGTAGCAGCTGAGCTCTCTCTTCTCATACAGGGGCTTTCTAGGCTGTGCTATAGTGTTAATGTAGCCACTGAGCTCTCCCTTCTCATACAGGAGCTGTCTGGGCTGTGCTATAGTGTTAATGTAGCAGCTGAGCTCTCTCTTCTCATACAGGAGCTGTCTGGACTGTGCTATAGTGTTAATGTAACAGCTGAGCTCTCTCTTCTCATACAGGAGCTGTCTGGGAAGTGCTATAGTGTTAATGTAGCAGCTGAGCTTTCTCTTCTCATACAGGAGCTGTCTGGGCTTTGCTGTAGGGTTATTGTAGCAGCTGAGCTCTCTCTTCTCATACAGGGGCTGTCTAGTCTGTGCTGTAGTGTTAATGTACCAGCTAAGCTCTCCTTTCTCATACAGGAGCTGTCTGGGCTGTGCTGTAGTGTTAATGTAGCAGCTGAGCTCTCTCTTCTCATACAGGAGCTGTCTGGGCTGTGCTATAGTGTTAATGCAGCAGCTGAGCTCTCTCTTCTCATACAGGAGCTGTCTGGGCTGTGCTATAGTGTTAATGTAGCAGCTGAGCTCTCTCTTCTGATACAGGAGCTGTCTGGGCTGTGCTATAGTGTTAAGGCAGCAGCTGAGCTCTCTCTTCTCATACAGGAGCTGTCTGGGCTGTGCTATAGTGTTAATGTAGCAGCTGAGCTCTCTCTTCTCATACAGGAGCTGTCTGGGCTGTGCTATAGTGTTAAGGCAGCAGCTGAGCTCTCTCTTCTCATACAGGAGCTGTCTGGGCT
Organism: Bufo bufo; assembly: GCF_905171765.1. NCBI lineage: Eukaryota > Metazoa > Chordata > Amphibia > Anura > Bufonidae > Bufo > Bufo bufo. The sequence continues at coordinate 438,897,112 of NC_053394.1, read as the reverse complement.
GTGCTGTAGGGTTAATGTAGCAGCTGAGCTCTCTCTTCTCATACAGGAGCTGTCTGGACTGTGCTATAGTGTTAATGTAGCAGCTGAGCTCTCTCGTCTCATACAGGAGCTGTCTGGGCTGTGCTGTAGTGTTAATGCAGCAGCTGAGCTCTCTCTCCTCATACAGGAGCTGTCTGGGCTGTGCTGTAGGGTTAATTCTGCAGCTGAGCTTTCTCTTATCATACAGGAGCTGTCTGGGCTGTGCTATAGTGTTAAAGTAGCAGCTGAGCTCTCTCTTCTCATACAGGAGCTGTCTGGACTGTGCTATAGTGTTAATGTAACAGCTGAGCTCTCTCTTCTCAAACAGGAGCAGTCTGGGCTGTACTGTAGGGGTAATGCAGCAGCTGAGCTTTCTCTCCTCATACAGGAGCTGTCTGGGCTGTGCTGTAGTGTTACTGCAGCAGCTGAGCTCTCTCTTCTCATACAGGAGCTGTCTAGGCTGTGCTATAGTGTTAATGCAGCAGCTGAGCTTTCCCTTCTCATACAGGAGCTGTCTGGGCTGTGCTATAGTGTTAATGTAGCAGCTGAGCTTTCTCTTCTCATACAGGAGCTGTCTGGACTGTGCTGTAGTGTTAATGTAGCAGCTGAGCTTTCCCTTCTCATACAGGAGCTGTCTGGGCTGTGCTATAGTGTTAATGTAGCAGCTGAGCTTTCTCTTCTCATACAGGAGCTGTCTGGACTGTGCTGTAGTGTTAATGTAGCAGCTGAGCTTTCTCTTCTCATACAGGAGCTGTCTGGGCTGTGCTGTAGTGTTAATGTAGCAGCTGAGCTCTCTCTTCTCATACAGGAGCTGTCTGGGAAGTGCTATAGTGTTAATGTAGCAGCTGAGCTCTCTCTTCTCATACAGGAGCTGTCTGGGCTGTGCTGTAGTGTTAATGTAGCAGCTGAGCTCTCTCTTCTCATACAGGAGCTGTCTGGGCTGTGCTATAGTGTTAATGTAGCAGCTGAGCTCTCTCTTCTCATACAGGATCTGTCTTGGCTATGCTATAGTGTTAATGTAGCAGCTGAGCTCTCTCTTCTCATACAGGATCTGTCTTGGCTGTGCTATAGTGTTAATGTAGCAGCTGAGCTCTCTCTTCTCATACAGGAGCTGTCTGGGCTGTACTGTAGGGGTAATGCAGAAGATGAGCTCTCTCTTATACAGGAGCTGTCTAGGCTGTGCTGTAGTGTTAATGCAGCAGCTGAGCTCTCTCTTCTCATACAGGAGCTGTCTGGACTGTGCTATAGTGTTAATGTAGCAGCTGAGCTCTCTCGTCTCATACAGGAGCTGTCTGGGCTGTGCTGTAGTGTTAATGCAGCAGCTGAGCTCTCTCTCCTCATACAGGAGCTGTCTGGGCTGTGCTGTAGGGTTAATTCTGCAGCTGAGCTTTCTCTTATCATACAGGAGCTGTCTGGGCTGTGCTATAGTGTTAAAGTAGCAGCTGAGCTCTCTCTTCTCATACAGGAGCTGTCTGGACTGTGCTATAGTGTTAATGTAACAGCTGAGCTCTCTCTTCTCAAACAGGAGCTGTCTGGGCTGTGCTGTAGGGTTAATGCAGCAGCTGAGCTTTCTCTTCTCATACAGGAGCTGTCTGGGCTGTGCTATAGTGTTAATGCTGCAGCTGAGCTCTCTCTTCTCATACAGGAGCTGACTGGGCTGTACTGTACGGTTAATGCAGCAGCTGAGCTCTCTCTTCTCTTACAGGAGCAGTCTGGGCTGTACTGTAGGGGTAATGCAGCAGCTGAGCTTTCTCTCCTCATACAGGAGCTGTCTGGGCTGTGCTGTAGTGTTACTGCAGCAGCTGAGCTCTCTCTTCTCATACAGGAGCTGTCTAGGCTGTGCTATAGTGTTAATGCAGCAGCTGAGCTTTCCCTTCTCATACAGGAGCTGTCTGGGCTGTGCTATAGTGTTAATGTAGCAGCTGAGCTCTCTATTCTTATACAGGAGCTGTCTGGACTGTGCTGTAGTGTTAATGTAGTAGCTGAGCTCTCTCTTCTCATACAGGAGCTGTCTGGACTGTGCTATAGTGTTAATGTAGCAGCTGAGCTTTCTCTTCTCATACAGGAGCTGTCTGGACTGTGCTGTAGTGTTAATGTAGCAGCTGAGCTTTCCCTTCTCATACAGGAGCTGTCTTGGCTGTGCTATAGTGTTAATGCAGCAGCTGAGCTCTCTCTTCTCATACAGGATCTGTCTTGGCTGTGCTATAGTGTTAATGTAGCAGCTGAGCTCTCTCTTCTCATACAGGAGCTGTCTGGGCTGTACTGTAGGGGTAATGCAGAAGATGAGCTCTCTCTTATACAGGAGCTGTCTAGGCTGTGCTGTAGTGTTAATGCAGCAGCTGAGCTCTCTCTTCTCATACAGGAGCTGTCTGGACTGTGCTATAGTGTTAATGTAGCAGCTGAGCTCTCTCGTCTCATACAGGAGCTGTCTGGGCTGTGCTGTAGTGTTAATGCAGCAGCTGAGCTCTCTCTCCTCATACAGGAGCTGTCTGGGCTGTGCTGTAGGGTTAATTCTGCAGCTGAGCTTTCTCTTATCATACAGGAGCTGTCTGGGCTGTGCTATAGTGTTAAAGTAGCAGCTGAGCTCTCTCTTCTCATACAGGAGCTGTCTGGACTGTGCTATAGTGTTAATGTAACAGTTGAGCTCTCTCTTCTCAAACAGGAGCTGTCTGGGCTGTGCTGTAGGGTTAATGCAGCAGCTGAGCTTTCTCTTCTCATACAGGAGCTGTCTGGGCTGTGCTATAGTGTTAATGCTGCAGCTAAGCTCTCTCTTCTCATACAGGAGCTGACTGGGCTGTACTGTACGGTTAATGCAGCAGCTGAGCTCTCTCTTCTCATACAGGAGCAGTCTGGGCTGTACTGTAGGGGTAATGCAGCAGCTGAGCTTTCTCTCCTCATACAGGAGCTGTCTGGGCTGTGCTGTAGTGTTACTGCAGCAGCTGAGCTCTCTCTTCTCATACAGGAGCTGTCTAGGCTGTGCTATAGTGTTAATGCAGCAGCTGAGCTTTCCCTTCTCATACAGGAGCTGTCTGGGCTGTGCTATAGTGTTAATGTAGCAGCTGAGCTCTCTATTCTTATACAGGAGCTGTCTGGACTGTGCTGTAGTGTTAATGTAGTAGCTGAGCTCTCTCTTCTCATACAGGAGCTGTCTGGACTGTGCTATAGTGTTAATGTAGCAGCTGAGCTTTCTCTTCTCATACAGGAGCTGTCTGGACTGTGCTGTAGTGTTAATGTAGTAGCTGAGCTTTCCCTTCTCATACAGGAGCTGTCTGGGCTGTGCTATAGTGTTAATGTAGCAGCTGAGCTTTCTCTTCTCATACAGGAGCTGTCTGGACTGTGCTGTAGTGTTAATGTAGCAGCTGAGCTTTCACTTCTCATACAGGAGCTGTCTGGGCTGTGCTGTAGTGTTAATGTAGCAGCTGAGCTTTCTCTTCTCATACAGGAGCTGTCTAGGCTGTGCTATAGTGTTAATGTAGTAACTGAGCTCTCTCTTCTCATACAGGAGCTGTCTGGGAAGTGCTACAGTGTTAATGTAGCAGCTGAGCTCTCTCTTCTCATACAGGATCTGTCTTGGCTGTGCTATAGTGTTAATGCAGCAGCTGAGCTCTCTCTTCTCATACAGGATCTGTCTTGGCTGTGCTATAGTGTTAATGTAGCAGCTGAGCTCTCTCTTCTCATACAGGAGCTGTCTGGGCTGTACTGTAGGGGTAATGCAGAAGATGAGCTCTCTCTTATACAGGAGCTGTCTAGGCTGTGCTGTAGTGTTAATGCAGCAGCTGAGCTCTCTCTTCTCATACAGGAGCTGTCTGGACTGTGCTATAGTGTTAATGTAGCAGCTGAGCTCTCTCGTCTCATACAGGAGCTGTCTGGGCTGTGCTGTAGTGTTAATGCAGTAGCTGAGCTTTCTCTTCTCATACAGAAGCTGTCTGGGCTGTGCTGTAGTGTTAATGCAGCAGCTGAGCTTTCTCTTCTCATACAGGAGCTGTCTGGGCTGTGCTATAGTGTTAAAGTAGCAGCTGAGCTCTCTCTTCTCATACAGGAGCTGTCTGGACTGTGCTTTAGTGTTAATGTAACAGCTGAGCTTTCTCTTATCATACAGGAGCTGTCTGGGCTGTGCTATAGTGTTAATGTAGAAGTTGAGTTCTCTCTTCTCATACAGGAGCTGTCTGGGCTGTGCTGTAATGTTAATGTAGCAGCTGAGCTCTCTCTTCTCATACAGGAGCTGTCTGGATTGTGCTATAGTGTTAATGTAGCAGCTATGCTCTCTCTTCTCATACAGGAGCTGTCTGGGCTGTGCTATAGTGTTAATGTAGAAGTTGAGTTCTCTCTTCTCATACAGGAGCTGTCTGGGCTGTGCTATAGTGTTAATGCAGCAGCTGAGCTCTCTCTTCTCATACAGGAGCTGTCTGGACTGTGCTGTAGTGTTAATGTAGCAGCTGAGCTCTCTCTTCTCATACAGGAGCTGTCTGGGCTGTGCTGTAGTGTTAATGCAGCAGCTGATCTCTCTCTTCTCATACAGGAGCTGTCTGGACTGTGCTATAGTGTTAATGTAGCAGCTGAGCTTTCTCTTCTCATACAGGAGCTGTCTGGGAAGTGCTATAGTGTTAATATAGCAGCTGAGCTCTCTCTTCTCATACAGGAGCTGTCTGGGAAGTGCTATAGTGTTAATGTAGCAGCTGAGCTCTCTCTTCTCATACAGGAGCTGTCTGGGCTGTGCTGTAGTGTTAATGCAGCAGCTGAGCTCTCTCTTCTCATACAGGAGCTGTCTGGACTGTGCTATAGTGTTAATGCAGCAGCTGAGCTCTCTTCTCATACAGGAGCTGTCTGGACTGTGCTGTATGGTTAATGCAGCAGCTGAGCTCTCTTCTCATACAGGAGCTGTCTGGGAAGTGCTATAGTGTTAATGTAGCAGCTGAGCTTTCTCTTCTCATACAGGAGCTGTCTGGATTGTGCTATAGTGTTAATGTAGCAGCTATGCTCTCTCTTCTCATACAGGAGCTGTCTGGGCTGTACTATAGTATTAATGCAGCAGCTGAGCTCTCTCTTCTCATACAGGAGCTGTATGGGAAGTGCTATAGTGTTAATGTAGCAGCTGAGCTCTCTCTTCTCATACAGGAGCTGTCTGGGCTGTACTGTAGGGGTAATGCAGAAGATGAGCTCTCTCTTATACAGGAGCTGTCTAGGCTGTGCTGTAGTGTTAATGCAGAAGCTGAGCTCTCTCTTCTCATACAGGAGCTGTCTGGACTGTGCTATAGTGTTAATGTAGCAGCTGAGCTCTCTCTTCTCATACAGGAGCTGTATGGGCTGTGCTATAGTGTTAATGCAGCAGCTGAGCTCTCTCTTCTCATACAGGAGCTGTCTGGACTGTGCTATAGTGTTAATGTAGCAGCTGAGCTTTCTCATCTCATACAGGAGCTGTCTGGGAAGTGCTATAGTGTTAATGTAGCAGCTGAGCTATCTCTTCTCATACAGGAGCTGTATGGGCTGTGCTATAGTGTTAATGTAGCAGCTGAGCTCTCTCTTCTCATACAGGAGCAGTCTGGGCTGTGCTGTAGTGTTAATGCAGCAGCTGAGCTCTCTCTTCTCATACAGGAGCTGTATGGGCTGTGCTATAGTGTTAATGTAGCAGCTGAGCTTTCTTTCCTCATACAGGAGCTGTCTGGGCTGTGCTGTAGGGTTAATGCAGAAGCTGAGCTTTCCCTTCTCATACAGGAGCTGTCTGGGCTGTGCTGTAGGGTTAATGTAGCAGCTGAGCTCTCTCTTTTCATACAGGGGCTGTCTAGTCTGTGCTGTAGTGTTAATGTACCAGCTAAGCTCTCCTTTCTCATAAAGGAGCTGTATGGGCTGTGCTATAGTGTTAATGTAGCAGCTGAGCTCTCTCTTCTTATACAGGAGCTATCTGGGCTGTGCTATAGTGTTAATGGAGCAGCTGAGCTCTCTCTTCTCATACAGGAGCTGTCTGAACTGTGCTATAGTGTTAATGTAGCAGCTGAGCTTTCTCTTCTCATACAGGAGCTGTCTAGGCTGTGCTATAGTGTTAATGTAGTAGCTGAGCTCTCTCTTCTCATACAGGAGCTGTCTGGGAAGTGCTATAGTGTTAATGTAGCAGCTGAGCTTTCTCTTATCATACAGGAGCTGTCTGGGAAGTGCTATAGTGTTAATGTAGCAGCTGAGCTCTCTCTTCTCATACAGGAGCTGTCTGGATTGTGCTATAGTGTTAATGTAGAAGCTATGCTCTCTCTTCTCATACAGGAGCTGTCTGGGCTGTGCTGTAGTGTTAATGTAGCAGCTGAGCTCTCTCTTCTTATACAGGAGCTGTCTGGATTGTGCTATAGTGTTAATGTAGCAGCTATGCTCTCTCTTCTCATACAGGAGCTGTCTGGGCTGTGCTATAGTGTTAATGCAGCAGCTGAGCTCTCTCTTCTCATACAGGAGCTGTCTGGGCTGTGCTGTAGGGTTAATGCAGCAGCTGAGCTCTCTCTTCTCATACAGGAGGTGTCTGGACTGTGCTATAGTGTTAATGGAGCAGCTGAGCTCTCTCTTCTCATACAGGAGCTGTCTGGACTGTGCTATAGTGTTAATGTAACAGCTGAGCTCTCTCTTCTCATACAGGAGCTGTCTGGGCTGTGCTGTAGGGTTAATGCAGCAGCTGAGCTCTCTCTTCTCATACAGGAGCTGTCTGGGAAGTGCTATAGTGTTAATGTAGCAGCTGAGCTTTCTCTTATCATACAGGAGCTGTCTGGGCTGTGCTATAGTGTTAATGTAGAAGTTGAGTTCTCTCTTCTCATACAGGAGCTGTCTGGGCTGTGCTGTAGTGTTAATGTAGCAGCTGAGCTCTCTCTTCTCATACAGGAGCTGTCTGGATTGTGCTATAGTGTTAATGCAGCAGCTGAGCTCTCTCTTCTCATACAGGATCTGTCTGGGCTGTGCTATAGTGTTAATGTAGAAGTTGAGTTTTCTCTTCTCATACAGGAGCTGTCTGGGCTGTGCTATAGTGTTAATGCAGCAGCTGAGCTCTCTCTTCTCATACAGGAGCTGTCTGGACTGTGCTATAGTGTTAATGTAGCAGCTGAGCTTTCTCTTCTCATACAGTAGCTGTCTGGACTGTGCTATAGTGTTAATGCAGCAGCTGAGCTCTCTCTTCTCATACAGGAGCTGTCTGGACTGTGCTATAGTGTTAATGTAGCAGCTGAGCTTTCTCTTCTCATACAGGAGCTGTCTGGGAAGTGCTATAGTGTTAATGTAGCAGCTGAGCTCTCTCTTCTCATACAGGAGCTGTCTGGGAAGTGCTATAGTGTTAATGTAGCAGCTGAGCTCTCTCTTCTCATACAGGAGCTGTCTGGACTGTGCTATAGTGTTAATGTAGCAGCTGAGCTTTCTCTTCTCATACAGGAGCTGTCTGGGAAGTGCTATAGTGTTAATGTAGCAGCTGAGCTCTCTCTTCTCATACAGGAGCTGTCTGGGAAGTGCTATAGTGTTAATGTAGCAGCTGAGCTCTCTCTTCTCATACAGGAGCTATCTGAACTGTGCTATAGTGTTAATGTAGCAGCTGAGCTCTCTCTTCTCATACAGGAGCTGTCTGGGCTGTGCTGTAGGGTTAATGCAGCAGCTGAGCTTTCTCTTCTCATACAGGAGCTGTCTGGGAAGTGCTATAGTGTTAATGTAGAAGCTGAGTTCTCTCTTCTCATACAGGAGCTGTCTGGGCTGTGCTATAGTGTTAATGCAGCAGCTGAGCTCTCTCTTCTCATACAGGAGCTGTCTGGGCTGTGCTATAGTGTTAAAGGGGTTATCCGAGTTAATAAAAAAAAAAAAAAAACACTTAAAATCCATCAGGATATACATATAATTTGGTTAAGCTTGATTTCATCAAGTTAAAACCCATTGTTGCACCTTTTCATGGTTCTGTCATTGCTTTGTTTACATGCTCAAGTACAAGGTGAGGGGGCGTATAACAACAAAGCCTGAGCTCTGCCTCATGAATATTTCTGGGCGTGAACAACCTGACCTTCCCCTCCCCCTGCTCTGCACTTTGCATAAAAATAAATAAATACACACACAGGGCAGAAGACCTCCCTGTCACATTGCAGCTGCACAGTGTAAGTTATGTTATTTTACATACATTTCTTTCATGTTTGGTTTTGTTTCTAGTCTAAAAATGTTCTTTCTGTTATTACAGTATATCAAGGAGGACGTATTTGCACTAATTCCAAATTCCGTCACCATAGAAAATGAATGGGTCCGCACCCGTTCCGCAAAATTGCAGAACAAATGTGGACCCATTTGCGGATGTGTGAATGGAGCCTAAGGCTACTTTCACACTAGAGGCAGGATCGATCCAACAGGCTGTTCACCCTGTCGGATCCGGCCTGCCGCTATTTTGCCGTGCCGCTGGACTGCCGCTCTGTCCCCATTGACGATAAAGGGGACGGTGGTGGAGCTATGGCGCAGCACGGCAGTGCACAGCGAGCGGCCACTTGACTAAAATTCCTGGATTTTCGACTTTTTATGGTACTTTCACACTAGCGTTAGTGTGATCCGGCAGGCAGTTCCATCGTCGGAGCTGCCCGCCGGATCCGCCAATCAGTGTGACAACTGACAGCATTTGTAGACGGATCCAGGTGCGGATCCGTCTAGAAATGCATTGCAATAACGGATCCGTCTATCCGCTTGCCATGTCGATGGACGGATCCCTCTTGCAGTCTTTTTCACAGTTTTCATGTTCTGCGCATGCGCAGACCGGAAGGGCGGATCCGTCCTTCAGTTGTTTTGCAACGCCGGATCCGCAAGGCAGCTCCGTCGTCGGAGCTGCGTGCCTGCTGGATGCGCCGATCAGTGTGACAAGTGACAGCATTTGTAGACGGATCCAGGTGCGGATCCATCTAGAAATGCATTGCAATAACGGATCCGTCTATCCGCTTCTCATGCGGATGGACGGATCCCTCTTTCAGTCTTTTTCACAGTTTTCATGTTCTGTGCATGCGTAGACCGGAAGGACGGATCCATCTATCCGCTTGTCATGTGGATGGACGGATCCCTCTGTCAGTCTTTTTCACATTTTTCATGTTCTGCGCATGCGCAGACCGGAGGGGCGGATCCGTCCTAAAGTTGTTTTGCAACGCCGGATCCGCAAGGCAGCTCCGTCGTCGGAGCTGCGTGCCTGCTGGATCCGCCGATCAGTGTGACAAGTGACAGCATTTGTAGACGGATCCAGGTGCGGATCCGTCTAGAAATGAATTGCAATAACAGATCCGTCCAGCGGCACCGTCAAATAGCGGCAGGGCGGATCCGACAGGGTGAACAGCCTGTCGGATACGTCCTGCCGCTAGTGTGAAAATATCATTAGCATTATCTGTATCTAAGCAATATCAATATTATTCAAATATATATTCAATATGGATATTGCTTAGATAAATCCATATATTGGTGGCAGATAAGGATTTTATATAGCTGAATAATGATGTTAATGATCATAATAATGATGGCCAATTATTTATTTATATTTCCCAGGGGGTGTTGAATGTGTACTAGTGTGGGGGGGGGGGGGGGGGGGACGACCCAGGGCTGTAATAACGATCCCCAGATGCAGAGGGGAACGTTTACAAACTGCCACATCTAGCCCCAGTGAATGCAGGGGGGACAAACATACCCTGTGCTGCTGGAGATTACCTCGGCTCTGGTATGTACTGCACATGAGCGATCGCATAGCAGAGCCGAGGCAGTGACAAGAGCTGGAAGGGGAAGGGCACCAGAGGCTCTGACATCTCGTTTACAGAGCCTGGACACTCCCTCAAGCAGGGAAAAGCTTGTAAACGAAACGTCACCAGCAGAGCCAGCTTACTGACGTCAGGTGTAACATGACCCTGAACTGAACTGGCCAAACAGTGATAGATAGGTAATGAAAGTGATTTTAAGAATCTTTCACTGGTCTACAATAAATGCAATTAGAATAGATTTATTTAAGTCGGATAACCCCTTTAATGTAGCAGCTGAGCTTTCTCTTTTCATACAGGAGCTGTCTGGGAAGTGCGATAGTGTTAATGTAGCAGCTGAGCTTTCCCTTCTCATACAGGAGCTGTCTGGGCTGTGCTGTAGTGTTAATGCAGCAGCTGAGCTCTCTCTTCTCATACAGGAGCTGTCTGGGCTGTGCTATAGTGTTAATGTAACAGCTGAGCTCTCTCTTCTCATACAGGAGCTGTCTGGGCTGAAGTGTTAATGCAGCAGCTGAGCTTTCTCTTCTCATACAGGAGCTGTCTGGGAAGTGCTATAGTGTTAATGCAGCAGCTGAGCTTTCTCTTCTCATACAGGAGCTGTCTGGGCTGTGCTATAGTGTTAATGGAGCAGCTGAGCTCTCTCTTCTCATACAGGAGCTGTATGGGCTGTGCTGTAGTGTTAATGTAGCAGCTGAGCTTTCTCTTATCATACAGGAGCTGTCTGGGCTGTGCTGTAGGGTTAATGTAGCAGCTGAGCTTTCTCTCCTCATACAGGAGCTGTCAGGGCTGTTCTGTAGTGTTAATGTAGCAGCTGAGCTTTCTCTTCTCATACAGGAGCTGTCTGGGCTGTGCTATAGTGTTAATGTAGCAGCTGAGCTCTCTCTTCTCATACAGGAGCTGTCTGGGCTGTGCTGTAGTGTTAATGCAGCAGCTGAGCTCTCTCTTCTCATACAGGAGCTGTCTGGACTGTGCTATAGTGTTAATGTAGCAGCTGAGCTTTCTCTTCTCATACAGGAGCTGTCTGGGCTGTTCTGTAGTGTTAATGTAACAGCTGTGCTCTCTCTTCTCATACAGGAGCTGTCTGTGCTGTGCTGTAGGGTTAATGCAGCAGCTGTGCTCTCTCTTCTCATACAGGAGCTGTCTGGGCTGTGCTGTAGGGGTAATGCAGCAGCTGAGCTCTCTCTTCTCATACAGGAGCTGTCTGGACTGTGCTATAGTGTTAATGTAGCAGCTGAGCTTTCTCTTCTCATACAGGAGCTGTCTGGGCTGTTCTGTAGTGTTAATGTAACAGCTGTGCTCTCTCTTCTCATACAGGAGCTGTCTGTGCTGTGCTGTAGGGTTAATGCAGCAGCTGAGCTCTCTCTTCTCATACAGGAGCTGTCTGGGCTGTGCTGTAGGGGTAATGCAGCAGCTGAGCTTTCCCTTCTCATACAGGAGCTGTCTGGGAAGTGCTATAGTGTTAATGTAGCAGCTGAGCTTTCTCTTATCATACAGGAGCTGTCTGGGCTGTGCTATAGTGTTAATGTAAAAGTTGAGTTCTCTCTTCTCATACAGGAGCTGTCTGGGCTGTGCTGTAGTGTTAATGTAGCAGCTGAGCTCTCTCTTCTCATACAGGAGCTGTCTGGATTGTGCTGTAGTGTTAATGTAGCAGCTGAGCTCTCTCTTCTTATACAGGAGCTATCTGGGCTGTGCTGTAGGGTTAATGTAGCAGCTAAGCTCTCTCTTCTCATACAGGAGCTGTCTAGGCTGTGCTATAGTGTTAATGCAGAAGCTGAGAATCCCTTCTCATACAGGAGCTGTCTGGGCTGTGCTGTAGGGTTAATGTAGCAGCTGAGCTCTCTCTTCTCATACAGGAGCTGTCTGGACTGTGCTATAGTGTTAATGTAACAGCTGAGCTCTCTCTTCTCATACAGGAGCTGTCTGGATTGTGCTGTAGTGTTAATGTAGCAGCTGAGCTCTCTCTTCTTATACAGGAGCTATCTGGGCTGTGCTGTAGGGTTAATGTAGCAGCTAAGCTCTCTCTTCTCATACAGGAGCTGTCTAGGCTGTGCTATAGTGTTAATGCAGAAGCTGAGAATCCCTTCTCATACAGGAGCTGTCTGGGCTGTGCTGTAGGGTTAATGCAGCAGCTGAGCTCTCTCTTCTCATACAGGAGCTGTCTGGGAAGTGCTATAGTGTTAATGTAGCAGCTGAGCTTTCTCTTATCATACAGGAGCTGTCTGGGCTGTGCTATAGTGTTAATGTAGAAGTTGAGTTCTCTCTTCTCATACAGGAGCTGTCTGGGCTGTGCTGTAGAGTTAATGTAGCAGCTGAGCTCTCTCTTCTCATACAGGAGCTGTCTGGATTGTGCTGTAGTGTTAATGTAGCAGCTGAGCTCTCTCTTCTTATACAGGAGCTATCTGGGCTGTGCTATAGTGTTAATGGAGCAGCTGAGCTCTCTCTTCTCATACAGGAGCTGTCTGGACTGTGCTATAGTGTTAATGTAGCAGCTGAGCTTTCTCTTCTCATACAGGAGCTGTCTAGGCTGTGCTATAGTGTTAATGTAGCAGCTGAGCTTTCTCTTCTCATACAGGAGCTGTCTGGACTGTGCTGTAGGGTTAATGCAGCAGCTGAGCTCTCTCTTCTCATACAGGAGCTGTATGGGCTGTGCTATAATGTTAATGCAGCAGCTGAGCTCTCTCTTCTCATACAGGAGCTGTCTGGGCTGTGCTATAGTGGTAATGTAGCAGCTGAGCTCTCTTTTCTCATACAGGAGCTGTCTGGATTGTGCTATAGTGTTAATGTAGAAGCTATGCTCTCTCTTCTCATACAGGAGCTGTCTGGGCTATGCTAAAGTGTTAATGCAGCAGCTGAGCTCTCTCTTCTCATACAGGAGCTGTATGGGCTGTGCTATAGTGTTAGTGCAGCAGCTGAGCTTTCTCTTCTCATACAGGAGCTCTCTGGGAAGTGCTATAGTGTTAATGTAGCAGCTGAGCTCTCTCTTCTCATACAGGAGCTGTCTGGGCTGTGCTGTAGTGTTAATGCAGCAGCTGAGCTTTCTCTTCTCATACAGGAGCTGTCTGGGCTGTGCTATAGTGTTAATGCAGCAGCTGAGCTCTCTCTTCTCATACAGGAGCTGTATGGGCTTTGCTATAGTGTTAATGTAGCAGCTGAGCTTTCTCTTCTCATACAGGAGCTGTCTGGGCTGTTCTATAGTGTTAATGTAGCAGCTGAGCTCTCTCTTCTCATACAGGAGCTGTCTGGGCTGTGCTGTAGTGTTAATGCAGCAGCTGAGCTCTCTCTTCTCATACAGGAGCTGTATGGGCTGTGCTATAATGTTAATGTAGCAGCTGAGCTTTCTCTCCTCATACAGGAGCTGTCTGGGCTGTGCTGTAGTGTTACGGCAGCAGCTGAGCTCTCTCTTCTCATACAGGAGCTGTCTAGGCTGTGCTATAGTGTTAATGCAGCAGCTGAGCTTTCCCTTCTCATACAGGAGCTGTCTGGGCTGTGCTATAGTGTTAATGTAGCAGCTGAGCTCTCTCTTCTCATACAGGAGCTGTATGGGCTGTGCTATAGTGTTAATGTAGCAGCTGAGCTTTCTCTTCTGATACAGGAGCTGTCTGGGCTGTGCTGTAGGGTTAATTTTGCAGCTGAGCTTTCTCTTATCATACAGGAGCTGTCTGGGCTGTGCTATAGTGTTAATGTAGCAGCTGAGCTCTCTCTTCTGATACATGAGCTGTCTGGGCTGTGCTATAGTGTTAATGTAACAGCTGAGCTCTCTCTTCTCATAAAGGAGCTGTCTGGGCTGTGCTGTAGGGTTAATGCAGCAGCTGAGCTCTCTCTTCTCATACAGGAGCTGTCTGGGAAGTGATATAGTGTTAATGTAGCAGCTGAGCTTTCTCTTATCATACAGGAGCTGTCTGGGCTGTGCTATAGTGTTAATGTAGAAGTTGAGTTCTCTCTTCTCATACAGGAGCTGTCTGGGCTGTGCTGTAGTGTTAATGTAGCAGCTGAGCTCTCTCTTCTCATACAGGAGCTGTCTGGATTGTGCTATAGTGTTAATGTAGCAGCTATGCTCTCTCTTCTCATACAGGAGCTGTCTGGGCTGTGCTATAGTGTTAATGCAGCAGCTGAGCTCTCTCTTCTCATACAGGAGCTGTATGGGCTGTGCTATAGTGTTAATGCAGCAGCTGAGCTCTCTCTTCTCATACAGGAGCTGTCTGGACTGTGCTATAGTGTTAATGTAACAGCTGAGCTCTCTCTTCTCATACAGGAGCTGGCTGTGCTGTAGGGTTAATGCAGCAGCTGAGCTCTCTCTTCTCATACAGGAGCTGTCTGGGCTGTGCTGTAGGGTTAATTCTGCAGCTGAGCTTTCTCTTATCATACAGGAGCTTTCTGGGCTGTGCTATAGTGTTAATGTAGCAGCTGAGCTCTCTCTTCTCATACAGGAGCTGTCTGGGCTGTGCTATAGTGTTAATGTAGCAGCTGAGCTCTCTCTTCTGATACATGAGCTGTCTGGGCTCTGCTGTAGGGTTAATGTAGCAGCAAAGCTCTCTCTTCTCATACAGGAGCGGTCTGGGCTGTGCTGTAGGGTTAATGTAGCAGCTGAGCTTTCTCTTCTCATACAGGAGCTGTCTGGGAAGTGCTATAGTGTTAATGGAGCAGCTGAGCTCTCTCTTCTCATACAGGAGCTGTCTGGACTGTGCTATAGTGTTAATGCAGCAGCTGAGCTCTCTTCTCATACAGGAGCTGTCTGGGCTGTACTGTAGGGGTAATGCAGCAGATGAGCTCTCTCTTATACAGGAGCTGTCTAGGCTGTGCTGTAGTGTTAATGTAACAGCTGAGCTCTCTCTTCTCATACAGGAGCTGTCTGGGCTGTGCTGTAGGGTTAATGCAGCAGCTGAGCTCTCTCTTCTCATACAGGAGCTGTCTGGGAAGTGCTATAGTGTTAATGTAGCAGCTGAGCTTTCTCTTATCATACAGGAGCTGTCTGGGCTGTGCTATAGTGTTAATGTAGAAGTTGAGTTCTCTCTTCTCATACAGGAGCTGTCTGGGAAGTGCTATAGTGTTAATGTAGCAGCTGAGCTCTATCTTCTCATACAGGAGCTGTATGGGCTGTGCTATAGTGTTAATGCAGCAGCTGAGCTCTCTCTTCTCATACAGGAGCTGTATGGGCTGTGCTGTAGTGTTAATGCAGCAGCTGAGCTCTATCTTCTCATACAGGAGCTGTCTGGATTGTGCTATAGTGTTAATGCAGCAGCTGAGCTCTCTCTTCTCATACAGGAGCTGTCTGGGCTGTGCTATAGTGTTAATGCAGCAGCTGAGCTCTCTCTTCTCATACAGGAGCAGTCTGGGCTGTGCTGTAGTGTTAATGCAGCAGCTGAGCTCTCTCTTCTCATACATTAGCTGTCTGGGCTGTGCTGTAGGGTTAATGTAGCAGCTGAGCTCTTTCTTCTCATACAGGAGCTGTCTGAACTGTGCTATAGTGTTAATGGAGCAGCTGAGCTCTCTCTTCTCATACAGGAGCTGTCTGGGCTGTGCTGTAGGGTTAATGCAGCAGCTGAGCTCTCTCCTCTCATACAAGAGCTGTCTGGGAATTGCTATAGTGTTAATGTAGCAGCTGAGCTTTCTCTTATCATACAGGAGCTGTCTGGGCTGTTGTCACGGAACCATGAACCAGACGTACAACAAGAGATAAGAGAAAATAAGAAGGCTTTATTGAAAATAAAGCTGTAAAGCAAAAGTCCAAAACGGATGGTGAAACCGAGCAGAGTCTTTGCGAAGCCAGAGGTCAGGAACCAGAGGGGTAGTCAGACGAAGCCAGGATCAGGAACCAGCAGGGTAGTCAGACGAAGCCAGGATCAGGAACCAGCAGGGTAGTCAGACAAAGCCAGGATCAGGAACCAGCAGGGTAGTCAGACGAAGCCAGGATCAGGAACCAGAAGCAGCAGCAGTCTTAGAAGCATGTGAACACAAGAGGACCAAGCAAGGAACTGAAGCCACAGACCTCCTATATATATGAGCTAGGCATCCAGCTCCTCCCAGTGGGAAGGAGGAGCCGCAGGGTGGAAGGCTACAAGAAACCCAGAAACCAAGATGGCCGCCAGCACATGTCAAACGAAGGAGAACAGCAAGAAGGTAAGACCATGACAGTACCTCCCCCTCAAGGGCCCCTCCTCCGCGGAGCACAAAACGGTTTTTGAGGGAAGCGTGCGTGGAAGGCTCGGAGCAAGGCAGGAGCATGGACATCTGCGGAGGGAACCCAGGAACGCTCCTCTGGACCATAACCACGCCAATGGACCAAAAACTGCAACCGACCGCGGACCAGGCGTGAGTCCAGGATATTGCTCACCTCATATTCCTCACGATTGCCCACTTGGACCGGACGAGGCCGAGGAACCGAGGAAGTGAAACGATTACACACCAGTGGCTTCAACAGGGAGACATGAAACACGTTGGAGATCCGCATGCCAGGAGGAAGCGCAAGGGCATAGGCTACCGGGTTTACCCTGCGAAGCACTCGGAAGGGACCAACAAAGCGAGGCGCCAGCTTGGGAGTGGGCACTCGAAGGTTGAGGTTGCGGGTGGACAACCATACACGGTCTCCGACCTGGTAGGAAGGAGCAGGCGCTCGTCTGCGATCAGCCTGGAGTCTCTGGCGCTGCGCAGAGACCTCAAGGGACTTCTGGATCTGTACCCAAGAAGCACGTAGGACGGAAAGGTGATCCTCCACAGCCGGAATATCCTGGGGAGCGAATACCTCCGGTAACACGGCAGGTTGGAACCCATAATTGGCCATGAAGGGAGACGTCCCAGAGGAAGAGTTCACCGCCGTGTTCCTGGCAAACTCAGCCCAAGGCAGGAGGTCAACCCAATTGTCTTGGTGATCGGAGACATAGCAACGAAGGAATTGCTCCAAGGCCTGATTGGATCGTTCTGCGGCCCCATTGGACTGAGGGTGGTAGGCCGAGGAGAAGGAGAGATGAATCCCCAACTGGGAGCAAAAGGCGCGCCAGAACCTGGACACAAACTGACTCCCCCGATCCGACACAATCTCCTTGGGCAAACCGTGCAACCGGAAGACCTCCCTGGCAAAAATCGTGGCCAACTCTTGTGCAGAGGGTAACTTCTTGAGAGGAACACAGTGGCACATTTTGGAAAACCGATCCACAATCATGAGAATGACCGTATGGCCTCGGGATGCAGGGAGGTCCACAATGAAATCCATCCCCAGGTGTGACCATGGGCGCTCCCCGGTGGCTATGGGTTGCAGAAGGCCCAACGGAAGGTGCCGAGGGGACTTACTCTGGGCACAAACGGAGCATGCCGCTACATATGCGGCGATGTCGGAACGTAGGGAAGGCCACCAGAACAGACGTGAAACAGCCCAGGACAGCTGATTCTTTCCAGGATGCCCCGCGGTCTTGGAGTTATGGTAGGTTCGCAACAACCGAGTGCGCAACTCCTCAGGCACAAAACATCTGCCGTTGGGTCTCCCAGAGGGAGCACCAGATTGAGCCGCCAAAATCTGCTCACCCAGGGGAGAGGTCAGGCTGGTGCGAATGGCGGCCAGGATCTGATTCGGAGGTATGACCGAAGTCGGAATCGACTCCTCCCTGGACAGCTCGGAGTACTGCCGTGATAAGGCATCCGCCCTGATGTTCTTGGAACCGGGTAGGTAGGAGACCACGTAATTAAAACGTGACAAGAACAGAGCCCATCTGGCCTGACGTGGTGTCAATCTCTTGGCCTCAGAAAGGTAGGTCAGATTCTTATGGTCCGTCAGGATGAGAACCGGAACCACCGAACCCTCGAGCAAGTGCCTCCATTCTTTAAGGGCCTGCACGATGGCCAATAACTCCCTGTCACCAATCTGATAGTTGCACTCCGCGGAAGACAGTTTCCGGGAGTAAAACCCACAAGAAAGCAGAGGACCCTCTGGTGTTCTACGCTGAGACAGAAGGGCGCCTACTCCCGTCTCAGACGCGTCCACCTCGAGGACAAAGGGCAACCCAGGGTTGGGATGCGACAGAATCGGAGCCGACACAAAGGCGGACTTTAGGGCCTCAAAAGCTCGGATGGCCTCGAGCGGCCAGACCTGGGAATTACTGCCCTTCCTGGTCAGATCCGTGAGAGGCTTGGCCAGCATGGAAAAGTCCCTGATGAACTTCCGATAATAATTGGCGAAGCCCAAAAAGCGCTGCAGGGAACGAAGACCACTGGGCTGGGGCCACTGTAAGACAGCCGAAACCTTCTCAGGATCCATGGAGAACCCCTCAGCGGAAATGATGTAACCTAAGAAGGTTACCTGGGATCGGTGAAATTCGCATTTCTCAAGCTTACCGAACAGCTTGTTCTCTCGTAACCGTTGCAACACTCGTCTGACATCCAGAATGTGGGCCTCCATGGATTCAGAATATACCAAGATGTCATCCAAATAGACCACCACACACTGCTGCAACAGGTCACGGAAAACATCGTTGATGAATTCCTGAAAGACTGCGGGCGCATTGCACAACCCAAAGGGCATAACCAAGGATTCATAATGACCGGTCCTGGTGTTAAACGCGGTCTTCCACTCATCGCCCGCCTTGATCCTTACCAGGTTATATGCCGCCCTCAGGTCGAGTTTGGTAAAGATTGTGGCCCCTTTAAGGCGATCGAACAGCTCGGAAATCAAGGGTATCGGGTAAGCGTTCTTGATCGTGATGTGATTGAGACCCCTGTAATCGATGCAAGGCCTCAACTCACCGCCCTTCTTTTTCACAAAGAAAAATCCAGCCCCTGCCGGGGACGAAGATTTGCGAATGTGTCCGCATGAAAGCGCCTCCCTCACGTACTCCTCCATGGCCTCATTCTCCGCTACCGACAGTGGATAGACTTTGCCACGAGGAGGAACGGCACCAGATTGTAACTCTATGGCACAATCGTATGGGCGGTGCGGAGGTAGGGCAACCGCGCGCACCTTATCGAATACATCCCGGTACTCCTCGTATTCAGGAGGCAACAGAGAGTCCGAGGAAGTACACAGCAACTTGACAGACCCATGGATGCAACTAGCCCCACACTGCGGTGACCACGAGAGGATCTCGACCGATCTCCAATCGAAAGTCGGATTATGCTTCTGGAGCCAGGGGTACCCCAAGACCACCGAGTAGTGTGGAGACGAAATAACCTGGAGGCAGACCGACTCTCTGTGAACGGCACCAATGGCTATCCCCACTGGAAGGGTCTCATGAGTCACGTGTGGCGGCAGAAGGGGTCTGCCGTCTATCGCCTCAAGAGCCAGTGGGGAACCTCGAGCCTGCAGAGGAATGGAATTGGCGGCAGCGAACACACTATCAATGAACAAACCACCAGCACCAGAGTCCACCAACGCCTGGGTCGTCACCGAGCCCCCGACCCAGGAGAGGACAACAGTGATCAGTGGTTTGTCAACACGGGAAACCGGGGACGAGGAGACTCCACCCAAGATCTGCCCCCGACAGGATCTCAGGTACGAGCGTTCTCCCGGACGGTTCGGACATGCCAACCGAAAATGCCCACCGAGACCACAGTACATGCATCGGCCCTCGCGTCTCCGGAGTGCCCTCTCCCCCTCGGACAGGCGAGCAAACCCCTCCTGCATGGGTTCACCCCCAGACAAGTCATCCCCAGGAGGCGTGGGAGGAGAGGGAGGCACGGGTGGGACAGCAAACGTAGGCACCAATCTGTTAGAAGACCTCCGCATGTTCTCCTTAAAGGAAGGTCTCTCCCTGAGTCTGGTGTCAATCAAAATCAGGAAAGAAATAAGAGACTCGAGCTCAACTGGTAGGTCCTTAGCTGCAACCTCATCCTTCAAGGCATCCGAGAGACCATGAGAGAAAGCAGCGACCAGAGCCTCATTATTCCAGCCCACCTCTGCTGCCAGGGTACGAAACTCAATGGCGTATTCAGCTACGGATCGTGAACCCTGTCTGATGGACATAAGGAGCTTCGCAGCAGAGGCAGCACGAGCCGGCACATCGAATACCTTCCGAAGAGAAGCAACAAAACCGGAAAACTCGGCAACCACCGGATTGTTGTTCTCCCATAAAGGGCTGGCCCAGGCCAAGGCCTTGTCCGAGAGCAGCGAGATCAAGAAGCCCACCTTTGATCTCTCAGTAGGAAAGGCATGTGGCAGCAACTCGAAATAAATGCCCACCTGGTTAAGGAAACCTCGGCACTGAGTTGGCTCTCCCCCAAAGCGCCGTGGAAGAGGGGCAGAACCGGTCATACCCCGAAACACCGCAGGCGCAACAACAGGTGTCGGGGTAGACTCTGGCGCAACAACCGGAGCGGCAGTAGGAGCGAGCCCAGGAGCGACAACCGACCCATCGGCAACGGGAGCGAAATGAGCCGTGCGTTCAAGCAGGTTTTGCAACGCCACAGCGAACCGACCCAACAGGTGATCCTGCTGATCAAGTCTGGCAACCAGCGTGGGTAGCGAGGATGGCCCTGTACCGTCAGAATTCATGGCTTGGTCCTAATGTCACGGAACCATGAACCAGACGTACAACAAGAGATAAGAGAAAATAAGAAGGCTTTATTGAAAATAAAGCTGTAAAGCAAAAGTCCAAAACGGATGGTGAAACCGAGCAGAGTCTTTGCGAAGCCAGAGGTCAGGAACCAGAGGGGTAGTCAGACGAAGCCAGGATCAGGAACCAGCAGGGTAGTCAGACGAAGCCAGGATCAGGAACCAGCAGGGTAGTCAGACGAAGCCAGGATCAGGAACCAGCAGGGTAGTCAGACGAAGCCAGGATCAGGAACCAGAAGCAGCAGCAGTCTTAGAAGCATGTGAACACAAGAGGACCAAGCAAGGAACTGAAGCCACAGACCTCCTATATATATGAGCTAGGCATCCAGCTCCTCCCAGTGGGAAGGAGGAGCCGCAGGGTGGAAGGCTACAAGAAACCAAGAAACCAAGATGGCCGCCAGCACATGTCAAACGAAGGAGAACAGCAAGAAGGTAAGACCATGACAGCTGTGCTATAGTGTTAATGTACAAGTTGAGTTCTCTCTTCTCATATAGGAGCTGTCTGGGCTGTGCTGTAGTGTTAATGTAGCAGCTGAGCTCTATCTTCTCATACAGGAGCTGTATGGGCTGTGCTATAGTATTAATGCAGCAGCTGAGCTTTCTCTTCTCATACAGTAGCTGTCTGGGAAGTGCTATAGTGTTAATGTAGCAGCTGAGCTCTCTCTTCTCATACAGGAGCTGTCTGGGAAGTGCTATAGTGTTAATGTAGCAGCTGAGCTCTCTCTTCTCATACAGGAGCTGTATGGGCTGTGCTATAGTGTTACTGCAGCAGCTGAGCTCTCTCTTCTCATACAGGAGCTGTCTGGGCTGTACTGTACGGTTAATGCAGCAGCTGAGCTCTCTCTTCTCATACAGGAGCTGTCTAGGCTGTGCTATAGTGTTAATGCAGCAGCTGAGCTCTCTCTTCTCATACAGGAGCTGTCTGGGCTGTGCTGTAGGTTTAATGTAGCAGCTGAGCTCTCTCTTCTCATACAGGGGCTGTCTAGGCTGTGCTATAGTGTTAATGTAGCAGCTGAGCTCTCCCTTCTCATACAGGAGCTGTCTGGGCTGTGCTATAGTGTTAATGTAGCAGCTGAGCTTTCTTTTCTTATACAGGAGCTGTCTGGGCTTTGCTGTAGGGTTATTGTAGCAGCTGAGCTCTCTCTTCTCATACAGGGGCTGTCTAGTCTGTGCTGTAGTGTTAATGTACCAGCTGAGCTCTCTCTTCTCATACAGGAGCTGTCTGGGCTGTGCTATAGTGTTAATTTAGCAGCTGAGCTCTCTCTTCTCATACAGGATCTGTCTTGGCTGTGCTATAGTGTTAATGCAGCAGCTGAGCTCTCTCTTCTCATACAGCAGCTGTCTGGGCTGTGCTATAGTGTTAATGTAGCAGCTAAGCTCTCTCTTCTCATACAGGAGCTGTCTGGGCTGTGCTGTAGTGTTAATGGAGCAGCTGAGCTCTCTCTTCTCATACAGGAGCTGTCTGGACTGTGCTGTAGTGTTAATGTAGCAGCTGAGCTCTCTCTTCTCATACAGGATCTGTCTTGGCTGTGCTATAGTGTTAATGCAGCAGCTGAGCTCTCTCTTCTCATACAGGAGCTGTCTGGACTGTGCTATAGTGTTAATGCAGCAGCTGAGCTCTCTCTTCTCATTTAGGAGCTGTCTGGGCTGTGCTATAGTGTTAATGTAGCAGCTGAGCTTTCTCTTCTCATACAGGAGCTTTCTAGTCTGTGCTATAGTGTTACTGCAGCAGCTGAGCTCTCTCTTCTTATACAGGAGCTGTCTGGGCTGTACTGTACGGTTAATGCAGCAGCTGAGCTTTCTCTTCTCATACAGGAGCTGTCTAGGCTGTGCTGTAGTGTTAATGCAGCAGCTGAGCTCTCTCTCCTCATACAGGAGCTGTCTGAGCTGTGCTATAGTGTTACTGCAGCAGCTGAGCTCTCTCTTCTCATACAGGAGCTGTCTAGGCTGTGCTATAGTGTTAATGCAGCAGCTGAGCTTTCCCTTCTCATACAGGAGCTGTCTGGGCTGTGCTATAGTGTTAATGTAGCAGCTGAGTTCTTTCTTCTCATACAGGATCTGTCTTGGCTGTGCTATAGTGTTAATGCAGCAGCTGAGCTCTCTCTTCTCATACAGGAGCTGTCTGGACTGTGCTATAGTGTTAATGTAGCAGCTGAGTTCTTTCTTCTCATACAGGATCTGTTTTGGCTGTGCTATAGTGTTAATGCAGCAGCTGAGCTCTCTCTTCTCATACAGGAGCTGTCTGGGCTGTACTGTAGGGGTAATGCAGCAGATGAGCTCTCTATTCTACAGGAGCTGTCTAGGCTGTGCTGTAGTGTTAATGCAGCAGCTGAGCTCTCTCTTCTCATACAGGAGCTGTCTGGACTGTGCTATAGTGTTAATGTAGCAGCTGAGCTCTCTCGTCTCATACAGGAGCTGTCTGGGCTGTGCTGTAGTGTTAATGCAGCAGCTGAGCTTTCTCTTCTCATACAGGAGCTGTCTGGGCTGTGCTGTAGGGTTAATTCTGCAGCTGAGCTTTCTCTTATCATACAGGAGCTGCCTGGGCTGTACTGTACGGTTAATGCAGCAGATGAGCTCTCTCTTCTCATACAGGAGCAGTCTGGGCTGTACTGTAGGGGTAATGCAGCAGCTGAGCTTTCTCTCCTCATACAGGAGCTGTCTGGGCTGTGCTATAGTGTTACTACAGCAGCTGAGCTCTCTCTTCTCATACAGGAGCTGTCTAGGCTGTGCTATAGTGTTAATGCAGCAGCTGAGCTTTCCCTTCTCATACAGGAGCTGTCTGTGCTGTGCTGTAGGTTTAATGTAGCAGCTGAGCTCTCTCTTCTTATACAGGGGCTGTCTGGGCTGTGCTATAGTGTTAATGTAGAAGCTGAGCTTTCTCTTTTCATACAGGAGCTGTCTGGGCTTTGCTGTAGGGATATTGTAGCAGCTGAGCTCTCTCTTCTCATACAGGGGCTGTCTAGTCTGTGCTGTAGTGTTAATGTACCAGCTAAGCTCTCCTTTCTCATACTGGAGCTGTCTGGGCTGTGCTATAGTGTTAATGTAGAAGTTGAGTTCTCTCTTCTCATACAGGAGCTGTCTGGGCTGTGCTATAGTGTTAATGTACCAGCTGAGCTCTCTCTTCTCATACAGGAGCTGTCTGGGCTGTGCTATAGTGTTAATGTAGCAGCTGAGCTCTATCTTCTCATACAGGAGCTGTCTGGGCTGTGCTGTAGTGTTAATGTAGCAGCTGAGCTCTCTCTTCTCATACAGGAGCTGTCTTGGCTGTGCTATAGTGTTAATGCAGCAGCTGAGCTCTCTCTTCTCATACAGGAGCTGTCTGGGCTGTACTGTAGGGGTAATGCAGCAGATGAGCTCCCTCTTCTACATGAGCTGCCTAGGCTGTGCTGTAGTGTTAATGCAGCAGCTGAGCTCTCTCTTCTCATACAGGAGCTGTCTGGACTGTGCTATAGTGTTAATGTAGCAACTGAGCTCTCTCGTCTCATACAGGAGCTGTCTGGGCTGTGTTGTAGTGTTAATGTAGCAGCTGAGCTCTCTCTTCTCATACAGGGGCTGTCTAGGCTGTGCTGTAGTGTTAATGCAGCAGCTGAGCTCTCTCTTCTAATACAGGAGCTGTCTGGACTGTGCTATAGTGTTAATGTAGCAGCTGAGCTTTCTCTTCTCATATAGGAGCTGTCTGGGCTGTGCTGTAGGGTTAATGTAGCAGCTGAGCTCTCTCTTCTCATACAGGAGCTGTCTGGACTGTGCTATAGTGTTAATGCAGCAGCTGAGCTCTCTCTTCTCATACAGCAGCTCTCTGGGCTGTGCTGTAGGGTTAATGCAGCAGCTGAGCTCTCTCTTCTCATACAGGAGCTGTATGGGCTGTGCTATAGTGTTAATGTAGCAGCTGAGCTTTCTCTTCTCATACAGGAGCTGTCTGGGCTGTGCTGTAGGGTTAATGCAGCAGCTGAGCTCTCTCTTCTCATACAGGAGCTGTCTGGATTGTGCTATAGTGTTAATGTAGCAGCTGAGCTCTCTCTTCTCATACAGGAGCTGTCTGGGCTGTGCTATAGTGTTAATGCAGCAGCTGAGCTCTCTCTTCTCATACAGGAGCTGTCTAGGCTGTGCTATAGTGTTAATGTAGCAGCTGAGCTCTCCCTTCTCATACAGGAGCTGTCTGGGCTGTGCTATAGTGTTAATGTAGCAGCTGAGCTTTCTTTTCTTATACAGGAGCTGTCTGGGCTTTGCTGTAGGGTTATTGTAGCAGCTGAGCTCTCTCTTCTCATACAGGGGCTGTCTAGTCTGTGCTGTAGTGTTAATGTACCAGCTGAGCTCTCTCTTCTCATACAGGAGCTGTCTGGGCTGTGCTATAGTGTTAATTTAGCAGCTGAGCTCTCTCTTCTCATACAGGATCTGTCTTGGCTGTGCTATAGTGTTAATGCAGCAGCTGAGCTCTCTCTTCTCATACAGCAGCTGTCTGGGCTGTGCTATAGTGTTAATGTAGCAGCTAAGCTCTCTCTTCTCATACAGGAGCTGTCTGGGCTGTGCTGTAGTGTTAATGGAGCAGCTGAGCTCTCTCTTCTCATACAGGAGCTGTCTGGACTGTGCTGTAGTGTTAATGTAGCAGCTGAGCTCTCTCTTCTCATACAGGATCTGTCTTGGCTGTGCTATAGTGTTAATGCAGCAGCTGAGCTCTCTCTTCTCATACAGGAGCTGTCTGGACTGTGCTATAGTGTTAATGCAGCAGCTGAGCTCTCTCTTCTCATTTAGGAGCTGTCTGGGCTGTGCTATAGTGTTAATGTAGCAGCTGAGCTTTCTCTTCTCATACAGGAGCTTTCTAGTCTGTGCTATAGTGTTACTGCAGCAGCTGAGCTCTCTCTTCTTATACAGGAGCTGTCTGGGCTGTACTGTACGGTTAATGCAGCAGCTGAGCTTTCTCTTCTCATACAGGAGCTGTCTAGGCTGTGCTGTAGTGTTAATGCAGCAGCTGAGCTCTCTCTCCTCATACAGGAGCTGTCTGAGCTGTGCTATAGTGTTACTGCAGCAGCTGAGCTCTCTCTTCTCATACAGGAGCTGTCTAGGCTGTGCTATAGTGTTAATGCAGCAGCTGAGCTTTCCCTTCTCATACAGGAGCTGTCTGGGCTGTGCTATAGTGTTAATGTAGCAGCTGAGTTCTTTCTTCTCATACAGGATCTGTCTTGGCTGTGCTATAGTGTTAATGCAGCAGCTGAGCTCTCTCTTCTCATACAGGAGCTGTCTGGACTGTGCTATAGTGTTAATGTAGCAGCTGAGTTCTTTCTTCTCATACAGGATCTGTTTTGGCTGTGCTATAGTGTTAATGCAGCAGCTGAGCTCTCTCTTCTCATACAGGAGCTGTCTGGGCTGTACTGTAGGGGTAATGCAGCAGATGAGCTCTCTATTCTACAGGAGCTGTCTAGGCTGTGCTGTAGTGTTAATGCAGCAGCTGAGCTCTCTCTTCTCATACAGGAGCTGTCTGGACTGTGCTATAGTGTTAATGTAGCAGCTGAGCTCTCTCGTCTCATACAGGAGCTGTCTGGGCTGTGCTGTAGTGTTAATGCAGCAGCTGAGCTTTCTCTTCTCATACAGGAGCTGTCTGGGCTGTGCTGTAGGGTTAATTCTGCAGCTGAGCTTTCTCTTATCATACAGGAGCTGCCTGGGCTGTACTGTACGGTTAATGCAGCAGATGAGCTCTCTCTTCTCATACAGGAGCAGTCTGGGCTGTACTGTAGGGGTAATGCAGCAGCTGAGCTTTCTCTCCTCATACAGGAGCTGTCTGGGCTGTGCTATAGTGTTACTACAGCAGCTGAGCTCTCTCTTCTCATACAGGAGCTGTCTAGGCTGTGCTATAGTGTTAATGCAGCAGCTGAGCTTTCCCTTCTCATACAGGAGCTGTCTGTGCTGTGCTGTAGGTTTAATGTAGCAGCTGAGCTCTCTCTTCTTATACAGGGGCTGTCTGGGCTGTGCTATAGTGTTAATGTAGAAGCTGAGCTTTCTCTTTTCATACAGGAGCTGTCTGGGCTTTGCTGTAGGGATATTGTAGCAGCTGAGCTCTCTCTTCTCATACAGGGGCTGTCTAGTCTGTGCTGTAGTGTTAATGTACCAGCTAAGCTCTCCTTTCTCATACTGGAGCTGTCTGGGCTGTGCTATAGTGTTAATGTAGAAGTTGAGTTCTCTCTTCTCATACAGGAGCTGTCTGGGCTGTGCTATAGTGTTAATGTACCAGCTGAGCTCTCTCTTCTCATACAGGAGCTGTCTGGGCTGTGCTATAGTGTTAATGTAGCAGCTGAGCTCTATCTTCTCATACAGGAGCTGTCTGGGCTGTGCTGTAGTGTTAATGTAGCAGCTGAGCTCTCTCTTCTCATACAGGAGCTGTCTTGGCTGTGCTATAGTGTTAATGCAGCAGCTGAGCTCTCTCTTCTCATACAGGAGCTGTCTGGGCTGTACTGTAGGGGTAATGCAGCAGATGAGCTCCCTCTTCTACATGAGCTGCCTAGGCTGTGCTGTAGTGTTAATGCAGCAGCTGAGCTCTCTCTTCTCATACAGGAGCTGTCTGGACTGTGCTATAGTGTTAATGTAGCAACTGAGCTCTCTCGTCTCATACAGGAGCTGTCTGGGCTGTGTTGTAGTGTTAATGTAGCAGCTGAGCTCTCTCTTCTCATACAGGGGCTGTCTAGGCTGTGCTGTAGTGTTAATGCAGCAGCTGAGCTCTCTCTTCTAATACAGGAGCTGTCTGGACTGTGCTATAGTGTTAATGTAGCAGCTGAGCTTTCTCTTCTCATATAGGAGCTGTCTGGGCTGTGCTGTAGGGTTAATGTAGCAGCTGAGCTCTCTCTTCTCATACAGGAGCTGTCTGGACTGTGCTATAGTGTTAATGCAGCAGCTGAGCTCTCTCTTCTCATACAGCAGCTCTCTGGGCTGTGCTGTAGGGTTAATGCAGCAGCTGAGCTCTCTCTTCTCATACAGGAGCTGTATGGGCTGTGCTATAGTGTTAATGTAGCAGCTGAGCTTTCTCTTCTCATACAGGAGCTGTCTGGGCTGTGCTGTAGGGTTAATGCAGCAGCTGAGCTCTCTCTTCTCATACAGGAGCTGTCTGGATTGTGCTATAGTGTTAATGTAGCAGCTGAGCTCTCTCTTCTCATACAGGAGCTGTCTGGGCTGTGCTATAGTGTTAATGCAGCAGCTGAGCTCTCTCTTCTCATACAGGAGCTGTCTGGGCTGTGCTGTAGGGTTAATGTAGCAGCTGAGCTCTCTCTTCTCATACAGGAGCTGTCTGGACTGTGCTATAGTGTTAATGCAGCAGCTGAGCTCTCTCTTCTCATACAGCAGCTGTCTGGGCTGTGCTATAGAGTTAATGCAGCAGCTGAGCTCTCTCTTCTCATACAGCAGCTGTCTGGGCTGTGCTGTAGGGTTAATGCAGCAGCTGAGCTCTCTCTTCTCATACAGGAGCTGTCTGGGCTGTGCTATAGTGTTAAAGGGTTTCTATCACTTCGTATGACATAATTAGCTCTCAGACACTAGCGATCCGCTAGTGTCTGCTCTGGCCAACCATCCTAATATAACAGCTTTTGTGGCAGCCGTTTTGCTAAAAAAAAAACTTTTATAAATATGCTAATGAGCCTCTAGGTGCTATGTGGGCGTCATTAGCACCTAGAGGCTCCGTCTACCTTCATACACAGCCACCGCCCAGCGCGTCCCTCCAGCCCGCCCATCTCCTGCTGAATGCGATCCTCCGTGTGACGCAACGGACGAATTCTCGCGCATGCGCCATGCGCGGCTGTATTCGGCGCATGCGCAGTGAATGTCTGACCACTTCCTTGCTCAGACATCTCCACTGCGCCTGCGCCGATGACGTCATAGTGCTCCAAGGAACAGGCGCAGTGGAGATGTCTGAGCAGGGAAGCGGTCAGACATTCACTGCGCATGCGCCGAATACAGCCGCGCACGGCGCATGCGCGAGAATTTGTCCGTTGCGTCACACGGAGGATCGCATTCAGCAGGAGATGGGCGGGCTGGAGGGACGCGCTGGGCGGTGGCTGTGTATGAAGGTAGACGGAGCCTCTAGGTGCTAATGACGCCCCCATAGCACCTAGAGGCTCATTAGCATATTTATAAAAGTTATTTTTTTAGCAAAACGGCTGCCCCAAAAGCTCTTATATTAGGATGGTTGGCCAGAGCAGACACTAGCGGATCGCTAGTGTCTGAGAGCTAATTATGGCATACGAAGTGATTGAAACCCTTTAATGTAGCAGCTGAGCTCTCTCTTCTCATACAGGAGCTGTCTGGGCTGTGCTGTAGTGTTAATGTAGCAGCTGAGCTCTCTCTTCTCATACAGGAGCTGTCTGGGCTGTGCTATAGTGTTAATGTAGCAGCTGAGCTTTCTCTTCTCATACAGGAGCTGTCTAGTCTGTGCTATAGTGTTAATGTAGCAGCTGAGCTCTCTCTTCTCATACAGGAGCTGTCTGGGCTGTGCTATAGTGTTAATGTAGCAGCTGAGCTCTCTGTTCTCATACAGGAGCTGTCTGGGCTTTGCTGTAGGGTTATTGTAGCAGCTGAGCTCTCTCTTCTCATACAGGAGCTGTCTGGGCTGTGCTGTAGGGTTAATGCAGCAGCTGAGCTTTCTCTTCTCATACAGGAGCTGTCTGGGCTGTGCTGTAGTGTTAATGCTGCAGCGGAGCTCTCTCTTCTCATACAGGAGCTGTCTGGACTGTGCTGTAGTGTTAATGTAGCAGCTGAGCTCTCTCTTCTCATACAGGAGCTGTCTGGGCTGTGCTGTAGGGTTAATGTAGCAGCTGAGCTTTCTCTTCTCATAAAGGAGCTGTCTGGGCTGTGCTGTAGTGTTAATGCAGCAGCGGAGCTCTCTCTTCTCATACAGGAGCTGTCTGGACTGTGCTGTAGTGTTAATGGAGCAGCTGAGCTCTCTCTTCTCATACAGGAGCTGTCTGGGCTGTGCTGTAGGGTTAATGGAGCAGCTGAGCTCTCTCTTCTCATACAGGAGCTGTCTGGGCTGTGCTGTAGGGTTAATGGAGCAGCTGAGCTCTCTCTTCTCATAAAGAAGCTGTCTGGGCTGTGCTGTAGTGTTAATGGAGCAGCTGAGCTCTCTCTTCTCATACAGGAGCTGTCTGGGCTGTGCTGTAGGGTTAATTCTGCAGCTGAGCTCTCTCTTCTCATACAGGAACTGTCTGGACTGTGCTGTAGTGTTAATGCAGCAGCGGAGCTCTCTCTTCTCATACAGGAGCTGTATGGGCTGTGCTATAGTGTTAATGTAGCAGCTGAGCTCTCTCTTCTCATACAGGAGCTGTCTGGACTGTGCGAGTTAGTGCAGCAGCTGATCTTTCTTTTCTTATACAGGAGCAGTAACAGGCGTCTCATAGGAGACTGTGTACACAACATGCGGTAACTGGCGGTTCACAAGAGACTGTGTACACAGTCTGCGGTTACGGGTGGCTCAGATGAGGAGTCTGTGTACACAGCATGCGGTAACAGGCGGTTTAGATGAGGAGACTGTGTACACAGCCTGCAGTAACGGATGGCTTATAGGAGACTGTGTACACAGCCTGTGGTAATAGACGGCTCAGATGAGGACACTGTGTACACAGCCTGCGGTAACGATCGGCTCATAGGAGACTGTGTACACAGCCTGCGGTAATAGACGGCTCAGATGAGGACACTGTGTAGACAGCCTGCGGAAACAGATGGCTCAGATCAGGAAACTGTGTACACAGCCTACGGTAACGGGCGGTTTAGATGAGACTGTGTACACGGCCTATGGTAATGGGTGGCTTAGATGAGGACACTGTGTACACAGCCTGCAGTAACGGGTGGCTCATAGGACACTGTGTACACAGCCTGCAGTAACGGGTGGCTCATAGGACACTGTGTACACAGCCTGAAATAGAACCAATGATAAACTCCGAAAAGAGAAAAATAAAATGGTTGTCAGAAAATGTCTCCACTGACCAGCAGGTGATTGTCAGGAAAGAACACTTCTGTATGAGGACGAGCGATGGCATTAGTGATCACTGCTCCCCATACTGTGGAGGAGATCGCTGCATGTAAATGTATCTCCTCCACTGACGAGCAGGTGATTGTCAGAAAGGAACGCTTCTGTATGGGGACAAGCGATGGCATTAGTGATCACTGCTCCTTATACTGTGGAGGAGATCACTGCATGTAAATGTGTCTCCTCCACTGACGAGCAGGTGATTGTCAGAAAGGAACGCTTCTGTATGGGGACAAGCGATGGCATTAGTGATCACTGCTCCTTATACTGTGGAGGAGATCACTGCATGTAAATGTGTCTCCTCCACTGACGAGTAGGAGATTTTCAGGAAGGAACGCTTCTGTATGGGGACGAGCGATGGCATTAGTGATCACTGCTCCCTTTACGGTGGAGGAGATCGCTGAATGTAAATGTGTCTCCTCCACTGACGAGCAGGAGATTGTCAGGAAGGAACGCTTCTGTATGGGGACGAGCGATGGCATTAGTGATCACTGCTCCCTATACTTTGGAGGAGATCACTGCATGTAAATGTGTCTCCTCCACTGACGAGCAGGAGATTTTCAGGGAGGAACACTTCTGTATGCGGACGAGCGATGGCATTAGTGATCACTGCTCCTTTTACTGTGGAGGAGATCACTGCATGTAAATGTGTTTTCTCCACTGACGAGCAGACGATTTTCAGGAAGGAACACTTCTGTATGGGGACGAGCGATGGCATTAGTGATCACTGCTCCCTGTACTGTGGAGGAGACCGCTGCATGTAAATGTGTCTCCTCCACTGACGAGCAGGAGATTTTCACGGAGGAACACTTCTGTATGGGGACGAGCGATGGCATTAGTGATCACTGCTCCCCATACTGTGGAGGAGATCTCTGCATGTAATAGCAGCAGTGTCCTCCGCTAGGGAGCAGGTGATTGCCTAGGTCACTTATTACACTTTATTGTCCGTACAAAGCCCGGCTCCCTCCTCACGTTCTGGTCCGTGGAGGTGGAGTCTGTACTGCATGTGGTCTGAATAAGCAAATGACAGTCTGTCATCACAGTGGCTCCTTCTCCTGGAATAGACAGAGGTTTAAATACACTTTAAACATGGGGCCCCTTCATTTTGTGAAATGGCAGGGCCCATACTGCATTAGCAGTAGTGCTGCCCAGATGTGAGAGTGCCCAGGAGAATGAACCAGCTGGCGCCCCCTTCAGGTGTGCAGAGTATTGCTCCCTTAAGGCCGGTCCTGACCCCAGCTATCCCATAAAAGCGCAGTCCCAGCGATTTGCAACACCGCGGCCACTGGCAGATCGTGGTGCATCAGGTTACAATTAACCGCCTACTGCCATGACGCATAAAAGTCCTGCTGCGGTAGGCAAGTGGTTAAAATAACATCAGCCAGTAGATTTTACATATTAAGTGGGCTGCACAGAAAAAGAGCGCTGTCTCTTAAAAAGCTGATGTGCACTGCAGCTCGTTATGTGAACGAACACTCCTGTCACGAACCGGCAGGACAGGTAGTGAATCCTCTGGACCAGAGAGGCGATGGCGCGGGTTGTACTAGAGGACCGGTTCTAAGCAGTTACTGGTCTTCACCAGAGCCCGCCGCAAGGCGGGATGGATTTGCCGCGGCGGTAACTACCAGGTCGTGTCCCCTAGTAACAACTCGACCTCTCTGGCAGCTGATAAGGCGTGGTACACAGGGAGAAGGAAAGAGCGTAGTCGGACGTAGCAGCGGTCAGGGCAGGCGGCAAAGGTTCAAAGGCGAGTGGACGGTAGCAACGGGTACGGCAACAGGTAAGGCAAACTAACATCGTAGGGAACGCTTTCTCTGAGGCACAAGGCACAAAGATCTGGCAGAAGGCTGTGGGAGGAGAAGGTATAAATGGGCAGTGCACAGGTGCAGCCTAATTAAGTCAGCACTGCCTCTCACAACCTTAACCCTTAATAACCCCTTTGGACCAGGCACCAATCACTGGTGCACTGGTCCTTTGAATCTAAGAGTCCCGGCGCACGCGCGCCCTAGAGAGCGAGGACGCACACGCCGAGACGCTGGAGTGCTGCCTGGGGGCATACGATGTGAGCGCTCCGAGGCCAGCAGGGGACCCGGAGCGCTCAGCGTAACAGTACCCCCCCCCCCCTTTGGTCTCCCTCCCTTTTTGGTACCGAAGAACTTGCGGATGAGACTGCGGTCCAGGATGTTCTCCTCCGACTCCCATGACCTCTCCTCAGGACCGCAGCCCTCCCAGTCGACCAAAAAAAATCTTTTCCCCCGGGAGATCTTGGTCGCCAAGATCTCCTTGACAGAGAATATATTGGAGGTACCGGCGACAGGGGTGGGAGAAACAAGCTTGGGAGAAAAACAGTTAAAGACAGCAGGTTTAAGAAGGGAGACATGGAAGGAGTTATGGATTCGGAGGGAGGGAGGAAGATGGAGCTGATTAGAAACTTGATTGATACGACTCTTGATTTTATGGGGTCCCAAGAAACGAGGGCCCAACTTGTAACTTGGGACCCTAAATCGGATGTACCTAGAGGAGAGCCACACCTTGTCACCCGGACGAAATTCCGGTGGAGATCTGCGTCTCTTGTCAGCTTGAACCTTCATACGGGCGGAAGCCCTGAGGAGAGCAGCGTGGGTTTCTCGCCAGATGGAGGAAAAATCCTGTACAAGACTGTCAACGGCTGGTACAGAAGAAGGAGTGGGAGACTGCGGCAGAGGTGGAAGAGGATGACGGCCAAAAACTACAAGGAAAGGAGACTTGTTAGAGGCAGAGGATTGTTTGTAGTTGTAGGAGAACTCCGCCCAGGGAAGTAGATCAGCCCAGTCGTCATGGCGTGAGGATACAAAGTGACGCAGATAGTCACCCAAAATCTGGTTCACCCGTTCTACTTGGCCGTTAGACTGAGGATGGTACGAAGAAGAAAAGTCCAATTTGATCCCGAGCTGAGCACATAGAGCCCTCCAGAATTTGGAGACGAATTGTACCCCACGATCCGAGACAATATGTTTGGGAAGGCCATGAGACGGAAGATGTGTTGGAAAAATTGTTTGGCCAACATGGGTGCAGAGGGTAGACCGGGCAGGGGTACAAAGTGAGCCATCTTGGAGAAGCGATCCACCACGACCCAAATAACGGACTTGCCATGGGAGGAGGGAAGATCTGTAATAAAGTCCATGGCGATGTGAGACCAGGGAACTTCAGGAACAGGTAGAGGCAAGAGAAGACCCGCTGGTTTCTGGCGAGGCGATTTATCCCGGGCGCAAATCGTACAGGCCTGGACGAAGTCCGAGACATCTTTCTCCAGAGAAGACCACCAGTACCCCTGGATGACCGGCAAAAGGGGATGCGTGGCCCCACTTGAGAATTTGCAGCCGCTGACGTGGAAGTACGTAGGATTTGCCAGGAGGAAGAAGGCGCAGGTCCACGGGAGCGACTGTAATAAGGCGTTCTGGAGGGGTTCTATCGAGGTGTTAACTCGTCGCCCACCACATCAGAGGAGCGAGACAGCGCATCTGCCCTAATGTTCTTACAAGCCGGACGGAAATGGATCTCAAAGTTAAAGCGGGCGAAGAACAGAGACCAACGATCCTGACGGGGATTTAATCTCTGAGCAGACTGGAGATAAGCCAGGTTCTTGTGGTCCGTGAAGATGTACACAGGATGTGTGGCGCCCTCGAGTAAATGTCTCCATTCCTCCAGTGCCAATTTAATAGCCAGCAGTTCCCTGTCCCCGATGGAGTAATTTCTCTCTGCAGAAGAGAATGTTTTAGAAAAGAAGCCACAAGTTGAAGTCTTTCCCCGGGAAGACTTGTGGGTGAGGACAGCTCCGGCTCCCACCGAGGAGGCATCCACTTCAAGAGAGAAGGGCTTGGTGGAATCTGGTCTAGAGAGAACGGGTGCAGAGGCAAAGGCGGATTTCAGGGACTGGAAGGCTTCCTCGGCTTGGGAAGGCCAGGATTTGGGGTTAGCTCCTTTTCTAGTGAGGGCCACGATAGGAGCTACCAGAGTGGAATAGTGAGGGATGAATTGCCTGTAGTAATTCGCAAAGCCCAGAAATCTTTGTATGGCTCGGAGACCAGAGGGACGTGGCCAGTCCAGAACCGCCGAGAGTTTGGCTGGGTCCATTTGAAGTCCTTGGGCTGAGATAATGTAACCCAGGAAAGGCAGGGAGGTCCGTTCAAAAATACATTTTTCAAGTTTAGCGTACAGGCGATTTCTCCTAAGACGAGTAAGAACTTGTTGCACTTGGACCCGGTGTAGATCCAAATTGGAGGAAAAGATGAGGATATCATCCAGGTATACGACCACGCAGGTGTAAAGTAAGTCCCTGAAAATATCATTGACGAATTCCTGGAAGACAGCAGGTGAGTTGCAGAGGCCTAAGGGCATCACCAAATACTCGAAATGGCCGTCCCTTGTGTTAAAGGCGGTCTTCCATTCGTCTCCATCACGGATACGGATCAGATTATAGGCCCCTCGAAGGTCCAATTTAGTGAAGATCTTAGCCCCTCTGAGACGATCAAATAGCTCAGAGATTAGAGGCAGAGGGTAACGGTTCTTGATGGTAATTTTATTAAGACCCCTGTAGTCAATGCAGGGGCGGAGGGAGCCGTCTTTTTTAGTCACGAAGAAAAAACCGGCCCCAGCAGGATAAGAAGATTTTCTTATGAATCCTCTCTGTAGGTTCTCACGTATATAGTCGGACATGGCAAGAGTCTCAGGAGGTGAGAGAGGATAAATTCTGCCCCGAGGTGGAGTAGAACCGAGTATCAGATCGATCGGGCAATCATAGGATCGGTGAGGAGGAAGAACCTCAGCTTGTTTCTTGCAGAAGACATCCGTGAAGGAATGGTATGGCTTGGGCAGCCCAGAAGGCGGAGAAACTTGCGGGTTCTGTTTGATCAGAGCAGGCTTGAGACAGCGGTCCGAACAGGAGGAGCCCCAACGCAGGATCTCACCGGTGGACCAATTCAGGACAGGGCTATGACGTTGAAGCCACGGCAGACCCAGGAGGAACAGAAGGGAAGGACAAAGAATTCTAAAGTCTCGGTATGAAATATTCCGATGTCCATCTGCAGAGGCTGGGTACGGAACTGCACGGTGGCTGAGAGTCTCTCACCGTTAACAGTAGAAATGAAAAACGGCTTGGGTAGATGGATTACTGGAATATGGTACTTGTCAACCAAGGAGGCGTGAATGAAGTTGCCAGCTGAACCGGAATCCAAGAAGGTGGCTGCGGAGAAGGAGGACTTGGAAGAGATGATCAACTGCACGGGTATGATGAGACGTGGAGAGGAAGAATCCACACCTAGCAACGCCTCTCCCACGCTCACTAGGTGCGAGCGTTTCCCGAACGCGGTGGACGGAGAGGACAATCTCTAAGGAAGTGCTCGGTACTGGCACAGTACAGACACAGGTTCTCGTTTCTGCGGCGGCTTCGTTCTTGCGGAGTCAAGCGTGACCGATCCACCTGCATGGCTTCCACGGCGGAAAACCCAGTAGCGGGTTGAGGTGGATGGGGATAAACGGGAGCCAGACGAGGAAAGCGTCTAGGACGAGCTTTTTCCTTTTCAAGGAGGAGTTCCTCTTGTCTTTCGGCGAAACGTTTGTCTATCCTAGTGGCCAGCAAGATGAGGTCACTAAGAGTGGAAGGAAGCTCACGTGCAGCCAGAACGTCCTTTACTTCACTGTTAAGTCCTTTCTTGAAGGTGGCGCAAAGGGCTTCATTGTTCCAGTTCAGCTCAGAGGCCAGGGTGCGGAACTGAATGGCATAGTCACCCACGGAAGAACCTCCTTGGGTCAAATTTAGTAAGGCAGTCTCTGCGGAGGTAACCTGGGCAGGCTTCTCAAAAACATTCCGGAACTCTAGGCAGAAGCTCTGGACGGAAGCGGTGGCAGGATCTGTGCGGTCCCATAGTGGTGTAGCCCAGGCCAGGGCCTTCCCGGACAGTAAACTGAGAATAAAGGCTACCTTGGCTCGCTCAGAAGGAAACTGGTCGGACAGAAGCTCGAGGTGGAGAGAGCACTGCGACAAGAACCCACGGCACTGCTTAGGATCTCCGTCATATTTGTCTGGTAAGGACAAATGGATTCTGGAACCGGTGGTAACGGCAGGCGGAGGTGATGTAGCAGGAGCAGACAGAGGAGCTGGCTGTTGCAGAGAAGGCAGGAGCTGCTGCAACATAGCGGTCAACTGGGCCAGCTGTTGACCCTGCTGGGCCACAATGGTGGTGAGGTCCTCCAGGCTTGGCAGGGGAACATCAGCGGGATTCATGGCCGGATCTTACTGTCACGAATCGGCAGGACAGGTAGTGAATCCTCTGGACCAGAGAGGCGATGGCGCGGGTTGTACTAGAGGACCGGTTCTAAGCAGTTACTGGTCTTCACCAGAGCCCGCCGCAAGGCGGGATGGATTTGCCGCGGCGGTAACTACCAGGTCGTGTCCCCTAGTAACAACTCGACCTCTCTGGCAGCTGATAAGGCGTGGTACACAGGGAGAAGGAAAGAGTGTAGTCGGACGTAGCAGCGGTCAGAGCAGGCGGCAAAGGTTCAAAGGCAAGTGGACGGTAGCAATGGGTACGGCAACAGGTAAGGCAAACTAACATCGTAGGGAACGCTTTCTCTGAGGCACAAAGATCCGGCAGAAGGCTGTGGGAGGAGAAGGTATAAATGGGCAGTGCACAGGTGCAGCCTAATTAAGTCAGCACTGCCTCTCACAACCTTAACCCTTAATAACCCCTTTGGACCAGGCACCAATCACTGGTGCACTGGTCCTTTAAATCTAAGAGTCCCGGCGCGCGCGCGCCCTAGAGAGCGAGGACGCACACGCCGAGACGCTAGAGTGCTGCCTGGGGGCATACGCTGTGAGCGCTCCGAGGCCAGCAGGGGACCCAGAGCGCTCAGCGTAACAACTCCAGACGCACAACACTAACCGCCACATCCTGTCCCTAGTGCTACAACCTGCTTCCAGTCCCTACACTGTCCCTGTAAGACCCTATATTGGCCGTCTTGTGGGGTCATCGCTGTGGCTGAGCTCTGCTTGGGACCTTACACAGACCCAGATACACCAGTTAATATTGTTCCACCTGAGGCTGACTGCAAGGTATTTTAGGCATGCCCGCCAGGGCCCCTCCTTCCCCCCAGGGTCATGGGATTCTCCGCCTTTACCTTTCCGGCAGCCAACATGATTCGCATTTTGCCTTTCATTTAGAAATCATAATGAATGCGATTCATTTAAAAATCGATGCACTCGTCTCTACTTGTGATGCACCAATTTTCGGGGTTCCTCTCTTCGCCCATTTTGAAGACTTCTCTTTTGATTCACCAGTTCTTGGGATCTCCTTTCTCTTCTTAGCTCTCAAGGACTCCTCTTGTGCTGTACCAGTATTTGGGCTCTCCTTTCTCTTCTTAGCTCTCAAGGACTCCTCTTGTGCTGTACCAGTATTTGGGCTCTCCTTTCTCTTCTTACCTCTCCAGGACTCCTCTTGTGCTGCACCAGTTCTTGTGCTCTCCTTTCTCTTCTTACCTCTCCAGGGCTCCTCTTGTGCTGCACCAGTTCTTGGTCTCTCCTTTCTCTTCTTACCTCTCCAGAGCTCCTCTTGTGCTGCACCAGTGCTTGGGCTCTCCTTTCTCTTCTTACCTCACCAGGACTCCTCTTGTGTTGCACCAGTTCTTGTGCTCTCCTTTCTCTTCCTACCTCTCCAGGGCTCCTCTTGTGCTGCACCAGTGCTTGGGCTCTCCTTTCTCTTCTTACCTCTCAAGGGCTCCCCCTGTGCTGCACTAGTTCTTGGGCTCTCCTTTCTCTTCTTACCCCTCCAGGGCTCTGCTTGTGCTGCACCAGTGCTTGTGCTCTCCTTTCTCTTCTTACCTCTCCAGGACTCCTCTTGTGCTGCACCAGTTCTTGGGGTTCTCCTTTCTCTTCTTACCTCTCCAGGACTCCTCTTGTGTTGCACCAGTTCTTGTGCTCTCCTTTCTCTTCCTACCTCTCCAGGGCTCCTCTTGTGCTGCACCAGTGCTTGGGCTCTCCTTTCTCTTCTTACCTCTCCAGGGCTCCGCTTGTGCTGCACCAGTGCTTGGGCTCTCCTTTCTCTTCTTACCTCTCCAGGACTCCCCCTGTGCTGCACCAGTTCTTGGGGCTCTCCTTTCTCTTCTTACCTCTCCAGGGCTACGCTTGTGCTGCACCAGTGCTTGGGCTCTCCTTTCTCTTCTTACCTCTCCAGGGCTCCCCCTGTGCTGCACCAGTTCTTGGGCTCTCCTTTTGTAGTGCCCTGGAGCAGGGGTATTGTAAAGTCTGGCATTTGCCTATTTCCCCTATGAAACGTTATATTCTTCTTACATTAATTCACTTGAAAGGGTTAACATGCACTGTTTAATGCTGTGTAACTGCATAATATATGCATGTTATGATATACATCCTGTTCATTATCACTGTATTTGCAAGGCTCTATTGAAAGGGTTAATGAATACTGAGATACATTTGGGACTTTAAATGAGAAACTGGTAATTTTCCACAGCTGCCATAGGGTTTAAGGAGGCCATGTTTTGGGGGGAAAAAACAGACTTGTTTACCACCAAAACCAGACAGTCTGACCCTTTGAATGTCTGGTTTATCGCTGCTGTTATGTAGTGTTGGGCGCAAATAATCGAATCGCGAATATCGGCACTTCGAGCATTTGCGAATGTTTAGAATATAGTGATATATATTCGTATAATTTCGAATATTCTAGATTTTTTTTCATTAGTAACCTCCCTTCTTGCTTGTAAGCCAATGAGAAGGCTGCAATGTCTTTGTCTGAGCTTAGCAACATCCCTATCAACCAATAGGAAAGTTGCCTACCCCTTACTATATAAGACTCTCCCCAGCAGCTATTTTCTACAGTTTTTTAAAGTTCTGAGAGAGAGAGAGAGCAGGGACATAGCTGTGCTCTGTGCTCTCCACACTTCATTAGATAGATAGATAGCTTATATATATATATATATTGTAGGGGGTTAGCTCTTCACCGGGGGTCATTCTCACAGATACGCCTTTAGGACACCAGGTTTCAGGTCCAAACAGTGTATTTATTGCGCACACTCCAACCAATACAGGTTATCATGAAGTCGCAGCTTCACCTAACATGTGACATCCACATAAAATAATAAACACTTGCCCGGCTAGGCTCTAACTAACACAGAGTTTCCTGACTCACCTAAGTCCTTGTTCACACCCTGTGAACACAAGCGGCTTTCTCAGCCAATGTCCCCCAGCCTCCTGGCTGTACAGAGCACAGTACGCCCACTGTCTCCAGTCCAGTGTCTCAGCACGCATGGGGAATAGTGGTCTCTCAGCCCTCCTGGCTTGGACCACACAGAACCTCCAGGCCTCTGTCCACAGGCAACACACTCCCCCCCTTTCTGACACTCTGGGAGGTGCCTTATGCCAGGCTGATTACCTCCAGCTTCTCTCACCTGTGGTGGAACAGGGGTGTGGACCGCACTATCCACCCCTTCCTTGCCTCTAACCTGAGTGAGACCTGTCACTGTCTCACATATCCCCCCCCTTTGTTCAAGCCCGTGAGGGTGAACACCTGCATAACCACGGGAGGCTGGTGAGAGGGTATCGACCTGGCCTGGACGTGGGGAACAGCCACCCACCCTGCTCTTTGGCTGCTCCCAATAAGAACCGGCCCAGATTGGCTTTACAGCCACACTAAGTAACCCAGTGTCAGCGAGCACTAGCCGCCGCTGACACAGAAAATTACCGGTTCTTATTTTACCGAGGCCAGGAACCTCGGTGACACGTACCTTCCCTTTGTTCTGCCAGACCCATGCCAGCAGAGCTTGGTTTATCACCAAAACCAACATCTTGCCTAACCGAAACTGCCTAAAGGCCTCATGTGCCCATCTCATGGCCAGATACTCTTTTCTTACTCTTTCCCGAGTGATGATGATGCGCTGTCGTATATTTTGATCTCTCTCTCTTTTTAGATCCTCTGGCTCCTGTACATGCGCCTCACGTCCTTTCTTGGACTGCTGCAGCTCTTGCCTGAACTGTTCCCAGTCATGGTCATATCCCGACACTTTCTCCTTTGCTTTGCAGGGCTCCTTCAGCACAGCATGCTTGCCCCTACTCGCTTCTTTTACGTGCATCTGGGTCACTTCTTCCTTCTTTCCAACAGTAGTTACTCCAGCTACTATGGCAGTTTTAGAGACCTCTGCTTCTTTAGCGGCTTTTTCCACTTTGGCCGCGGCTCCCTTTGGCCAAGGAGAGGGCCTTGGTCTCCTTTTCCCAAGCATCAGTCTCTGTTTGGTCACGTTTTTCACCATATCGAGCCGAGATGTATTTCTCTTCAGCTAGGAGCCAGTCACACTTCTCCTGTTTCTTCGCTGGATTAGACATAACTTGCTTCTGGTGGTCCAGGTCCACTATCAGACCATCCAATCCCCGCCGAAGTCCGTTCTTGGTTTTCTCCCCCTTTTTGTATGTCACACCCTGTTTCTCCAGGCGCTGAACCACCAACTCCATGTTTTCCAGCAGTTTCTTTTCAGCTTTTTGCACAAGCTTGTGGGAAGTGCCCCGCTTTTGGGCCTCCGGTTCCAGCTGCTCCTCGCTCGGCTCTGCTGCAGCAGATGTAGGAGCATCACCATTCTCCTTCTTTGCCCTTTCTGAAATTTTCTTCAGTTGCTCTGTGAAGACAGCTGGTCCCGTCTCTAATGTTTCTAGGGAGCGTGAGGAGAGAGAGAGACCATCCTCCTGTTTGCAGTTGTACGGTCGTGTCAGGTCATCTACAACTGTCTGGATATGGGCTTCAGACCCTAGGCTGATGTCACCCGACTTAATTCCCATCTCGTCAGATAGAACTGCCTGGTCGCTACTAGTAACCACCTTTGTTTCACAGGACCTTGACATGGTAGCTTCACTCTCTGGGTTGCTACCGGTCACAGCACATACGTCACCTATACCGCTCGTATCATTATTAATTCTGACCTCTAGGGGCACCGATGAGCTAATCCCCACCTGGGACACTTCCTTAGTACCCACCAACACTGTTGAGACTGCATTTCCACCTCTGGTACGTGCGGTACACCCTCTAACCCGATCATATTTTCCTGCACCTTCAAACACTGAGCTGGAGCTGGGCTTTGCTCCACACTACTTATATGCATGTCTTCAAACCTTTTGATTACGTCATATCGCGCTTCATGAAACATAGCAGATGCAGAAAATAAAGTTTCATCATCATTTACATTTTTACCACCAGGGGGCGCTTCTCCCCTGACCACAACCTGCAACGGAAAAGTTATATCACTGTCACCACGTATTTCATATGACATCATATTTTCCTTATGCATTTCCGCACTTTTGTCACCATCGAAAAAAAAATGTCCAGTTTAACATCAGCAGGGACACCTGCCCGCATCCGACACCAATTGTAGGGGGTTAGCTCTTCACCGGGGGTCATTCTCACAGATACGCCTTTAGGACACCAGGTTTCAGGTCCAAACAGTGTATTTATTGCGCACACTCCAACCAATACAGGTTATCATGAAGTCGCAGCTTCACCTAACATGTGACATCCACATAAAATAATAAACACTTGCCCGGCTAGGCTCTAACTAACACAGAGTTTCCTGACTCACCTAAGTCCTTGTTCACTCCCTGTGAACACAAGCGGCTTTCTCAGCCAATGTCCCACAGCCTCCTGGCTGTACAGAGCACAGTACGCCCACTGTCTCCAGTCCAGTGTCTCAGCACACATGGGGAATAGTGGTCTCTCAGCCCTCCTGGCTTGGACCACACAGAACCTCCAGGCCTCTGTCCACAGGTAACACACTCCCCCCTTTCTGACACTCTGGGAGGTGCCTTATATCAGGCTGATTACCTCCAGCTTCTCTCACCTGTGGTGGAACAGGGGTGTGGACCGCACTATCCACCCCTTCCTTGCCTCTAACCTGAGTGAGACCTGTCACTGTCTCACAAGATATATAATACAGATAGTTAGTGGGAGATAGTCAGTGTAGGTTATATCCTGATATAGTGTAGCTGTTGCAGTGTGATAGGTTCTGCTGTCCACACATACATGCAGACCTGCTAAAATGTGAAGTTTCACGTATTGCACCAAAATATTCGCATCATTAGTGCCGATTAGCGCAATCGTGAATATATTTGAGCACTCTAACTGCATATAAAGCCATTTTTAATGTTCTGCCCAGACAACCATTTTATCCAGTCTCAGTAAACTTCTAGCAGCTTGGAAAATGTAGCAAAAGTGACCCACGCCTGTATTTCGCACGCATTATGCAAATATTATATTGTCAATTTTTCACAATCAAGATAATAATCTCGAATTCGTGAATATATTCGGGAAATATCACGAATTCGAATATAGCCCCTGCCGATCATCACTACTGTTATGTCTGGAAACTTGCTTTTGTCTAGAAAATCTGCTGTGTCATTGCCACTGAGTATCACTGAAGCTGTAATGTAAGTCTATGAGAGACGGAAAGTGTAACATTGTATCTGTTTGTGCTGAGCTTCTCCACTGCACCCCTCCCACTAGAAGGTTCCAGTCTAGCTAAGGCT
This sequence comes from Bufo bufo, assembly GCF_905171765.1. NCBI lineage: Eukaryota > Metazoa > Chordata > Amphibia > Anura > Bufonidae > Bufo > Bufo bufo. The sequence goes on along the minus strand of NC_053394.1, from coordinate 438,854,300 downwards.
ACTTTCACACTAGCATTAATATTTTCTGGTATTGAGATCCGTCATAGGGTCTCAATACCGGAAAAAACACGCTTCTGATTTGTCCCTATTCATCGTCAATGGGGACAAAACGTAACTGAACATAACGGAATACTCCAAAATACATACCGTTCCGTTCTCATACCGGAGAGCAAACCGCAGCATGCTGCGGTTTGCTTTCCATCCTGGGATGCGGAGCAAGACACAGTTTTAGGCTACTTTCACACTAGCGTTTTTGCTGGATCCGGCAGGGTTCAGCAAAAACGGTTCTGTTGCTGGTAATACAACCATCTGCATCTGTTATGAACGATCCGGTTGTATTATCTTTAACATACCAAAGACAGATCTGGCATGAACGCCATTGAAAGTCAATGGAGGACGAATCCATTTCTGTTGCGTCAGAGAAAACAGATCCGTCTTGATCCACAATGCAAGTCAACGGGGACGGATCTGTTTTCTCTGACGCAATAGAAAATGGATCCATCCTCCATTGACTTTCAATGGAGTTCATGCAAGATCCGTCTTGGGTATGTTAAAGATAATACAACCGGATCATTCATAATGGATGCAGATGGTTGTATTACCAGCAACAGAAGCGTTTTTGCTGAACCCTGCCGGATCCAGCAAAAACGCTAGTGTGAAAGTAGCCTAAAACTGTGTATAAGGAGAGCAATCAGAGCCCCTAGTGTGCTGCAGTTAGGGACCAGTGCTTGCAAGAGGAGACTGCCAGACTACTGAGTGACCAGAAGAAGTTGCTGAGATGGGGACGCTGAGCCACTTTACTCTCCAGGACTCCTCTTTCTTCTTTAGTCACTTTACTCTCCAGGACTCCTCTTTCTTCTTTAGTCACTTTACTCTCCAGCATTCCTCTTTCTTCTTTTGCCACTTTACTCTCTGGGACTCCTCTTTCTTCTTTTGTCACTTTACTCTCTAGGACTCCTCTTTCTTCTTTTGCCACTTTACTCTCTGGGACTCCTCTTTCTTCTTTTGCCACTTTACTCTCCGGGACTCCTCTTTCTTCTTTTGTCACTTTATTCTCCGGGACTCCTCTTTCTTCTTTTGTCACTTTACTCTCTGGGACTCCTCTTTCTTCTTTTGCCACTTTACTCTCCAGGACTCCTCTTTCTTCTTTTGCCACTTTACTCTCCAGGACTCCTCTTTCTTCTTTTGTCACTTTACTCTCCAGCATTCCTCTTTCTTCTTTTGCCACTTTACTCTCTGGGACTCCTCTTTCTTCTTTTGCCACTTTACTCTCCAGGACTCCTCTTTCTTCTTTTGCCACTTTACTCTCCAGGACTCCTCTTTCTTCTTTTGCCACTTTACTCTCTGGGACTCCTCTTTCTTCTTTTGCCACTTTACTCTCCAGGACTCCTCTTTCTTCTTTTGCCACTTTACTCTCCAGGACTCCTCTTTCTTCTTTTGCCACTTTACTCTCCAGGACTCCTCTTTCTTCTTTTGCCACTTTACTCTCCAGGACTCCTCTTTCTTCTTTTGTCACTTTACTCTCCAGCATTCCTCTTTCTTCTTTTGTCACTTTACTCTCTGGGACTCCTCTTTCTTCTTTTGCCACTTTACTCTCCAGGGCTCCTCTTTCTTCTTTTGCCACTGTACTCTCCAGGACTCATCTTTCTTCTTTTGTCACTTTACTCTTCAGGGATCTTCTTCTGTTACACCAGTTCTCTACACTTGTGTGTGTTCTTTATCTCTCATTTTCCAACCATTTTACAGAGTTTAATGTTATAATAAGCAGCTAATTGATATCATATGTGCTTGGCACTGTATCTAATACATTTACCATAAACATTTGGCACAGAAATTATAGACACTTAGGCTGGAGAAGATTTTTGACTCTGTAATTATATGTTCAAGAATAAAAAACAATAAGCAGAGATAATTAACACCAGATGGAGAATGAAGAGTCTGGAGTGAAAGACCTCATGGAAATAATCCATGTGCACCATAGTCACTGTACAGGATGGAGGGGGCTCACAGTAAATATATATATATATACCGGTATTACAAATGAGCAAACTTTTAATGTTTAGTTCTGGTTTGCCAAATAAAAATAAAAAAATGTTCAGTGCCAAAGTGGCTCGAATTGCCCTGGGAATTGGTATATGAAGCCCTCTAGTCTCCGAGGAAAACATGTTATCTCTGTTAATTTTTAAAGTGTAACTGTCATATATTTTGGGCTAGTTTATTACAGCTAGGCATGTATATCTGAGTTTGGGTACTTTTACACTAGCAGTAGGGGACTCCGGCAGGTGAACAGCCTGTCGGATCTGTCCTGCTGCTAGTTCACGTGTGCCCCCGGACTGCTGCTCCGTCCCCATTGACTATAATGGGGGCGGAGTTCCGGCGGCAGCATTGCAGCGCACGCCGAGAGGCAGCCGGACTAAAAATACTGCATGCAGTAACTCCGCCCCCATTACAGTCAATGGGGACAGAGCGGCAGTCCGGGGGCACACGTGAACTAGCGGTAGGACGGATCTGACAAGCTGTTCACCTGCCGGAGTCCCCTGCCCTGATGTGTGAAACTAGCCTTAGTCTGTCAATGATTGTTAAAAGATCTGGTATTACCCTATAATAACAGCTTTCATTAATGTCCTCTGTCCCTTTCCACTGCTCCCTTTAAAGACAGTTGCTAGGGCTTGTCTGTCTCTGGCTAAGAAGACAGGAAGACAGAGGGGCGGTCCTTCACACTGCATGACTGCATTAGGCTTCACAGTGAGGAGGCGTGTCTCTCAGTAATCCAATCTGATTGGCTGGCAGGGAGCTGCTGGCTACAGCAAGTGTGTATGGGAAGTGAGGGAAAGCAGTTTTGGCCTCAGAGAACTGGCAGAGGAGCCATCTTGAGAAGGTCCTCATATTGTAGAGGTTAAAACAGCCGTAACTAAGGGAAAAACTGAAGGAAAACAGCGGTATGTGAAGAAACTAAAGATTGCTTTATGCGTAATGCTGCTGCAGCAGTTACATATACTAAAACAGATTTTTTTTTTATGAAAACATGACGGTTACACTTTAATGATTTTTTTTTTCCTTTTTTCTCTCCCCCTCCCCCAGATCCTGAATGCTATGACATCGATAGTAAATGATGTCTGAGTGTTACAGCGTGTTTAATATCACACGGTGCTGGAAAGGGTTCTGGGGCAGATGATTTTAATTGATTCCTAGCCACAGCACTCATCCAAAAGAGGCTTTTGTTGGGTGCTCGTCCCTTTAAAAGTCCCTCGCCACGCATGGGACACAATAATACCAAAAAACATTTCCAGGCAGCGCTCCAACGTTTGTGTTTTATCTGCTTCTCTTTATTCCATTACAGTGCAGCCATAAGAGGTGCAGTGGAGCGTTCACATGCGGTGTGTTAAGGACATAGGCCACGTATCGGGTCTGTAGTCGGGTGACCCTTTCTCAAGCTACCATAGGGACAGTAATGGCACGCTCCCATCAGCCACATTTACCACGTGGTAAATTATTCAATATTCTAGGTGAAAGAAACTAAATTACAGATAAAACACGATTGTAAACACAAAACATTTTGAAAGGACATCTAATATTCAAAAATACAAGATTAAAGGGGTTCTGCAGTTTGTTTAAACTGATGATTTATCCTCTGGATAGATCATCAGCGTCTGATCGGCGGGGGTCCGACACCTGGGACCCCCGCCGATCAGCTGTTTGAGAAGGCAGCTGCGCTGGCAGTAGCGCCGTGGCCTTCTCACTGTTTACCGCAGGCCCAGTGACATCACGACTAGTATCACTGGTGTGGGCGGGGCTAAGCTCTGTTCACATGAATGGAGCTTAGCCGCGCCCAGGCCAGTGATACTAGTCGGGACTAAACAAGATGAAGTGGTCTTGGTGCCTATAGTGTCCCTTTAAAGAGCAACTTGTTACTACCTTCACCTATCTAAAATACAAAAAATGCACTTAGTGTACAATGCTTTATACCGCCTCCATCATCACATTGAAACTTGATCTGGAATTGAGAAAACAGTCTCACATATAATGATTTAAAGGGAACCTGTCATCGAGATTTTGTGTATAGAGCTGAGGACATGGGTTGCTAGATGGCCGCTAGCACATCCGCAATATCCAGTCCCCATAGCTCTGTGTGCTTTTATTGTGTAAAAAAAACGATTTGATACATATGCAAATTAACCTGAGACGAGTCCTGTCCCTGACTTCTCACCTACAGGACTCGTCTCAGGTTAATTTGCATATGTATCAAATCGTTTTTTTTACACAATAAAAGCACACAGAGCTATGGGGACTGGGTATAGCGGATGTGCTAGAGGCCATCTAGCAACCCATGTCCTCAGCTCTATACCCAAAATCCCGGTGACAGGTTCCCTTTAAACCTGATCAAACTGGGGTGCTATATCTGGAACACTTTATTACCCCCCCTGATAGAACAGTCAGCCCCATATACTGCGCAGACAGCCCCCCAATATACTGCACAGACAGCCCAATATACTGCGCAGACAGCCCCCCAATATACTGCACAGACAGCCCAATATACTGCGCAGACAGACCTCCAATATACTGCGCAGACAGCCCCCCATATACTGCGCAGACAGCCCCCCAATATACTGCACAGACAGCCCCCATATACTGCGCAGACAGACCCCCAATATACTGCACAGACAGCCCAATATACTGCGCAGACAGACCTCCAATATACTGCGCAGACAGCCCCCCATATACTGCGCAGACAGACCTCCAATATACTGCGCAGACAGCCCCCCATATACTGCGCAGACAACCCCCCAATATACTGCACAGACAGCCCCCCAATATACTGCGCAGACAGACCCCCAATATACTGCGCAGACAGCCCCCAATATACTGCACAGACAGCCCAATATACTGCGCAGACAGACCTCCAATATACTGCGCAGACAGCCCCCCATATACTGCGCAGACAGACCTCCAATATACTGCGCAGACAGCCCCCCATATACTGCGCAGACAACCCCCCAATATACTGCACAGACAGCCCCCCAATATACTGCGCAGACAGACCCCCAATATACTGCGCAGACAGCCCCCAATATACTGCGCAGACAGCCCCCCATATACTGCGCAGACAACCCCCCAATATACTGCGCAGACAGCCCCCCAATATACTGCGCAGACAGACCCCCAATATACTGCGCAGACAGCCCCCCATATACTGCGCAGACAGCCCCCCATATACTGCGCAGACAGCCCCCCAATATACTGCACAGACAGCCCAATATACTGCGCAGACAGCCCCCCAATATACTGCGCAGACAGCCCCCCATATACTGCGCAGACAGCCCCCCATATACTGCGCAGACAGCCCCCCAATATACTGCACAGACAGCCCAATATACTGCGCAGACAGACCTCCAATATACTGCGCAGACAGCCCCCCATATACTGCGCAGACAGCCCCCCAATATACTGCACAGACAGCCCAATATACTGCGCAGACAGACCTCCAATATACTGCGCAGACAGCCCCCCATATACTGCGCAGACAGCCCCCCAATATACTGCACAGACAGCCCCCATATACTGCGCAGACAGACCCCCAATATACTGCGCAGACAGACCCCCAATATACTGCGTAGATCCCCCCTCAATATACTGCGCAGACAGCCCAATATACTGCGCAGACAGACCCCCATATACTACACAGACAGCCCCCCATATACTGCACAGACAGCCCCCCATATACTGCACAGACAGCCCCCCCCATATACTGCGCAGACAGCCCCCCATATACTGCGCAGACAGCCCCCCATATACTACGCAGACAGCCCCCCATATACTGCACAGACAGCCCCCCATATACTGCACAGACAGCCCCCCATACACTGAGCAGACATCCCCCATATACTGCGCAGACAGCCCCCCATACACTGCGCAGACAGCCCCCCATATACTGCGCCGACAGCCCCCATATACTACACAGACAGCCCCCCATATATTGCACAGACAGCCCCCCATATACTGCGCAGACAGCCCCCCATATACTGCGCAGACAGCCCCCCAATATACTGCACAGACAGCCCCCATATACTGCGCAGACAGACCCCCAATATACTGCGCAGACAGCCCCCCATATACTGCGCAGACAGCCCCCCATATACTGCGCAGACAGCCCCCCAATATACTGCGCAGACAGCCCCCATATACTGCGCAGACAGCCCCCATATACTGCGTAGATCCCCCTCAATATACTGCGCAGACAGCCCCCATATACTGCGCAGACAGCCCCCAATATACTGCACAGACAGACCTCCCATATACTGCGCAGACAGCCCCCCAATATACTGCGCAGACAGCCCCCCAATATACTGCGCAGACAGCCCCCCAATATACTGCGCAGACAGCCCCCCAATATACTGCACAGACAGCCCCACAAATACTGCGCAGACAGCCCCCAATATACTGCGCAGACAGCCCCCCATATACTGCACAGACAGCCCCCCAAATACTGCGCAGACAGCCCCCCAAATACTGCGCAGACAGCCCCCCATATACTGCGCAGACAGCCCCCCAATATACTGCGCAGACAGCCCCCCCATATACTCCGCAGACAGACCCCAATATACTGCGCAGACAGCCCCCCCATATACTGCACAGACAGCCCCCCAATATACTGCACAGACAGACCTCCCATATACAGCGCAGACAGACCCCCATATACTGCGCAGACAGCCCCCCAATATACTGCGCAGACAGCCCCCCAATATACTGCGCAGACAGCCCTCCATATACTGCGCAGACAGCCCCCAATATACTGCGCAGACAGATCTCCCATATACTGCACAGACAGACCCCCATATACTGCGCAGACAGCCCCCAATATACTGCACAGACAGACCTCCCATATACTGCGCAGACAGCCCCCCAATATACTGCGCAGACAGCCCCCCAATATACTGCGCAGACAGCCCCCCAATATACTGCGCAGACAGCCCCCCAATATACTGCGCAGACAGCCCCCCATATACTGCACAGACAGCCCCCCAAATACTGCGCAGACAGCCCCCAATATACTGCGCAGACAGCCCCCCATATACTGCACAGACAGCCCCCCAAATACTGCGCAGACAGCCCCCCAAATACTGCGCAGACAGCCCCCCATATACTGCGCAGACAGCCCCCCAATATACTGCGCAGACAGCCCCCCCATATACTCCGCAGACAGACCCCAATATACTGCGCAGACAGACCTCCTATATACTGCGCAGACAGACCCCCATATACTGCGCAGACAGCCCCCCAATATACTGCGCAGACAGCCCCCCAATATACTGCGCAGACAGCCCCCCAAATACTGCGCAGACAGCCCCCCATATACTGCGCAGACAGCCCCCCATATACTGCGCAGACAGCCCCCCAATATACTGCACAGACAGCCCCCATATACTGCGCAGACAGCCCCCCATATACTGCGCAGACAGCCCCCCATACACTGCGCAGACAGCCCCCCATATACTGCGCAGACAGCCCCCCATATACTGCGCAGACAGCCCCCCATATACTGCGCAGACAGCCCCCCATATACTGCGCAGACAGCCCCCCAATATACTGCACAGACAGCCCCCAATATACTGCACAGACAGATCTCCCATATACTGCGCAGACAGACCCCCATATACTGCGCAGACAGACCCCCATATACTGCGCAGACAGACCCCCATATACTGCGCAGACAGCCCCCAATATACTGCACAGACAGCCCCCCAATATACTGCGCAGACAGCCCCCCAATATACTGCGCAGACAGCCCCCCAATATACTGCGCAGACAGCCCCCCAATATACTGCGCAGACAGCCCCCCAATATACTGCGCAGACAGCCCCCAATATACTGCACAGACAGCCCCCCAAATACTGCGCAGACAGCCCCCAATATACTGCGCAGACAGCCCCCCATATACTGCGCAGACAGCCCCCCAATATACTGCACAGACAGCCCCCCAAATACTGCACAGACAGCCCCCCAAATACTGCGCAGACAGCCCCCCAATATACTGCGCAGACAGCCCCCCCATATACTGCGCAGACAGCCCCCCATATACTGCGCAGACAGCCCCCCCATATACTGCGCAGACAGCCCCCCATATACTGCGCAGACAGCCCCCAATATACTGCGCTGACCCCACATGTCTGAGAGTGTTGGAAGCAGGGATAGACTGACCTGATAGAACAATCAGCCCCATATACTGCACAGACAGCCCCCCATATACTGCGCAGACAGCCCCCCAAATACTGCACAGACAGCCCCCCATATACTGCGCAGACAGCCCCCCAATATACTGCGCAGACAGCCCCCAATATACTGCACAGACAGCCCCCCATATACTGCGCAGACAGCCCCCCATATACTGCGCAGACAGCCCCCCATATACTGCGCAGACAGCCCCCCATATACTGCGCAGACAGCCCCCCATATACTGCGCAGACAGCCCCCCCCCATATACTGCGCAGACAGCCCCCCATATACTGCGCAGACAGCCCCCCCCCCATATACTGTGCAGACAGCCCCCCATATACTGCGCAGACAGCCCCCCATATACTGCGCAGACAGCCCCCCCCCCATATACTGTGCAGACAGCCCCCCATATACTGCGCTGACCCCACATGTCTGAGAGTGTTGGGAGCAGGGAGAGACACTGCGCGTGCGCACTGGCCCATAATTTTTCCCTACCCTGTAACACTGCTGAGGCTCAAGGCGCATGCGCTGTCTGCCGTTGTCCTGCTGAGAAGTACGGCGCAAGCGCATTGCTTCTGAACAACTCTTCTATGAAATGTCCCTACCCCTTCGTTCCGCACCTGCGCGGCACGTGCAGCTGAGAACATCATGTCCGGTGCGGCCGGAAGTGACGAGTGGAGGGAAATTTTATAGAACACCGTCTGTTATCGCGGTATAGTCTAAAGCTCACGCATGCGCGCTGATGACCTCCGGCTGGATGAAGGGCCGCTCAGTTACGAGCATGCGTGGTTCTCTCTGCAGTCCGGTTCCGTCGTCGCCATTTTTCTCGGAAGTGGTCGGTAATGGCAGAGCGGGGGCCGGACGTCTGCGGTACCGGACCGGTAAGAACTGCGTACTTATTAGTGACAGCGCGGGCTCTGCCGTAGGTCTCCTATGTGTGACTGAGGAGGTCGCACTGTGTGGAGACAGTCAGCAGGTTGGGGGCACTTACCGTCAGCGCTGCGGCTGGTGTCTGGGGATCGGTCACACTGTCGTGTCTGTGTCTTCCAGAAGCCGCATGTGCGGTATAGAGTTTGTGTAGTGTGTGTGTGTATATGTGTGTATAGTGTGTGTGTGTGTATATGTGTGTATAGTGTGTGTGTGTGTATATGTGTATAGTGTGTATATATGTGTATAGTGTGTGTGTGTGTGTATATGTGTATAGTGTGTGTGTGTATATATGTGTATAGTGTGTGTGTATATATGTGTATAGTGTGTGTGTGTGTATATGTGTATAGTGTGTGTGTGTGTATATGTGTATAGTGTGTGTGTGTGTATATGTGTATAGTGTGTGTGTGTGTATATGTGTATAGTGTGTGTGTGTGTATATGTGTATAGTGTGTGTGTGTGTATATGTGTATAGTGTGTGTGTGTGTATATGTGTATAGTGTGTGTGTGTGTATATGTGTATAGTGTGTGTGTGTGTATATGTGTATAGTGTGTGTGTGTGTATATGTGTATAGTGTGTGTGTATATATATATGTATAGTGTGTGTGTGTGTATATATATATATGTGTATAGTGTGTGTGTGTGTATATATATGTGTATATAGTGTGTGTATATGTGTATAGTGTGTGTGTGTGTATATATATATATGTGTATAGTGTGTGTGTGTGTATATATATGTGTATATAGTGTGTGTATATGTGTATAGTGTGTGTGTGTGTATATGTGTATAGTGTGTGTGTATATATATGTATAGTGTGTGTGTGTGTGTATATATATATATGTGTATATAGTGTGTGTGTGTATATGTGTATAGTGTGTGTGTGTGTATATGTGTATAGTGTGTGTGTGTGTATATGTGTATAGTGTGTGTGTGTGTGTATATATATATGTGTATAGTGTGTGTGTGTGTGTATATATATATGTGTATAGTGTGTGTGTATATATATGTGTATAGTGTGTGTGTATATATATGTGTATAGTGTGTGTATATATATATATGTGTATAGTGTGTGTGTATATATATGTGTATAGTGTGTGTGTATATATATGTGTATAGTGTGTGTGTGTGTATATATATGTGTATAGTGTGTGTGTGTGTGTGTATATATATGTGTATAGTGTGTGTATATATATGTGTATAGTGTGTGTATATATATGTGTATAGTGTGTGTATATATATGTGTATAGTGTGTGTGTGTGTATATAAATATGTGTATAGTGTGTGTGTGTATATAAATATGTGTATAGTGTGTGTATATATATGTGTATAGTGTGTGTATATATATATGTGTATAGTGTGTGTATATATATGTGTATAGTGTGTATATATATATGTGTATAGTGTGTGTGTGTATATATGTGTATAGTGTGTGTGTGTGTATATGTGTATAGTGTGTGTATATATATGTGTATAGTGTGTATATATATATATGTGTATATATATGTGTATAGTGTGTGTGTGTGTATATGTGTATAGTGTGTGTATATATATGTGTATAGTGTGTATATATATATGTGTATAGTGTGTATATATATATGTGTATAGTGTGTGTGTGTGTGTATATATATGTGTATAGTGTGTGTGTATATGTGTGTATAGTGTGTGTGTGTATATGTGTATAGTGTGTGTGTATATGTGTGTATAGTGTGTGTGTATATGTGTATAGTGTGTGTATATGTGTGTATAGTGTGTGTGTGTATATGTGTATAGTGTGTGTGTGTGTGTGTATATATATGTGTATAGTGTGTGTATATATATATATATGTGTATATGTGTGTATAGTGTGTGTGTGTATATGTGTATAGTGTGTGTGTGTGTGTATATATATTACACAAACAGTGCTCCAGACTAAAGAATACATAGTAGCCATTGGCTCCTGAACTGAAATTTGTAGTCGCCAAATTGAAACTGAATCTTAATGTTGGTATTGTGACAACGCTGCGCCCATCAGATCGCTGTAGGGTTGTTTTGATACCAAAATTTTGATTCGGTTTCAACACCATAAAAGATTATTGCGATACTCAATACCGCGCAGAAACAAAGAAAAAACCTGCGTGCATTCCGCATTTTATGAAACGTCCGCCCCATAATAGAACAGTCCTATCCTATTTTTGGGGTGACAAGGTGACTAAAACATGGCGAATCGCATGGATTTTATTTATTTCTGTTACGGCGCTCACCGCATAGGAGATATTTTTTAAATAATTTAATAGTTTGGACTTTTCGGACGCAGCGCTATGTAATATGTTTATTTATTGTTTATATATTTTATATGTAAAATTGGAAAAGGGATTTAAACGTAATATTTTAGTGTTTGTTGCCACAGCCCCTCCTCCTCCTCCTCCTCCCGTCTCTTCTTATTGGCGGCAGCGGCACAAGAGGGAGAGACCCCTTCTCCACTGCACTGCTGGGAAGAACATTCACTGTGTGCAGCATCTCCTCAGTGTTTGTCATCATTATACTGTGACGTCACTGTGTGCAGCATCTCCTCAGTGTTTGTCAGCAGTGGGCTGTGACGTCACTGTGTGCAGCATCTCCTCAGTGTTTGTCATCATTGTACTGTGACGTCACTGTGTGCAGCATCTCCTCAGTGTTTGTCATCATTGTACTGTGACGTCACTGTGTGCAGCATCTCCTCAGTGTTTGTCACTGTGTGCAGCATCTCCTCAGTGTTTATCATCATTGTGCTGTGACGTCACTGTGTGCAGCATCTCCTCAGTGTTTATCATCATTGTGCTGTGACGTCACTGTGTGCAGCATCTCCTCAGTGTTTGTCAGCAGTGGGCTGTGATGTCACTGTGTGCAGCATCTCCTCAGTGTTTGTCACTGTGTGCAGCATCTCCTCAGTGTTTATCATCATTGTACTGTGACGTCACTGTGTGCAGCATCTCCTCAGTGTTTGTCATCATTGTACTGTGACGTCACTGTGTGCAGCATCTCCTCAGTGTTTGTCAGCATTATACTGTGACGTCACTGTGTGCAGCATCTCCTCAGTGTTTATCATCATTGTACTGTGACGTCACTGTGTGCAGCATCTCCTCAGTGTTTGTCATCAGTGTGCTGTGACGTCACTGTGTGCAGCATCTCCTCAGTGTTTATCATCAGTGTGCTGTGACGTCACTGTGTGCAGCATCTCCTCAGTGTTTGTCAGCATTATACTGTGACGTCACTGTGTGCAGCATCTCCTCAGTGTTTATCATCATTGTACTGTGACGTCACTGTGTGTGCAGCATCTCCTCAGTGTTTATCATCAGTGTGCTGTGACGTCACTGTGTGCAGCATCTCCTCAGTGTTTGTCATCATTGTACTGTGACGTCACTGTGTGCAGCATCTCCTCAGTGTTTGTCAGCAGTGATGGCCAGTTCGCAGTGTTCGCCCACGAACACATGCGGGCTGCCATCTTAACTGACAAGTCCGGCGAGGCACAGGTAAGCCCTTACCTGTGCCTGTGCGCAAGCCGGTCTGAAAACAAATGCGGTCAGCGGGAGCAGGCAGTTCCGAGAACAGCCCGATAAAGGCCCCCGGAGACCGCATTTCATTTCAGACCGGCTCGCGCACAGGTAAGGGTTACCTGTGCCTCCCCGGACTTGTCAGTTAAGATGGCAGATTGCATGTGTTCGCGGGCGAACACTGCGAACTGGCCATCTCTATTTATCATTGTACTGCGACGTCGCTGTGTGTCTAATGCCTGCGCTGCGACGTCGCTGTGTGTCTAATGCCTGCGCTGCGACGTCGCTGTGTGTCTAATGCCTGCGCTGCGACGTCGCTGTGTGTCTAATGCCTGCGCTGCGACGTCGCTGTGTGTCTAATGCCTGCGCTGCGTCGTCGCTGTGTGTCTAATGCCTGCGCTGCGACGTCGCTGTGTGTCTAATGCCTGCGCTGCGACGTCGCTGTGTGTCTAATGCCTGCGCTGCGACGTCGCTGTGTGTCTAATGCCTGCGCTGCGACGTCGCTGTGTGTCTAATGCCTGCGCTGCGACGTCGCTGTGTGTCTAATGCCTGCGCTGCGACGTCGCTGTGTGTCTAATGCCTGCGCTGCGACGTCGCTGTGTGTCTAATGCCTGCGCTGCGACGTCGCTGTGTGTCTAATGCCTGCGCTGCGACGTCGCTGTGTGTCTAATGCCTGCGCTGCGACGTCGCTGTGTGTCTAATGCCTGCGCTGCGACGTCGCTGTGTGTCTAATGCCTGCGCTGCGTCGTCGCTGTGTGTCTAATGCCTGCGCTGCGTCGTCGCTGTGTGTCTAATGCCTGCGCTGCGACGTCGCTGTGTGTCTAATGCCTGCGCTGCGACGTCGCTGTGTGTCTAATGCCTGCGCTGCGACGTCGCTGTGTGTCTAATGCCTGCGCTGCGACGTCGCTGTGTGTCTAATGCCTGCGCTGCGACGTCGCTGTGTGTCTAATGCCTGCGCTGCGACGTCGCTGTGTGTCTAATGCCTGCGCTGCGACGTCGCTGTGTGTCTAATGCCTGCGGATAATGGAGTCGCTGTTGACGGCGTCTCCGGGGCCGTCCTTGTGCTCCCTCCGCTGTTGACGCGACTCCAGGCCGGGATTTGGTTCCAGCTCTTGCCGGATCTACATCCCGTGCTGTGATGGGGAGGGGGTGGCGCTGCGGTCCTGTTTGTCGGAGGGATCTCGGAGTCCTGTGAGTGCGGCAGCAGGAAGCACACTGCGTCATAGCAACCAATGAGGCCGTGCGCTCCTGCACTCAGAAGAAATCCAGGCCGGTATCACACGGTCCGTGTTCTACGGACTTGTGCATGAGGCTTTACGGTGATGAGACGGCTCCTCTCTGGGAAACTCTGGAATCGTCTTCGTACAGGAAAACGGAAACCCCTCCGTAGTTACCTGCGCCGCTCCTGGGACATGAGGCGTGCGGTGGAGAGCGCTTAGCGGGCAGGTGAGCGCTGCCACGTACATGTCGTGTGTCACTCTGTGGCCAGCTGACACTGACAGCCAGCGGTAAGAGGGAGTGATGTCACTTGGCTTAACCCGTCATGTGCACCGCCTGTCATATTGTTAGCCTCGCGGTGAGGACCTTTCATCTGGCAAAAAATAGTGAACTAAGTATCATGTTCTGTAGAGCGGCGCCCGGGGATCTCCCTGCACCTATTATCATCCCCGGGCGCCGCTCCGTTCTCCTGCTATGTCCTCCGGTGTGTGTACAGGGGTGTGGAAATGTAAAAATAAAAAAAACTTGTCGAAGGACTAAAGCGGGGGCTCGACCTACTTGTCCCTCATGACCATCTACTTGTCCTGATACAAAAAACAATTTTAAACCAAAACAATATTTCCACGCAGCGCCACGCTTCCTTGTGCAGGGATGTGGCTGGCTTGCACAGTGCGCCCCTCCAATATAATAAACATTGGTGGCGCAGTGCGCCCCCCCAAGGATAATAAACATTGGTGGCGCAGTGGGCAGTGCCAATGAGGGTTAAAAAATAAAAAAAATATTTATCTCACCTCCTACAATTGATCGCGTAGCTGCCGGTCTCCTGTTTTTAATTCAGGACCTGTGGTGACGTCACTGAGCTCATCACATGGTCCATTACCATGGTGATGTATCATGTGATGTATCATGTGATGTATCCACAGGTCCTTTGACAGGTCCTGAAGAAGGAACAAGAGATCGGCTGCTACGCGATCAATTGGAGGAGGTGAGTTAATTTTATTTTATTTTTTAACCCTCATTGGCACTGCGCCACCAATGTTTATTATACTGGGGGGGGGGGGGGCGCACTGCGCCACCAATGTTTATTATACTGGGGTGTATATAATGTTTATTTTATTGACCTTCTACTAAGCAGTCTGTATTCAGAATGCTATTATTTTCCCTTATAACCATGTTATAAGAGACAATAACACAGTGAATAGACTTTCATCCTAGCAACCATGCGTAAAAATCGCACCGCATCCGCACTTGCTTGCGGATGCTTGCGATTTTCATGCAGCCCCATTCACTTCTATGGGGCCTTCGTTGCATGAAAATGCACAACATAGAGCATGCTGCGATTTTCACGCAACGCACAAGTGATGCGTGAAAATCACCGCTCATGTGCACAGCCCCATAGAAGTGAATGGGTGAACGCATTGCACCCGCGCAGAAATCTCACCCATGTGAAAGGGGCCTATGGGTGAATAGGACAAGGGTTCCCGCCTCTAAGGGTGCTAATAGTAAGTAAAAAATAAATTAAAAAAACACACACTAAGGCCTCATGCACACGACCGTTGTGTGCATCCGCGGCCGTTATTCCGTTTTCCGTTTTTTTCGAGGACCCATTGACTTTCAATGGGTCCGTGGAAAAATCGGAAAATGCACTGTTTTGCAGCCGCATCCGTGATCCGTGTTTCCTGTCCGTCCAAAAAATAGGACCTGTCCTATTTTTTGGACGGACAACGGTTCACGGACCCATTCAAGTCAATGGGTCCGTGAAAGAACACGGATGCACACAAGATTGGCATCCGCGTCCGTGGCCGTAGGCTACTTTCACACAGACGGATCCGCAGATCCGTCTGCATAAAAGCTTTTTCAGAGCTGAGTTTTCACTTTGTGAAAACTCAGATCTGACAGTATATTCTAACACAGATGCGTTCCCATGGTGATGGGGACGCTTCTAGTTAGAATATACTTTGAACTGTGTACATGACTGCCCCCTGCTGCCTGGCAGCACCCGATCTCTTACAGGGGGCTGTGATCCGCACAATTAACCCCTCAGGTGCTGCACCTGAGGGGTTAATTGTGCGTATTATAGCCCCCTGTAAGAGATCATGTGCTGCCAGGCAGGACGGGGCACACCCCCCTCCCTCCCCAGTTTTAAATTAATTGGTGGCCAGTGGACCCCCCCCTGCCTCCCTTGTATTTAACACATTGGTGGCCAGTGCGGCCGGCCCCCCCTTCCTCCCCTGTAGTACTGTAGATTCATTGGTGGCCAGTGGGCCCCCCCTCCCCCTCCTAATTAAAATCTCCACCCCCTATCATTGGTGGCAGCGGAGAGTATCGATCGGAGTCCCAGTTTAATCGCTGGGGCTCCGATCTGTAACCATGGCAACCAGGACGCTACTGCAGTCCTGGTTGCCATGGTTACTTAGAAGCATTATACTTACCAGCGAGCTGCGGTGTCTGTGACCGGCCGGGCGCTCCTCCTACTGGTAAGTGACAGGTTAGTGCTATAAGCAATGCGCCGCACAGACCTTTCACTTACCAGTAGGAGAAGCGCCCGGCCGGTCACAGACATCGCAGCTCGCAGGTAAGTATAATGCTTCTAAAAATTGCTAAGTAACCATGGCAACCAGGACTGCAGTAGCGTCCTGGTTGCCATGGTTACCGATCGGAGCCCCAGCGATTAAACTGGGACTCCGATCGGTACTCTCCGCTGCCACCAATGATAGGGGGGAGATTTTAATTAGGGGGGGCCCACTGGCCACCAATGAATCTACAGTACTACAGAGGAGGGGGGGGGGCCGGCCGCACTGGCCACCGATGTGTTAACTACAGGGGAGGGAGGGGGGGCTGGCCGCACTGGCCATCAATGAGTTAAATACAGAAGGGGGGAGGGGGGGTCTGCCCCCTGCTGCCAGGCAGCAGGGGGGCAGTCACAGTTCTTTTAGTATATTCTAACCTGAAGCGTCCCCATCACCATGGGAACGCCTCTGTGTTAGAATATACTGTCGGATCTGAGTTTCACGATTTAACTCAAATCCCATGGTATATTCTAACATAGAGGCGTTCCCATGGTGATAAGGACGCTTCAAGTTAAAATATACCATCGGATTGGAGAAAACTCAGATCCGATGGTATAATAGGGACTCCTGACTTTACATTGAAAGTCAATGGGGGACGGATCAGTTTGCAATTGCACCAATATTGTGTCAACGTCAAACGGATCCGTCCCCATTGACTTGCATTGTGATTCAGGACGGATCCGTTTGGTTCCGCACGACCAGGCGGACACAAAAACAACTTTTTTTTCATGTCCGTGGATCCTCCAAAAATCAAGGAAGACCCACGGACGAAAAAACGGTCATGGACCTACGGACCCCGTTTTTGCGGATCTTAAAAAAAAAAAAAACGGTCGTGTGCATGAGGCCTAAGGCTACTTTCACACTTGCGGCAGTGTGATCCGGCGGGCAGTTCCGTCGTCGGAACTGCCTGCCGGATCCGCCGATCTGGATGTGACTGAAAGCATTTGTGAGACGCATCCGGATGCGGATCCATCTCACAAATGCATTGCAAGGACGGATCCGTCTTGTATCTTTTTACACATTTTTACCAGTATTTTGAATGCCGGATCCGGCACTAATACATTTCTATGGGGAAAAATGCTGAATCCGGCATTCAGGCAAGTCTTCAGTTTTTTTCGCCGGAGATAAAACCGTAGCATGCTGCGGTTTTATCTTTTGCCTGATCAGTCCAAACGACTGGACTGAAGACATCCTGAACGGATTACTCTCCATTCAGAATGCATGGGGATATGCCTGATCAGTTTTTTTCTGGTATAGAGCGCTTAGGACGGAACTCTATGCCAAAAAAGAAAAACGCTAGAGTGGAAGTACCCTAAAATATTAAGTTTAAATCCCCCCTTTCCCAATTTTACATATAAAATATATAAACAATAAATAAATAAACATATTACATAGCGCTGCATCCGAAAAGCCCAAACTATTAAATTATTAAAAAATATCTCCTATGCGGTGAGCATTCGCCATTTTTTTGTTACCTTGTCACCCCAAAAAATAGGATAGGTCTGTCCTATTATGGGCCGAACGTTTCATAAAATGCACGCAGCTTTTTTTTTTGCGCGGTATTGAGTTTCGCAATACTTTTTTATCTGATCTGCATAGCGTTGTCACGATACCAAAATTTTGATTCGGTTTCGATTTAGCAACTAAAAATTTTATTTGGCTCCTAAATTTTTCAGTTCAGGAGCCAATGGCTACTAGGTATTTTTTGTTTGTTTGTCTGGAGCACTGTGTGTATATGTGTGTGTGTATATACGTGTGTGTGTGCGTGTGTATATACGTGTTTGCGTGTGTATATACGTGTGTGTGCGTGTGTATATACGTGTGTGTGTGTGTGCGTGTGTATATACGTGTGTGTGTGCGTGTGTATATACGTGTGCGTGTGTATATACGTGTGTGTGTGCGTGTGTATATACGTGTGTGTGTATATACGTGTGTGCGTGTGTATATACGTGTGTGTGTGTGTGTGTATATACACGTGTGTGTGTGTGCGTGTGTATATACGTGTGTGCGTGTGTGCGTGTGTATATACGTGTGTGCGTGTATATACGTGTGTGTGTGCGTGTGTATATACGTGTGTGTGTGCGTGTGTATATACGTGTGTGTGTGCGTGTGTATATACGTGTGTGTGTGCGTGTGTATATACGTGTGTGTGTGCGTGTGTATATACGTGTGTGTGTGCGTGTGTATATACGTGTGTGTGTGTGCGTGTGTATATACGTGTGTGTGTGTGCGTGTGTATATACGTGTGCGTGTGTATATACGTGTGTGTGTGCGTGTGTATATACGTGTGTGTGTGCGTGTGTATATACGTGTGTGTGTGCGTGTGTATATACGTGTGTGTGTGCGTGTGTGCGTGTGTATATACGTGTGCGTGTGTATATACGTGTGTGTGTGCGTGTGTATATACGTGTGTGTGTGCGTGTGTATATACGTGTGTGTGTGCGTGTGTATATACGTGTGTGTGTGCGTGTGTATATACGTGTGTGTGTGCGTGTGTATATACGTGTGTGTGTGCGTGTGTATATACGTGTGTGTGTGCGTGTGTATATACGTGTGTGTATATACGTGTGTGCGTGTGTATATACGTGTGTGTGTGCGTGTGTATATACGTGTGTGTGTGCGTGTGTGTGTGCGTGTGTATATACGTGTGCGTGTGTGTATACGTGTGTGTGTGTATACGTGTGTGTGTGTATACGTGTGTGTGTGTATACGTGTGTGTGTATACGTGTGTGTGTATACGTGTGTGTGTATACGTGTGTGTGTATACGTGTGTGTGTATACGTGTGTGTGTATACGTGTGTGTGTATACGTGTGTGTGTATACGTGTGTGTGTATACGTGTGTGTGTGTGTATATACGTGTGTGTGTGTGTGTATATACGTGTGTGTGTGTGTGTATATACGTGTGTGTGTGTATATACGTGTGTGTGTGTATATACGTGTGTGTGTGTATATACGTGTGTGTGTGTATATACGTGTGTGTGTGTATATACGTGTGTGTGTGTGTATTCACAAACGGGGATTCGGTATATGATGTCATTGTAGGCGAAACCTTGGGATCTAGTGATCACCAGTCAGTGTGGTTTAATATAAGAACTGTGAAAGAGTCCCACCACACAAAAACAAAAGTTTTAGATTTTAGAAAAACAGACTTTTCAAAAATGAAATTAGTCATAAATGAGTCCTTATCAGACTGGAACGGATTACATGGAGTCCAGGAGAAATGGGACTACTTAAAAGGTGCATTATTGAAGGCAACAGAAAATTGCATTAGACTTGTCAGTAAAAGCAAAAAAAGGAGGAGACCAATGTGGTACTCAGCAGAAGTGGCCCAAATCATTAAAAATAAAAAGCTAGCATTTTGTAATTATAAAAAAAACCAGAGCAACGAAGATAAGGAAATCTACAAGATTAGGCAGAGAGAGGCCAAGCAAGTTATAAGAACTTCTAAAGCGCAGGCAGAAGAAAAACGAGCTCAGTCTATGAAAAAAGGGGATAAGACATTCTTCAGATATATAAATGAAAAAAGGAAATTAAAACAAGGAATAACTAAATTAAAAACAAAGGACGGAAGGTATGTAGAAGAGAATAAAGGGCTAGCCGACTGCCTTAATGAATACTTCTGTTCAGTTTTTACAAAAGAAAAAGGAGAAGGACCTCCACTAGAAAGGATGACTAATAAATCGTTTGATGCATGTATCTTTACAGAGGAAGATGTTCTAAGTTTGCTGTCTAAGGTGAAGACAGATAAGTCACAGGGGCCTGATGAGATACACCCAAAATTATTAAAAGAGCTTAGTGGTGAGCTGGCAAAACCGTTAACAGATTTATTTAACCAATCATTAGTAACAGGAGTCGTCCCGGAAGATTGGATATTGGCAAATGTCGTGCCCATTCACAAGAAAGGTAGTAGGGAGGAATCGAGCAACTATAGACCAGTGAGTCTGACATCAATAGTAGGCAAATTAATGGAAACCCTATTAAAGGATAGGATTGTGGAACATCTAAAATCCCATGGATTGCAAGATGAAAAACAACATGGGTTTACTTCAGGGAGATCATGTCAAACAAATCTTATAGATTTTTTTGACTGGGTGAATAAAATAATAGACGGTGGAGGTGCAGTAGACATCGCATATCTAGATTTTAGTAAGGCTTTTGACACTGTCCCACATAGAAGACTTCTCAATAAACTGCAGTCATTGAGCATGGACTCCCATATTGTTGAGTGGATTAGGCAGTGGCTGAGTGACAGACAACAGAGGGTTGTAGTCAATGGAGTATATTCAGACCAAGGTCATGTTACCAGTGGGGTTCCACAGGGATCTGTACTGGGACCGATTTTGTTTAATATCTTCATAAGTGATATTGCAAAAGGCCTCGATGGTAAGGTTTGTCTTTTTGCTGATGACACAAAGATATGTAACAGGGTTGATGTTCCTGGAGGGAAACGCCAAATGGAAAAGGATTTAGGAAAACTAGAAGAATGGTCAGAACTCTGGAAACTGAAATTTAATGTGGATAAGTGCAAGATAATGCACCTGGGGCGTAAAAACCCAAGAGCAGAATATAGAATATTTGACACAGTCCTGACCTCAGTATCTGAGGAAAGGGATTTAGGAGTAATTATTTCAGAAGACTTAAAGGTGGGAAGACAATGTAATAGAGCAGCACGAAATGCCAGCAGAATGCTTGGATGTATAGGGAGAGGTATAAGCAGTAGAAAGAGTGAAGTGCTTATGCCGCTGTACAGAACACTGGTGAGACCTCACTTGGAGTATTGTGCGCAGTACTGGAGGCCATATCTCCAGAAGGATATAGATACTCTAGAGAGAGTTCAGAGAAGAGCTACTAAACTAGTACATGGATTGCAGGATAAAACTTACCAGGACAGGTTAAAGGACCTTAACATGTATAGCTTGGAAGAAAGAAGAGACAGAGGGGAGATGAGAGAAACTGCTAAATACATAAAGGGAATCAACTCGGTAAAGGAAGAGAGAAGATTTAAAAGAAGAAAAACTACCACAAGAGGACACAGTTTTAAATTAGAGGGGCAAAGGTTTAAAAGTAATATCAGGAAGTATTACTTTACTGAGAGAGTAGTGGATGCATGGAATAGCCTTCCTGCAGAAGTGGTAGCTGCAAATACAGTGAAGGGGTTTAAGCATGCATGGGATAGGCATAAGGCCATCCTTCATATAAGATAGGGCCAGGGGCTATCCATAGTATTCAGTATATTGGGCAGACTAGATGGGCCAAATGGTTCTTATCTGCCGACACATTCTATGTGTGTGTGTATATACGTACGTACGCGTGTGTGTGTGTGTGTGTATATACGTACGTGTGTGTGTGTGTGTATATACGTACGTGTGTGTGTGTGTATATACAGGGAGTGCAGAATTATTAGGCAAGTTGTATTTTTGAGGATTAATTTTATTATTGAACAACAACCATGTTCTCAATGAACCCAAAAAACTCATTAATATCAAAGCTGAATATTTTAGGAAGTAGTTTTTAGTTTGTTTTTAGTTTTAGCTATTTTAGGGGGATATCTGTGTGTGCAGGTGACTATTACTGTGCATAATTATTAGGCAACTTAACAAAAAACAAATATATACCCATTTCAATTATTTATTTTTACCAGTGAAACCAATATAACATCTCAACATTCACAAATATACATTTCTGACATTCAAAAACAAAACAAAAACAAATCAGTGACCAATATAGGCATCTTTCTTTGCAAGGACACTCAAAAGCCTGCCATCCATGGATTCTGTCAGTGTTTTGATCTGTTCACCATCAACATTGCTTGCAGCAGCAACCACAACCTCCCAGACACTGTTCAGAGAGGTGTACTGTTTTCCCTCCTTGTAAATCTCACATTTGATGATGGACCACAGGTTCTCAATGGGGTTCCGATCAGGTGAACAAGGAGGCCATGTCATTAGATTTTCTTCTTTTATACCCTTTCTTGCCAGCCACGCTGTGGAGTACTTGGACGCGTGTGAAGGAGCATTGTCCTGCATGAAAATCATGTTTTTCTTGAAGGATGCAGACTTCTTCCTGTACCACTGCTTGAAGAAGGTGTCTTCCAGAAACTGGCAGTAGGACTGGGAGTTGAGCTTGACTCCATCCTCAACCCGAAAAGGCCCCACAAGCTCATCTTTGATGATACCAGTCCAAACCAGTACTCCACCTCCACCTTGCTGGCGTCTGAGTCGGACTGGAGCTCTCTGCCCTTTACCAATCCAGCCACGGGCCCATCCATCTGGCCCATCAAGACTCACTCTCATTTCATCAGTCCATAAAAACTTAGAAAAATCAGTCTTGAGATATGTCTTGGCCCAGTCTTGACGTTTCAGCTTGTGTGTCTTGTTCAGTGGTGGTCGTCTTTCAGCCTTTCTTACCTTGGCCATGTCTCTGAGTATTGCACACCTTGTGCTTTTGGGCACTCCAGTGATGTTGCAGCTCTGAAATATGGCCAAACTGGTGGCAAGTGGCATCTTGGCAGCTGCACGCTTGACTTTTCTCAGTTCATGGGCAGTTATTTTGCGCCTTGGTTTTTCCACACGCTTCTTGCGACCCTGTTGACTATTTTGAATGAAACGCTTGATTGTTCGATGATCACGCTTCAGAAGCTTTGCAATTTTAAGAGTGCTGCATCCCTCTGCAAGATATCTCACTATTTTTGACTTTTCTGACCCTGTCAAGTCCTTCTTTTGACCCATTTTGCCAAAGGAAAGGAAGTTGCCTAATAATTATGCACACCTAATATAGGGTGTTGATGTCATTAGACCACACCCCTTCTCATTACAGAGATGCACATCACCTAATATGCTTAATTGGTAGTAGGCTTTCGAGCCTATACAGCTTGGAGTAAGACAACATGCATAAAGAGGATGATGTGGTCAAAATACTCATTTGCCTAATAATTCTGCACGCAGTGTACGTACGCGTGTGTGTGTATATACGTACGCGTGTGTGTGTATATACGTACGCGTGTGTGTGTATATACGTACGCGTGTGTGTGTATATACGTACGCGTGTGTGTGTATATACGTACGCGTGTGTGTGTATATACGTACGCGTGTGTGTGTATATACGTACGCGTGTGTGTGTATATACGTACGCGTGTGTGTGTATATACGTACGCGTGTGTGTATATACGTACGCGTGTGTGTGTGTGTGTGTGTGTGTATATACGTACGTGTGTGTGTATATACGTACGTGTGTGTGTATATACGTACGTACGTACGTGTGTATATACGTACGTGTGTGTATATACGTACGTACGCGTGTGTGTGTGTATATACGTACGTGTGTGTATATACGTACGTGTGTGTATATACGTACGTGTGTGTATATACGTACGTACGTACGTGTGTGTATATACGTACGTGTGTGTATATACGTACGTACGTACGTGTGTGTATATACGTACGTACGTGTACGTACGTACGTACGTACGTGTACGTACGTACGTACGTGTGTGTACGTACGTACGTGTGTGTACGTACGTACGTACGTGTGTGTATGTACGTACGTGTGTGTATATACGTACGTACGTGTGTGTATATACGTACGTACGTGTGTGTATATACGTACGTGTGTGTGTGTGTGTATACGTACGTGTGTGTGTGTGTGTGTATACGTACGTGTGTGTGTGTATACGTACGTGTGTGTGTGTGTATACGTACGTGTGTGTGTGTGTGTATATACGTACGTGTGTGTGTGTGTATACGTACGTGTGTGTGTGTGTGTATATACGTACGTGTGTGTGTGTATATACGTACGTGTGTGTGTGTATATACGTACGTGTGTGTGTGTGTGTGTGTGTGTACACGTACGTGTGTGTGTATATAGAGATAGATAGAGAGAGATATAGATATATATATATATATATATACATACATACACACCAAAAGTTTGGACACACCTTCTCATTCAAAGAGTTTTCTTTATTTTCATGACTATGAAGTCATCAAAACTATGAATTAACACATGTGGAATTATATACATAACAAACAAGTGTGAAACAACTGAAAATATGTCATATTCTAGGTTCTTCAAAGTAGCCACCTTTTGCTTTGATTACTGCTTTGCACACTCTTGGCATTCTCTTGATGAGCTTCAAGAGGTAGTCCCCTGAAATGGTCTTCCAACAGTCTTGAAGGAGTTCCCAGAGATGCTTAGCACTTGTTGGCCCTTTTGCCTTCACTCTGCGGTCCAGCTCACCCCAAACCATCTCGATTGGGTTCAGGTCCGGTGACTGTGGAGGCCAGGTCATCTGGCGCAGCACCCCATCACTCTCCTTCATGGTCAAATAGCCCTTACTTTCAAAGTTTTCCCAATTTTTCGGCTGACTGACTGACTGACATTCTTAAAGTAATGATGGCCACTCGTTTTTCTTTACTTAGCTGCTTTTTTCTTGCCATAATACAAATTCTAACAGTTTATTCAGTAGGACTATCAGCTGTGTATCCACCGGACTTCTCCTCAACGCCACTAATGGTCCCAACCCCATTTATAAGGCAAGAAATCCCACTTATTAAACCTGACAGGGCTCACCTGTGAAGTGAAGACCATTTCAGGGGAACTACCTCTTGAAGCTCATCAAGAGAATGCCAAGAGTGTGCAAAGCAGTAATCAAAGCAAAAGGTGGCTGCTTTGAAGAACCTAGAATATGACATATTTTCAGTTGTTTCACACTTGTTTGTTATGTATATAATTCCACATGTGTTAATTCATAGTTTTGATGCCTTCATAGTCATGAAAATAAAGAAAACTCTTTGAATGAGAAGGTGTGTCCAAACTTTTGGTCTGTACTGTGTGTGTATATGTATGTGTGTATAGATATAGATATAGATATATATATAGATAGATAGATAGATAAATAGATATAGACCATAAAAAGTCTACACACTCCTGTTAAAATGTCAGGTTTCTGTGATGCAAAAAAATGAGACAAAGATAAATCATTTCAGAACTTTTTCCACCGTTCATGTGACCTATAAACTGTACAACTCAATTGAAAAACAAACTGAAATCTTTTAGGTAGAGGGAAGAAAAAATATAAAAGTAAAATAATGTGGTTGCATAAGTGTTGCACACCCTTAAACTAATACTTTGTTGAAGCACCTTTTGGTTTTATTCCAGCACTCAGTCTTTTGGGTATGAGTCTATCAGCATGGCACATTTTTACTCTTTTTTGCAGAAACCCTCCAAATCTGTCAGATTGCGAGGGCATCTCCTGTGCACAGCCCTCTTCAGATCACCCCACAGATTGTCAATCGGATTCAGGTCTGGGCTCTGGCTGGGCCATTCCAAAACGTTAATCATCTTCTGGTGAAGCCATTCCTTGGCTGATTTGGATGTATGCTTTGGGTCGTTGTCCTGCTGAAAGATGAAGTTCCTCTTCATGTTCAGCTTTCTAGAAGAAGCCTGAAGGTTTTGTGCCAATATTGACTGGTATTTGGAACTGTTCAGAATTCCCTCTAGCTTAATTAAGGCCCCAGTTCCAGCTGAAGAAGAGCAGCCCCTTGGCAGCCCCTTGGCGTGATGTGCAGTTTTGTTTTTGCACCAAACATATCTTTTGGAATTATGGCCAAAAAGTTCAACCTTGGTTTCATCAGACCAGAACACCTTTTCCCACATGCTTTTGGGAGACTTCAGATGTGTTTTTGCAGAATGTTGCCTGGCTTGGTAAGAAGAGGCTCTCGTCTTGCCACTCTACCCCATAGCCCAGACATATGAAGAATACGGAGATTGTTGTCACATGGACCACACAGCCAGGACTTGCCAGATATTCCTGCAGCTCCTTTAATGTTGCTGTAGGCCTCTTGGTCGCCTCCCAGACCAGTTTTCTTTTAGTCTTTTCATCAATTATGGAGGGATGTCCAGTTCTTGGTGATGTCCCTGTTGTGCCATATTTTCTCCACTTGATGATGACGGTCTGCACTGTGCTCCATGGTAGATCTAATGCCTTGGAAATCCTTTTGTCCCTTTCTCCTGACTGATACCTTCTAACAATGAGATCCCTCTGATGCTTTGGAAGCTCTCTGTGGACCGTGGCTTCTGCTGTGGGATGTGACCAAGAAAATGTCAGGAAAGACCAACTAGAGCAGCTGCACTTTATTTGGGGTCAATCAGAGGCCCTTTACATGATGGCCGGTGTATGCTGACTCCTATGTAACAGGATTCTGAATGTGATTGCTTCATTCTGAACACAGCTACATCCCCAGTTATAGGAGGGTGTGCACACTTATGCAACCACATTAGTTTAGGTTTGTTTTTCTTTCCTCCACCTAAAAGATTTCAGTTTGTTTTTCAATTGAGTTGTACAGTTTATAGGTCACATTAAAGGTGGGAAAAGTTCTGAAATGATTTATCTTTGTCTCATCACAGAAACCTGACATTTTAACAGGGGTGTGTAGACTTTTTATATCCACTGTATATATAGCGGTCTTGATTAGTGTCAGCAGAGGTCACGTGGTACTGGACTGCGTTGTGACCCTGTCGTCTGCTCATAGCAGAGGACTTATTATATAAAGAAGGCCTTTCTGCTCCTTCTCGTGGATCAGGTGTGGTGTCTTCCGGTCCTGGAGGGATGCATGCTGTGTGACCATGTCCTGGTGCCTGTGCAGGGTGGTTTTCCATTACTGTGGTCCTCTTGGGGCGCACTGCCCGGTTGACATTGTCTTGGTGTTGTGGCCTGGTCAGGGCTGTGGAGTTGAGGAGTCGGAGGCAATTTTGGGTACATGGAGTTGGAGTCGGCAAAAATGCACCGACTCCGACTCCTACTAAATTTAAATTGGAATAAAAAAAAAAAAGCAAGTTTAAATGTCCCAATTCACAAAAAGTTATAATTAATGACTTCTCTACTGTAAGAATAAAGACCAATGCATGCAGTGCGTCACGTAACCGCAAAACGAACACGTTAAGTGACCGTGAAGAAGCTTTTCATGTGCTTCACTATATGGCACGCAACGCACAGTTAGGAGCTGCAATACTTATACTTTCCATAGTGTTGTGTTCCGCATCGCCCATGTGTAACCTCGCCTCTCACTGATAAGGGGTTAAATAGAGAGTGAGACACTTGTATCAGTGACGGGAATGGAGGGCCAATAGTTAAAGACTGAAGCTGTAAACCATTGGAAAAACTGCTGTCATTCAGCTAAGGCTATGAAAACTTGTAAACTCCGATTGTTAGCTTAAACTTTACACATGACTATGGGATTCTCCTAGGAAATCAGGTTTTAGAATAAATGCCCGGTCCTGGATCCCCCCACTGCCCGATCTTCAGCACACAAAGGAGAAGGCAGCAGCTTCTGCCCAGCGACCTCTCTCTGCTGGAGGAGCTTAGAAGAACTTGGTGGAACAGCCGTACGCTGCCTTTCTTTCCTTCAAGGAATGTATAAAATACATTTGCATATTAAATACAGGGGAGTCTGAGTCAGAAGTACATAAAACTGAGGCGTTGGAGCATTTATCTACCGACTCCACAGCCCTGGTGGGTACACGTGGTGAGAACCCTGATGTGCACCCCTATGTGAACTCTGCTCGACCCTTAGTTTCCACACTATGACGGACTCCATTAATGTCCCGTCCGTGGTGGCTGTGGTGTTATACCCGGGGGAGGGGGTGATGTTTTACGGGCCGTAACGCTTGGTGTTTCTTTTAAATGGAGCCTGTGAACCCCAGAATCGGTTCCAGCTTGTAGGGACTGTGCCCTGAAACATTGCCAGCGGTCTTCTCCTGTGGGCCAAGGTGGTGCACTATTGCTCCCAGCGCTTCTGGTTTGATGAACTGTCCCTGAGATGTCAGAGAGATGGTGCACCGAATAGACATGGAGACCACTTTTTTGTTAGAGGACCATGTTTTGGGCGGTGTGCTGGTTTTGGAGACGGCTGTTAAGATTTTGTATGTGCGAATCTATCCCGGCAGTGGTTCAGCCCCCGATGCTCGCTGGGGGCTCTGCACCTTCTGTCCAGGGGTCGCTCCATCTTCCACTACTTCACCCGCATCTCATTGTGGATATGACTCCACACATCATTGATGTGTCCTGTTGATGATTTAAAGGGGTTGTGGTGGTCCGTGCCATCTACCCACATGAGCGCTGCAGCAGTGGCATGCAACTACTGAGACTAGTGGTTGGCTGCAGCAGCCTTGTGGGTAGCCAGCATGTGATTGGCTGCAGGGAAGGAAGCGGACGCCATTTCTTTGGGGAGTGTCATTGTGGTGAAAGGTTTGCGATGCTGGCAGTGTGACGTAGCAGCGTAGGACTGTGTGCACGGCTCCTGATCCTATACTTAAACGTTTCTCCCTTTTCTGCAGGTGAGGATGTCGCTCGTCGTCCGGCTGCAGGGCCTTCCCGATGCCGCGGATTCCTTAGACATTCGGCGCTTCTTCTCTGGATTGAATATTCCCAGAAGAGGAGTATGTATCATGGGTGGAAAGTACGGTGAGGCATACATTATATTTGAAACGTATGAAGATGCCCAGTATGCTTTGAGCCTGTCAGGCCGTCCCCTGAAGGAGTCCCATGTCCATCTAAGATACAGCAATGAAGAGGAGATGAGACGTGCCCTGGAGATCTACCAGATGGGTCCACGTCTGTCAGCGGGCACATCGAATAGGTCCGAAAAAAGGAAACCCTCAGTGTTTTCATACCTGTACGTATGCGGGTTGTCAAGCGATGCCTCAAGACGGGATATCCAGGACTTCTTCAAGGGGTTCCTTGTGGAAGCCATCTTGTATATAGAGTGTAGAAATAACCCCAAACTTGGAAAGGCCATTGTTAAGTTTGGAAGGGTGAGCGATGCCAGTGAAGCGGCGAGACTGAACATGCAGCCGCTCTGTTACTGCCCGGTAATGCTGAAGGTTTCTAATGAGGAGGAATGGACCCTCCATGGTGGAGATAAGGTTGCAAGGAGGCTGCGTTCATCTAGCCTAACCAGATCACCACTACGCAGGAGAAGCAGTTCGGAGTCCTCGCCCTACATACGTGAATACTATGTGCATCTCATTAACCTGAGCTACAGGGCTGAGAAAAGCGACATCAGACATTTTTTTTATGGTTGTGACATGAAAGACTCGGACGTTACCTTCCTCGTTGACAAAGAAGGTAGCAGGACAAGAGAAGGCTTTGCTCATTTCACCACAGAAACAGATTATAGACGAGCAGTGTCCATGGACGGGGGGACTTTGAAGGGGCACTCCATCAGTATCATGCCCATCTCCAAGAAGGCCATGTCTGAGTTAATCAGTCGTATGAAAGTCCGCACCTGTAAGGATTGCTCCGAGAAGAGCGTGTCTCCTCACCGACCCTCCGAGGAGAGAAAGTGCCTGTATCTGCGCAATTTTCCTTCGGATGTCACTAAAGCTGACGTCCAAAAGTTCTTTACTGGGCAGCCTGTGAAGGAGGAGGACATTGTCCTGCTCCGTGACAGCAGAGGGATGGGCCTCGGAGAAGCCTTGGTGACATTCGCAGATGAAAGAGAGGCGTCTAAAGCTGAAAGGCAAAATGATCAGACCTATCTGGGGATAAAAATCGTGGTGAGCCGCATTACGGAGAAACAGCTGACGCCATTAAAGGAGGCCAACCAAGCCGACATTGCCATAGTGTCTGAAGCAGACGATGCACCTGATGGAATGGGCACAGACGGAGACTCCGCTGCGGCTCCCACTTCTAATGATTCCCCGGCGGTGCAGCGCGCAGTCACTGACTCAGCACTCCCATCAGGGTGGCATCTTGTACCGGTAACCCCACTGATTCAGAACAGTCCGCAGAGTGTGAACGGGTGTCATGAGGAACCAGCCTGCCAGGGTGACAAGACCGAGAATGGTGACGCAACAGTACTGATTCTTAGGAACCTGCCCGTGTCGGTCACTGCTGCTGAAATTCTAGACTTTTTCCACGACTACAAAGTGAGTTCTTTGAATCTCAGGAACATCGAACAAGGTGTTGCCACCGTGCGCATGCCAAACCAGGCGGAGGCGGAATCCGCCATAAAGGCCCTCAACAACCACGAACTGGGCCAGAAGCGGGTGTCCCTCACCTTAGCATGAGTCCTGGAGAGCGAGAAGTCCTGCTCCTGGCACTGTCCATGGCTGATGTCCACCGATTGTTTTCTAATATCAATAAATGGCCTCTTCAGGGCAAGATATCTGCCTCCTGTCATACATGAGCACCGCGAGGGCCCCCACACCAAGTCTGCAGGAGGAGCTGAGCAGATTATATATACACAGAACCTGTCACCATGTAATCTGCAGGCAGCGTGTTATAGAGCAGGAGGAGCTGAGCAGATTATATAGAGCAGGAGGAGCTGAGCAGATTATACATAAAGAGAACCTGTCACCATGTAATCTGCAGGCAGCGTGTTATAGAGCAGGAGGAGCTGAGCAGATTATATATATATATAGAGAACCTGTCACCATGTAATCTGCAGGCAGCGTGTTATAGAGCAGGAGGAGCTGAGCAGATTATATATAAAGAGAACCTGTCACCATGTAATCTGCAGGCAGCATGTTATAGAGGAGGAGGAGCTGAGCAGATTATACATACAGAACCTGTCACCATGTAATCTGCATACAGAATTTTATAGAGCAGGAGGAGCTGAGCAGATTATACATACAGAACCTGTCACCATGTAATCTGCAGGCAATTTATAATAGAGCAGGAGGAGCTGATCAGATTATATATAGAGAGAACCTGTCACCATGTAATCTGCAGGCAGCGTGTTATAGAGCAGGAGGAGCTGAGCAGATTATATATAAAGAGAACCTGTCACCATGTAATCTGCAGGCAGCGTGTTATAGAGCAGGAGGAGCTGAGCAGATTATATATAAAGAGAACCTGTCACCATGTAATCTGCAGGCAGCGTGTTATAGAGCAGGAGGAGCTGATCAGATTATATATAGAGAGAACCTGTCACCATGTAATCTGCAGGCAGCATGTTATAGAGGAGGAGGAGCTGAGCAGATTATATATAAAGATAACCTGTCACCGTGTAATCTGCTGGCAGCGTGTTATAGAGCAGGAGGAGCTGAGCAGATTATATATAAAGAGAACCTGTCACCATGTAATCTGCAGGCAGCATGTTATAGAGGAGGAGGAGCTGAGCCAATTATATATACACAGAACCTGTCACCATGTAATCTGCAGGCAGCGTATTATAGAGCAGGAGGAGCTGAGCAGATTATATATAAAGATAACCTGTAACCATGTGATCTGCAGGCAGCGTATTATAGAGCAGGAGGAGCTGAGCAGATTTTATATAGAGAGAACCTGTCACCATGTAATCTGCAGGCAGCGTGTTATAGAGCAGGAGGAGCTGAGCAGATTATATATAGAGAGAACCTGTCACCATGTAATCTGCAGGCAGCGTGTTATAGAGCAGGAGGAGCTGAACAGATTATATATAAAGAGAACCTGTCACCGTGTAATCTGCAGGCAGCGTGTTATAGAGCAGGAGGAGCTGAGCAGATTATATATAAAGATAACCTGTCACCGTGTAATCTGCTGGCAGCGTGTTATAGAGCAGGAGGAGCTGAGCAGATTATATATAAAGAGAACCTGTCACCATGTAATCTGCAGGCAGTGTGTTATAGAGCAGGAGGAGCTGAGCAGATTATATATAAAGAGAACCTGTCACCATGTAATCTGCAGGCAGCGTGTTATAGAGCAGAAGGAGCTGAGCAGATTATATATAAAGAGAACCTGTAACCATGTGATCTGCAGGCAGCGTATTATAGAGCAGGAGGAGCTGAGCAGATTATATATAAAGAGAACCTGTCACCATGTAATCTGCATACAGCCTGTCATAAAGCAGGAGGAGCTGAGCAGATTATATATAAAGAGAACCTGTCACCATGTAATCTGCATACAAAATTTTATAGAGCAGGAGGAGCTGAGCAGATTTTATATAAAGAGAACCTGTCTCCATGTAATCTGCAGGCAGTGTGTTATAGAGCAGGAGGAGCTGAGCAGATTTTATATAAAGAGAACCTGTCACCATGTAATCTGCATACAAAATTTTATAGAGCAGGAGGAGCTGAGCAGATTTTATATAAAGAGAACCTGTCACCATGTAATCTGCAGGCAGCGTGTTATAGAGCAGGAGGAGCTGAGCAGATTATATATAAAGAGAACCTGTCACCATGTAATCTGCATACAGAATTTTATAGAGCAGGAGGAGCTGAGCAGATTTTATATAAAGAGAACCTGTCACCATGTAATCTGCAGGCAGTGTGTTATAGAGCAGGAGGAGCTGAGCAGATTATATATAAAGAGAACCTGTCACCGTGTAATCTGCAGGCAGTGTGTTATAGAGCAGGAGGAGCTGAGCAGATTATATATAAAGAGAACCTGTCACCATGTAATCTGCAATCAGTGTGTTTTAGAGCAGGAGGAGCTGAGCAGATTATATAGAGCAGGAGGAGCTGAGCAGATTATACATAAAGAGAACCAGTCACCATGTAATCTGCATACAGAATTTTATAGAGCAAGAGGAGCTGAGCAGATTTATATAAAGAGAACCTGTCACCGTGTAATCTGCAGGCAACGTATTATAGAGCAGGAGGAGCTGAGCAGATTATATATACATATAGAGAACCTGTCACCATGTAATCTGCAGGCAGCGTGTTATAGAGCAGGAGGAGCTGAGCAGATTATATATAAAGAGAACCTGTCACCATGTAATCTTCAGGCAGCGTGTTTTAGAGCAGGAGGAGCTGAGCAGATTATATATAAAGAGAACCTGTCACCATGTAATCTGCAGGCAGTGTGTTATAGAGCAGGAGGAGCTGAGCAAATTATATATAAAGAGAACCCGTCATCGTGTAATCTGCAGTCAGCGTGTTATAGAGCACGAGGAGCTGAGCAGATTATATATAAAGAGAACCCGTCATCGTGTAATCTGCAGTCAGCGTGTTATAGAGCAGGAGGAGCTGAGCGGATTATATATATAAAGAGAACCTGTCACCATGTAATCTGCAGGCAACGTATTATAGAGCAGGAGGAGCTGGACAGATTATATATAAAGAGAAACTGTCACCATGTAATCTGCATACAAAATATTATAGAGCAGGAGGAGCTGAGCAGATTATATATCATGAGAACCTGTCACCATGTAATCTGCTGGCAGGGTGTTATAGAGCAGGAGGAGCTGAGCAGATTATATATATATATATATATATATATATATATAGAGAACCTGTCACCATGTAATCTGCATACAGAATTTTATAGAGCAAGAGGAGCTGAGCAGATTATATATAAAGAGAACCTGTCACCATGTAATCTGCAGGCAATTTATAATAGAACAGGAGGAGCTGAGCATATTATATATAAAGAGAACCTGTCACCATGTAATCTGCATACAGTTTATTATAGAGCAGGAGGAGCTGAGCAGATTATATATAAAGAGAACCTGTCACCATGTAATCTTCAGGCAGCGTGTTATAGAGCAGGAGGAGCTGAGCAGATTTATATATAAAGAGAACCTGTCACCATGTAATCTACAGGCATCGTGTTATAGAGCAGGAGGAGATGAGCAGATTATATATAAAGAGAACCTGTCACCATGTAATCTGCAGGCAGCGTGTTATAGAGCAGGAGGAGCTGAGCAGATTATACATATAGAGAACCTGTCACCATGTAATCTGCAGGCAGCGTGTTATAGAGCAGGAGGAGCTGAGCAGATTATATATAAAGAAAACCAGTCACCATGTAATCTGCATACAGAATTTTATAGAGCAAGAGGAGCTGAGCAGATTATATATAAAGAGAACCTGTCACCGTGTAATCTGCAGGCAACGTATTATAGAGCAGGAGGAGCTGAGCAGATTATATATACATATAGAGAACCTGTCACCATGTAATCTGCAGGCAGCGTGTTATAGAGCAGGAGGAGCTGAGCAGATTATATATAAAGAGAAACTGTCACCATGTAATCTTCAGGCAGCGTGTTTTAGAGCAGGAGGAGCTGAGCAGATTATATATAAAGAGAACCTGTCACCATGTAATCTGCAGGCAGTGTGTTATAGAGCAGGAGGAGCTGAGCAGATTACACGGTGACAGGTTCTCTTTATATATAATTTGCTCAGCTCCTCCTGCTCTATAACACACTGCCTGCAGATTACATGGTGACAGGTTCTCTTTATATATATATATAATCTGCTCAGCTCCTCCTGCTCTATAACACTGCCTGCAGATTACATGGTGACAGGTTCTCTTTATATATAATCTGCAGTCAGCGTGTTATAGAGCACGAGGAGCTGAGCAGATTATATATAAAGAGAACCTGTCGCCGTGTAATCTGCAGGCAGTGTGTTAAAGAGCAGGAGGAGCTGAGCAGATTATATATATATATAGAGAACCTGTCACCATGTAATCTGCAGGCAATTTATAATAGAGCAGGAGGAGCTGATCAGATTATATATAGAGAGAACCTGTCACCATGTAATCTGCAGGCAGCGTGTTATAGAGCAGGAGGAGCTGAGCAGATTATATATAAAGAGAACCTGTCACCATGTAATCTGCAGGCAGCGTGTTATAGAGCAGGAGGAGCTGAGCAGATTATATATAAAGAGAACCTGTCACCATGTAATCTGCAGGCAGCGTGTTATAGAGCAGGAGGAGCTGATCAGATTATATATAGAGAGAACCTGTCACCATGTAATCTGCAGGCAGCATGTTATAGAGGAGGAGGA
Organism: Bufo bufo; assembly: GCF_905171765.1. Classification (NCBI taxonomy): domain Eukaryota; kingdom Metazoa; phylum Chordata; class Amphibia; order Anura; family Bufonidae; genus Bufo; species Bufo bufo. The sequence goes on along the minus strand of NC_053394.1, from coordinate 438,819,152 downwards.
GCTGAGCAGATTATATATAAAGATAACCTGTCACCGTGTAATCTGCTGGCAGCGTGTTATAGAGCAGGAGGAGCTGAGCAGATTATATATAAAGAGAACCTGTCACCATGTAATCTGCAGGCAGCATGTTATAGAGGAGGAGGAGCTGAGCCAATTATATATACACAGAACCTGTCACCATGTAATCTGCAGGCAGCGTATTATAGAGCAGGAGGAGCTGAGCAGATTATATATAAAGATAACCTGTAACCATGTGATCTGCAGGCAGCGTATTATAGAGCAGGAGGAGCTGAGCAGATTTTATATAGAGAGAACCTGTCACCATGTAATCTGCAGGCAGCGTGTTATAGAGCAGGAGGAGCTGAGCAGATTATATATAGAGAGAACCTGTCACCATGTAATCTGCAGGCAGCGTGTTATAGAGCAGGAGGAGCTGAACAGATTATATATAAAGAGAACCTGTCACCGTGTAATCTGCAGGCAGCGTGTTATAGAGCAGGAGGAGCTGAGCAGATTATATATAAAGATAACCTGTCACCGTGTAATCTGCTGGCAGCGTGTTATAGAGCAGGAGGAGCTGAGCAGATTATATATAAAGAGAACCTGTCACCATGTAATCTGCAGGCAGTGTGTTATAGAGCAGGAGGAGCTGAGCAGATTATATATAAAGAGAACCTGTCACCATGTAATCTGCAGGCAGCGTGTTATAGAGCAGAAGGAGCTGAGCAGATTATATATAAAGAGAACCTGTAACCATGTGATCTGCAGGCAGCGTATTATAGAGCAGGAGGAGCTGAGCAGATTTTATATATAGAGAATCTGTCACCATGTAATCGGCAGGCAGTGTTTTATAGAGCAGGAGGAGCTGAGCAGATTATATATAAAGAGAACCTGTCACCATGTAATCTGCATACAGCCTGTCATAAAGCAGGAGGAGCTGAGCAGATTATATATAAAGAGAACCTGTCACCATGTAATCTGCATACAAAATTTTATAGAGCAGGAGGAGCTGAGCAGATTTTATATAAAGAGAACCTGTCTCCATGTAATCTGCAGGCAGTGTGTTATAGAGCAGGAGGAGCTGAGCAGATTTTATATAAAGAGAACCTGTCACCATGTAATCTGCATACAAAATTTTATAGAGCAGGAGGAGCTGAGCAGATTTTATATAAAGAGAACCTGTCACCATGTAATCTGCAGGCAGCGTGTTATAGAGCAGGAGGAGCTGAGCAGATTATATATAAAGAGAACCTGTCACCATGTAATCTGCATACAGAATTTTATAGAGCAGGAGGAGCTGAGCAGATTTTATATAAAGAGAACCTGTCACCATGTAATCTGCAGGCAGCGTGTTATAGAGCAGGAGGAGCTGAGCAGATTATATATAAAGAGAACCTGTCACCGTGTAATCTACAGGCAGTGTGTTATAGAGCAGGAGGAGCTGAGCAGATTATATATAAAGAGAACCTGTCACCATGTAATCTGCAGGCAGTGTGTTTTAGAGCAGGAGGAGCTGAGCAGATTATATAGAGCAGGAGGAGCTGAGCAGATTATACATAAAGAGAACCAGTCACCATGTAATCTGCATACAGAATTTTATAGAGCAAGAGGAGCTGAGCAGATTTATATAAAGAGAACCTGTCACCGTGTAATCTGCAGGCAACGTATTATAGAGCAGGAGGAGCTGAGCAGATTATATATACATATAGAGAACCTGTCACCATGTAATCTGCAGGCAGCGTGTTATAGAGCAGGAGGAGCTGAGCAGATTATATATAAAGAGAACCTGTCACCATGTAATCTTCAGGCAGCGTGTTTTAGAGCAGGAGGAGCTGAGCAGATTATATATAAAGAGAACCTGTCACCATGTAATCTGCAGGCAGTGTGTTATAGAGCAGGAGGAGCTGAGCAAATTATATATAAAGAGAACCCGTCATCGTGTAATCTGCAGTCAGCGTGTTATAGAGCAGGAGGAGCTGAGCGGATTATATATATAAAGAGAACCTGTCACCATGTAATCTGCAGGCAACGTATTATAGAGCAGGAGGAGCTGGACAGATTATATATAAAGAGAAACTGTCACCATGTAATCTGCATACAAAATATTATAGAGCAGGAGGAGCTGAGCAGATTATATATCATGAGAACCTGTCACCATGTAATCTGCTGGCAGGGTGTTATAGAGCAGGAGGAGCTGAGCAGATTATATATATATATATATATATATATATATATATAGAGAACCTGTCACCATGTAATCTGCATACAGAATTTTATAGAGCAAGAGGAGCTGAGCAGATTATATATAAAGAGAACCTGTCACCATGTAATCTGCAGGCAATTTATAATAGAACAGGAGGAGCTGAGCATATTATATATAAAGAGAACCTGTCACCATGTAATCTGCATACAGTTTATTATAGAGCAGGAGGAGCTGAGCAGATTATATATAAAGAGAACCTGTCACCATGTAATCTTCAGGCAGCGTGTTATAGAGCAGGAGGAGCTGAGCAGATTTATATATAAAGAGAACCTGTCACCATGTAATCTACAGGCATCGTGTTATAGAGCAGGAGGAGATGAGCAGATTATATATAAAGAGAACCTGTCACCATGTAATCTGCAGGCAGCGTGTTATAGAGCAGGAGGAGCTGAGCAGATTATACATATAGAGAACCTGTCACCATGTAATCTGCAGGCAGCGTGTTATAGAGCAGGAGGAGCTGAGCAGATTATATATAAAGAAAACCAGTCACCATGTAATCTGCATACAGAATTTTATAGAGCAAGAGGAGCTGAGCAGATTATATATAAAGAGAACCTGTCACCGTGTAATCTGCAGGCAACGTATTATAGAGCAGGAGGAGCTGAGCAGATTATATATACATATAGAGAACCTGTCACCATGTAATCTGCAGGCAGCGTGTTATAGAGCAGGAGGAGCTGAGCAGATTATATATAAAGAGAAACTGTCACCATGTAATCTTCAGGCAGCGTGTTTTAGAGCAGGAGGAGCTGAGCAGATTATATATAAAGAGAACCTGTCACCATGTAATCTGCAGGCAGTGTGTTATAGAGCAGGAGGAGCTGAGCAGATTACACGATGACAGGTTCTCTTTATATATAATTTGCTCAGCTCCTCCTGCTCTATAACACACTGCCTGCAGATTACATGGTGACAGGTTCTCTTTATATATATATATATAATCTGCTCAGCTCCTCCTGCTCTATAACACTGCCTGCAGATTACATGGTGACAGGTTCTCTTTATATATAATCTGCAGGCAGCGTGTTATAGAGCAGGAGGAGCTGAGCAGATTATATATAAAGAGAACCTGTCACCATGTAATCTGCAGGCAGTGTGTTATAGAGCAGGAGGAGCTGAGCAGATTATATATATATATAGAGAACCTGTCACCATGTAATCTGCAGGCAATTTATAATAGAGCAGGAGGAGCTGATCAGATTATATATAGAGAGAACCTGTCACCATGTAATCTGCAGGCAGCGTGTTATAGAGCAGGAGGAGCTGAGCAGATTATATATAAAGAGAACCTGTCACCATGTAATCTGCAGGCAGCGTGTTATAGAGCAGGAGGAGCTGAGCAGATTATATATAAAGAGAACCTGTCACCATGTAATCTGCAGGCAGCGTGTTATAGAGCAGGAGGAGCTGATCAGATTATATATAGAGAGAACCTGTCACCATGTAATCTGCAGGCAGCATGTTATAGAGGAGGAGGAGCTGAGCAGATTATATATAAAGATAACCTGTCACCGTGTAATCTGCTGGCAGCGTGTTATAGAGCAGGAGGAGCTGAGCAGATTATATATAAAGAGAACCTGTCACCATGTAATCTGCAGGCAGCATGTTATAGAGGAGGAGGAGCTGAGCCAATTATATATACACAGAACCTGTCACCATGTAATCTGCAGGCAGCGTATTATAGAGCAGGAGGAGCTGAGCAGATTATATATAAAGATAACCTGTAACCATGTGATCTGCAGGCAGCGTATTATAGAGCAGGAGGAGCTGAGCAGATTTTATATAGAGAGAACCTGTCACCATGTAATCTGCAGGCAGCGTGTTATAGAGCAGGAGGAGCTGAGCAGATTATATATAGAGAGAACCTGTCACCATGTAATCTGCAGGCAGCGTGTTATAGAGCAGGAGGAGCTGAACAGATTATATATAAAGAGAACCTGTCACCGTGTAATCTGCAGGCAGCGTGTTATAGAGCAGGAGGAGCTGAGCAGATTATATATAAAGATAACCTGTCACCGTGTAATCTGCTGGCAGCGTGTTATAGAGCAGGAGGAGCTGAGCAGATTATATATAAAGAGAACCTGTCACCATGTAATCTGCAGGCAGTGTGTTATAGAGCAGGAGGAGCTGAGCAGATTATATATAAAGAGAACCTGTCACCATGTAATCTGCAGGCAGCGTGTTATAGAGCAGAAGGAGCTGAGCAGATTATATATAAAGAGAACCTGTAACCATGTGATCTGCAGGCAGCGTATTATAGAGCAGGAGGAGCTGAGCAGATTTTATATATAGAGAATCTGTCACCATGTAATCGGCAGGCAGTGTTTTATAGAGCAGGAGGAGCTGAGCAGATTATATATAAAGAGAACCTGTCACCATGTAATCTGCATACAGCCTGTCATAAAGCAGGAGGAGCTGAGCAGATTATATATAAAGAGAACCTGTCACCATGTAATCTGCATACAAAATTTTATAGAGCAGGAGGAGCTGAGCAGATTTTATATAAAGAGAACCTGTCTCCATGTAATCTGCAGGCAGTGTGTTATAGAGCAGGAGGAGCTGAGCATATTTTATATAAAGAGAACCTGTCACCATGTAATCTGCATACAAAATTTTATAGAGCAGGAGGAGCTGAGCAGATTTTATATAAAGAGAACCTGTCACCATGTAATCTGCAGGCAGCGTGTTATAGAGCAGGAGGAGCTGAGCAGATTATATATAAAGAGAACCTGTCACCATGTAATCTACATACAGAATTTTATAGAGCAGGAGGAGCTGAGCAGATTTTATATAAAGAGAACCTGTCACCATGTAATCTGCAGGCAGCGTGTTATAGAGCAGGAGGAGCTGAGCAGATTATATATAAAGAGAACCTGTCACCGTGTAATCTACAGGCAGTGTGTTATAGAGCAGGAGGAGCTGAGCATATCATATATAAAGAGAACCTGTCACCATGTAATCTGCAATCAGTGTGTTTTAGAGCAGGAGGAGCTGAGCAGATTATATAGAGCAGGAGGAGCTGAGCAGATTATACATAAAGAGAACCAGTCACCATGTAATCTGCATACAGAATTTTATAGAGCAAGAGGAGCTGAGCAGATTTATATAAAGAGAACCTGTCACCGTGTAATCTGCAGGCAACGTATTATAGAGCAGGAGGAGCTGAGCAGATTATATATACATATAGAGAACCTGTCACCATGTAATCTGCAGGCAGCGTGTTATAGAGCAGGAGGAGCTGAGCAGATTATATATAAAGAGAACCTGTCACCATGTAATCTTCAGGCAGCGTGTTTTAGAGCAGGAGGAGCTGAGCAGATTATATATAAAGAGAACCTGTCACCATGTAATCTGCAGGCAGTGTGTTATAGAGCAGGAGGAGCTGAGCAAATTATATATAAAGAGAACCCGTCATCGTGTAATCTGCAGTCAGCGTGTTATAGAGCACGAGGAGCTGAGCAGATTATATATAAAGAGAACCCGTCATCGTGTAATCTGCAGTCAGCGTGTTATAGAGCAGGAGGAGCTGAGCGGATTATATATATAAAGAGAACCTGTCACCATGTAATCTGCAGGCAACGTATTATAGAGCAGGAGGAGCTGGACAGATTATATATAAAGAGAAACTGTCACCATGTAATCTGCATACAAAATATTATAGAGCAGGAGGAGCTGAGCAGATTATATATCATGAGAACCTGTCACCATGTAATCTGCTGGCAGGGTGTTATAGAGCAGGAGGAGCTGAGCAGATTATATATATATATATATATATATATATATAGAGAACCTGTCACCATGTAATCTGCATACAGAATTTTATAGAGCAAGAGGAGCTGAGCAGATTATATATAAAGAGAACCTGTCACCATGTAATCTGCAGGCAATTTATAATAGAACAGGAGGAGCTGAGCATATTATATATAAAGAGAACCTGTCACCATGTAATCTGCATACAGTTTATTATAGAGCAGGAGGAGCTGAGCAGATTATATATAAAGAGAACCTGTCACCATGTAATCTTCAGGCAGCGTGTTATAGAGCAGGAGGAGCTGAGCAGATTTATATATAAAGAGAACCTGTCACCATGTAATCTACAGGCATCGTGTTATAGAGCAGGAGGAGATGAGCAGATTATATATAAAGAGAACCTGTCACCATGTAATCTGCAGGCAGCGTGTTATAGAGCAGGAGGAGCTGAGCAGATTATACATATAGAGAACCTGTCACCATGTAATCTGCAGGCAGCGTGTTATAGAGCAGGAGGAGCTGAGCAGATTATATATAAAGAAAACCAGTCACCATGTAATCTGCATACAGAATTTTATAGAGCAAGAGGAGCTGAGCAGATTATATATAAAGAGAACCTGTCACCGTGTAATCTGCAGGCAACGTATTATAGAGCAGGAGGAGCTGAGCAGATTATATATACATATAGAGAACCTGTCACCATGTAATCTGCAGGCAGCGTGTTATAGAGCAGGAGGAGCTGAGCAGATTATATATAAAGAGAAACTGTCACCATGTAATCTTCAGGCAGCGTGTTATAGAGCAGGAGGAGCTGAGCAGATTATATATAAAGAGAACCTGTCACCATGTAATCTGCAGGCAGTGTGTTATAGAGCAGGAGGAGCTGAGCAGATTACACGGTGACAGGTTCTCTTTATATATAATCTGCTCAGCTCCTCCTGCTCTATAACACACTGCCTGCAGATTACATGGTGACAGGTTCTCTTTATATATATATATATAATCTGCTCAGCTCCTCCTGCTCTATAACACTGCCTGCAGATTACATGGTGACAGGTTCTCTTTATATATAATCTGCAGTCAGCGTGTTATAGAGCACGAGGAGCTGAGCAGATTATATATAAAGAGAACCTGTCGCCGTGTAATCTGCAGGCAGTGTGTTAAAGAGCAGGAGGAGCTGAGCAGATTATATATATATAGAGAACCTGTCACCATGTAATCTGCAGGCAGCGTGTTATAGAGCAGGAGGAGCTGAACAGATTATATATAAAGAGAACCTGTCACCATGTAATCTACAGGCAGCGTGTTATAGAGCAGGAGGAGCTGAGCAGATTATATATAAAGAAAACCTGTCACCGTGTAATCTGCATACAGAATTTTATAGAGCAAGAGGAGCTGAGCAGATTATATATACAGAGAACCTGTCACCGTGTAATCTGCAGGCAGCGTGTTATAGAGCAGGAGGAGCTGAGCAGATTATAAATGAAGAGAACCTGTCACCATGTAATCTGCAGGCAATTTATAATAGAACAGGAGGAGCTGAGCAGATTATATATAAAGAGAACCTGTCACCATGTAATCTGCATACAGAATTTTATAGAGCAAGAGGAGCTGAGCAGATTATATATATAAAGAGAACCTGTCACCATGTAATCTGCAGGCAGTGTATTATAGAGCAGGAGGAGCTGAGCAGATTATATATAAAGAACCTTTCACCATGTTATAGAGCAGGAGGAGCTGAGCAGATTATACATAAAGAACCTTTCACCATGTTATAGAGCAGGAGGAGCTGAACAGATTATATATTTATAGAGAACCTGTCACCGTGTAATCTGCATACAGAATTTTATAGAGCAGGAGGAACTGAGCAGATTATATATAAAGAGAACCTGTCACCATGTAATCTGCATACAGAATTTTATAGAGCAGGAGGAGCTGAGCAGAATTTATATAAAGAGAACCTGTCACCATGTAATCTTCAGGCAGCGTGTTATAGAGCAGTAGGAGCTGAGCAGATTATATAGAGCAAGAGGAGCTGAGCAGATTATACATAGAGAACCTGTCACCATGTAATCTGCAGGCAGCGTGTTATAGAGCAGGAGGAGCTGAGCAGATTATATATAAAGAGAACCTGTCACCATGTAATCTGCAGGCAGCGTGTTATAGAGCAGTAGGAGCTGAGCAGATTATATATAAAGAGAACCTGTCACCATGTAATCTGCATACAGTTTATTATAGAGCAGGAGGAGCTGAGCAGATTATATATAAAGAGAACCTGTCACCATGTAATCTTCAGGCAGCGTGTTATAGAGCAGGAGGAGCTGAGCAGATTTATATATAAAGAGAACCTGTCACCATGTAATCTGCATGCAGAATTTTATAGAGCAGGAGGAGCTGAGCAGAATTTATATAAAGAGAACCTGTCACCATGTAATCTGCAGGCAACGTATTATAGAGCAGGAGGAGCTGAGCAGATTATATATAAAGAGAACCTGTCACCATGTAATCTGCATACAGAATTTTATAGAGCAAGAGGAGCTGAGCAGATTATATATAAAGAGAAACTGTCACCATGTAATCTGCAGGCAGGGTGTTATAGAGCAGGAGGAGCTGAGCAGATTATATATACATATAGAGAACCTGTCACCATGTAATCTGCAGGAAGCGTGTTATAGAGCAGGAGGAGCTGAGCAGATTATATATAAAGAGAACCTGTTACCATGTAATCTGCAGGCAGGGTGTTATAGAGCAGGAGGAGCTGAGCAGATTATATATACATATAGAGAACCTGTCACCATGTAATCTGCAGGAAGCGTGTTATAGAGCAGGAGGAGCTGAGCAGATTATATATACAGAGAACCTGTCACCGTTTAATCTGCAGGCAATTTATAATAGAGCAGGAGGAGCTGAGCAGATTATATATAAAGAGAACCTGTCACCATGTAATCTGCAGGCAGCGTGTTATAGAGCAGGAGGAGCTGAGCAGATTATTTATAAAGAGAACCTGTCACCATGTAATTTGCATACAGAATTTCATAGAGCAGGAGGAGCTGAGCAGATTATATATAAAGAGAACCTGTCACCATGTAATCTGCAGGCAGTGTGTTATAGAGCAGGAGGAGCTGAGCAGATTATACATAAAGAACCTTTCACCATGTTATAGAGCAGGAGGAGCTGAGCAGATTATACATAAAGAACCTTTCACCATGTTATAGAGCAGGAGGAGCTGAACAGATTATATATAAAGAGAACCTGTCACCATGTAATCTGCATACAGAATTTTATAGAGCAGGAGGAACTGAGCAGATTATATATAAAGAGAACCTGTCACCATGTAATCTGCAGGCAGCGTGTTATAGAGCAGGAGGAGCTGAGCAGATTATTTATAAAGAGAACCTGTCACCATGTAATTTGCATACAGAATTTCATAGAGCAGGAGGAGCTGAGCAGATTATATATAAAGAGAACCTGTCACCATGTAATCTGCAGGCAGCGTGTTATAGAGCAGGAGGAGCTGAGCAGATTATACATATAGAGAACCTGTCACCATGTAATCTGCAGGCAGCGTGTTATAGAGCAGGAGGAGCTGAGCAGATTATATATAAAGAAAACCAGTCACCATGTAATCTGCATACAGAATTTTATAGAGCAAGAGGAGCTGAGCAGATTATATATAAAGAGAACCTGTCACCGTGTAATCTGCAGGCAACGTATTATAGAGCAGGAGGAGCTGAGCAGATTATATATACATATAGAGAACCTGTCACCATGTAATCTGCAGGCAGCGTGTTATAGAGCAGGAGGAGCTGAGCAGATTATATATAAAGAGAACCTGTCACCATGTAATCTGCAGGCAGCGTGTTATAGAGCAGGAGGAGCTGAGCAGATTATATATAAAGAGAACCTGTCACCATGTAATCTGCAGGCAGTGTGTTATAGAGCAGGAGGAGCTGTGCAGATTACATGGTGACAGGTTCTCTTTATATATAATCTGCTCAGCTCCTCCTGCTCTATAACACACTGCCTGCAGATTACATGGTGACAGGTTCTCTTTATATATATATATAATCTGCTCAGCTCCTCCTGCTCTATAACACTGCCTGCAGATTACATGGTGACAGGTTCTCTTTATATATAATCTGCAGTCAGCGTGTTTTAGAGCACGAGGAGCTGAGCAGATTATATATAAAGAGAACCTGTCGCCGTGTAATCTGCAGGCAGTGTGTTAAAGAGCAGGAGGAGCTGAGCAGATTATATATATATATATAGAGAACCTGTCACCATGTAA